>NW_004955413.1:24503522-24548440 GCF_000276665.1 Chinchilla lanigera
GCACTTAGTGCCCGCTGCGCCCCGCCCACTTCCCACGTAGCCACCTCTCTCCGGCCCCTCCCTTCTCAAAGTGCCTGAGCGCCTGTCTGTTCCTAGGTCTCCTCCCTGCCGGCCCCTGTGGCGAACACACATTCCCTTCCTGGGCTCCGCCTTTCTCTCGCAGCCCCTCAAACTGGGCCCTGGGGAGGGGCACCTTTGCTAGGCTGGCAAGCATCTGGGGCCAGGGCTTCCCGCGGCTGAAAGTCTTGTTAGATCCGGAGGGACTGGAGGTGGAGCCGGTCGGGGAGAGGAGGCCGCGCCTCCTGGAGAGTTGGGGAAACTGCTCTGATGGGGCCGACGTGCGCCCACCCAGCCATCCAGCACTCCGTGGAGTGACACGGGCAGTCCTGCTGGGCAGAGGCCCTGCGGAGACTCCCACCTCGCTTTGGGCCTGGTGCGGCCCCGCTTTCCAAAGCCCAGAGGGTCACAGCTAGTGAGGCCCAGCTAAGATGGGGACACCCTCCCCACAGCAGATGGGACAGCGTTCAAGGCCACATATCCCTTCGTGACCCAGCGGACTCCAAAAACAGCGTTTTCAGTGCTACCCCAGGGTTCCAGCAGAGGGTTCTCGGGGACAAGGGACAGGGACTGATGAAGGTGGGAGAGGCCTCCGAGCCAGCGGCACAGCTGTCTGACGGGAGGGAAGAGAAGCAGAGGGACAGAGAAGGTGGCATAGAGGGCAGAGCAGAAAGGGGCTGGCCAGCCAGAGGAGGGGACAGTGGAGGTGACCATTGTGGGGGTAGAGAAGTGAGGAGACGGATCCTGCAGCTCCGAAGCGTGTGGGGCCCTGGGCCCCAGCGTGACCCTTGAGTGTCCCCTGTGGGGTGGGGGCGGCACTGCCAGGGGAAGCCCAGCCTGGCCCCGCCCCTAGTGCGGTATACAGCTCCGCCCTTTATTTATTGCACAGATCTAAGTTATTCTCCCCAGCCAGAGCCCAACTCTTGCTCCCTGGGAAAAGTGGCGTGTGGCCCTGGGCTGGGCTTTGTATTTTGTATCTACAAATAAATCACATTTTATCTTATATTTAGGGAACGCCAGGTGGCAACAAATTTTTTTAAGAAATTGCCCGGGCCCCCAGTTTATTTATTTTCTGACTTACAGTGAGCGAGTTACCCGCCTTCTGTATTTTGTAGACTTTCTGAATAAAGTCAAGTTCTCTTTTCTGCAGAGAAGTGTGTGTCCTGGGCCATGCTGTGTGTTCTGGGCGAGCAGCTGGGGAGCCCGTGGAGAGGTCTCCCCCTCCATCACTAGCTCTTGCACACAGGCAAAGGGTGAGCGGATGGGGCAGGGGAAGTCGGTATGGAAATTTAGCCTCCTGAGGCCGGGGTAAATTCCCTGGGCTCCCTGTGGGGAGCACTCAGTCCCACCCAGAGGAAGAACCTTGAATTTTAGAGAACCCTTCCCAGCACTTTCACACCTAGGTCTGTCTACACCAAGCTGGAAACACTTTCCCATGTTCTGCGAGGCAGGGAGCGAGGGGGCCTCCTCCACCCCAGCCTGTAGGCTTGGAACACAGTCCTGGGTCTTGACCCTGGCCCCAAATTTACATCCACCCACTCCACCAGGCCTCCTGGCATACCCTGAGAAGAAATAGGGTAGAGTCGGAATCAGGGCTTGTGTACAGCTGTGTGTCTTTTCCTGGTGGTACAGTGATACGCCTGCTGTCTCACCTGGCTTCTTGAAGCCTCAGTTTACCCAGCAGTGAGACAAAGGTGCTATGCGGTCACAGCCGTGGGAAGCACTGGGGCTTGGAGGGCAGGGGGTTGTAACAGCAGCAGCATCAGGGCTAGGGTGCGGACTGTGTGTGGCTGGCGGGGAGCGGCGGGCTTGGGGGAAGATGGGGGATTTAAGCGTGGGAAAGGGCCAAACCGTATGGCCAGGCCAGGTGCACCCACCTTCCTCTCAGGTTGGGGCCCTGCCAAGAGCTGCAGCCCGAAATGCTGAGTGCAGGCCCGCGGCACAGGCATGGGCAGCAGGGAGCCAGGGACAAGTCAGCTGTTTATCTCCCACCCCCTGCTGGCTGGGAATCTCCCCCGCCCACGCAGCATTCCTGCATTCCTGTGTGCTCCTGTCAGCAGAGGGCCAGGCCCCTGAGAGGTGGGGGGTCCGAGGTGGCCAAGGCTCCTGACTTCTCCAGTGCCAGGATGGCTCAGGAGCCTGGATTCTAGGACCTCTGGGAATCCCTCTGCCCCCTGGAAGATGCCTTCAGAGAGAGCCTCAGAGGTGTGGGCTCAGCCACCTGGTGACCAATCAATTGGCCCCTGGATCTCTGCCCCCTCGGGTGAGGAGAGTAAGTCCTGTGAGCACTCAGCTGGGGACCTAGATGCTAACTTCAGTTCCTGGCACTGCAAACCCTATCACCTACCTGTCACACACAGGGGACAGGGGGGACACCCCTGTCCATCCCACTACACCCACCTCCCCAAACCCACAGGGCCAGGAAGAAACCTCACCGCAGGCAGCAGAGATTTCAATACAATCTATATTATCTCATATATATATATCTCTTCCTCACTTTATTTGCTCACTTGTCACGCATTTAAAATGTCACAGAGACCAAAATAGAGTGGCTTTCTGGTGGAACTCATGGCAATCATACGACGAGATACAAAACTAAGGGACTCTGTCTTCTCATACATCATACAATTAATTTTTCAAGTATTTTTTTTTTATGTACAAAGAACTACTCTACCTGGAAAAATTAAAAAAAAACAAAAACCCAAACAAACCCAGACAATGTAGGTTATGCATCCTAGGAAAGAGGGGATGGAGCAGCCGGGCCTGGGTTTCCATCCCCGAGTCCCCGCGGACCGCTTGTTCCCTGCCACCGAGCTCCCCACCCCGCCCGCCATGCTCATGGGCACCAGCCAGGATGGGGGCAGGAATCAGCAACACACTTTGGCCTAGAAGGAGAAGGAAGATGTGTCA
Source organism: Chinchilla lanigera (assembly GCF_000276665.1). NCBI lineage: Eukaryota > Metazoa > Chordata > Mammalia > Rodentia > Chinchillidae > Chinchilla > Chinchilla lanigera. The sequence continues at coordinate 24,506,490 of NW_004955413.1, forward strand.
GAGAAACAGATTTGTAAAAGCCAACGTGGGAGGGAGGCAGAGCTGCTCCTGGAACAGTCTGCACCTGCCAGCTGCCTTCCAGGGTGGCCTGGGACCAGCTGGCCGCCCCACCCAGACAGGACGGAGAGCTGGCCGCCAGCACCCCATGCCTGGCCCCTGGGCCCGAGGGGAGGATGAGGCCAGGAAGGCTGCCGGTAGGCAGGAGGAGACTGTTCATTCCAGCAGTGACCAGAAGAGTGAGCTTCCAGCACACGCCACAAAGCGAGGACCCTTCCTCCTCCCTCCACCTCTGCAGCCCAAACCCAAGCGCTCCCTGGCTTTCCAATGCAGGACATGGCGCCTGATGAGCGCCCCACTCCCAACACTCTTCCTAAGATGTGGCTGGCAGAAGCCTGGCCCACCTAGGCCTCCAGCCCTGGGAACATGGGCATGAGGCGGGCGAGGAGAGGGAACTGGCAGCCTTGGCCACCGCTGCAGTCTGTCCATGGGCACCTGGCCCAACGCTGCAGGATCCTGAGTGCCAGCAGCTTACCAAGAAGCCCCCTGGGGGCGTCTGGACAGATGGGGGCTGGGAGGGACTTTCGTATGTGACTAAGGCACAGAAGAGATGGGCAGGGGGCCAGACAAGGCAGAACAGCAGGCCCTGTGTGGGTCAGGGGCTGGGAGGGGGTCTGGGGCCACTCCTCCCACCTCGGGGCCCCTGCTGCATGGCCATCCCTCCTGTCCTTCCCAAACACTGGTCTGAAATGTGGAGGCTCAGACCTAACCCCTGAAGGGGGCAGAGAAGCCCCAGCCAGGAAGCAAGGGCTCTGCCCACAACTGCATCAGGAGTGGGACCCAAGTAGGGCAGCGCAGCTATCCTCAGCAGGCCAGGAGGAAGGGGGCAGAGGGCGACCACAGAGGATAAAGACAGCCAGGGATCAAGGGGCCCTGCTTCACCAGAGAGGGGCCAGGGGCACAGCAGCCCCTTCCTAGGGGGGCCCGTGCCTCCTGCTGTCTGGCTCTGATCCTTGCAGCATGCCAGGTGGGCCTGGATCAGAGAGGGAGGGTGTGCTGGGCGTCCACACTCCCTCCTCCTGCTGGCCTGGGGTGAGTGGCTCCAGGCTCTAGCGTGGGGCGAGGGAGCGGGCAGGGAGAGCCCAGGTCAGGGTATTGCACAGTATGGGGTGGGCAGGGCCTGGTGGGGAAGGGCCTAGAAAGCTGCGGACGAGGCTGGTCCCCACGCTGGGCCTGCACATGGCTGGTCCTGGTAGGGCTGGTCCCCGGGTGCCGTATCTCTACCACAGGCCGGGCAGCAGGGGTATGGGAGCTGCTCCCAGAGTCCTCTGCCCTAGCCCGGGCAGTGCAGGGCTGGCCGTGTATAAATATTCCTGAAGGCTCGTGAGTGAGCCTGGGCTGTCCCCGGCACATAGGGTTGGGTTGTTCCTCTGGAAGCGATATGTGTTTCTGGTCCAATAAATAAAGGGCACTAGCAAACTGTGCCAGCTGCCTCCTGGCCTGGCTGGGAGACTGGAGGAGGGCACAGTGCCCCAGGCCAAGGCACCCACACCTAGAACTCGTCGTCAGAGCTGAGCAGGAGAGTCTTCTCGGTGTCGCGGGTGCCACTGAGGCTGTGGGAGCGTGACAGGCTGTGGGCACCACCCCGCCAGGTGGGCCCGGGCTCCAGGGTGGACTGCTGCGTGTACTGCTGGTAGGCGGGCGAGAAGTTGTGGATGGCGTCCTGCACGATGTCGTGCGGGTTCATGGTCTCCTTGAGGCTGCTGGAAATGCTCTTCATGGGGGCGCAGCGGCCTGAGGGCAGGAGGTGGGTGGTGTGAGGGAGGGCCACATGTCCTGGGCCAGACCCACCCCTGGGAGGGTCACTCAGCCCTCCCCGCTGGGGACAGACATGAGCAGGGGCAGGATGTAGGTCCCTCTGCTGGCTGGGAGCAGGAGTGAAGAGCAGCCGGGGAGCCCAGCACCTGCAGCTAGACAGACAGGCGGCAGGGGACCTGGGTGGAGAACAGCAAGCTGCCGGCCATGTGCCCCACACGCGCGCTCCCACTCCAGTGCCAGACCCATGCCCCCACACACAGAGTGGTGTGCCTCCATGGGCAGGCACCGCTTCACAGCGGCCCCCAGCACTGGGCTGGCCCACTGGCTCCCCCATGGAGAGAGCAGCAGCTCCCTGTCCCGAAAGCTTCCTCCTAGATATCTAATGACAGGCCCCCAGCCACCAAGCCCAACCACAGACCCCAGACTTCTGACCCAGACCTGAGTCTCTCCACCCTCTGTGCTCTGCTAAATGTCCCAGCTAGTCCTTAACTGCCTTGGGTCCCAGAACTGAGCAGGGTGTAACCCAGAACAGCCAGAGGCCAGGACAGGAGCAGGCAGAAAGGGGCTCCCCCAGCCCAGTGCCCCTGAGGATGGGATGGAACACAGAGGGGCTACAGAGAGGCATGCCGGTGACAAGGGACCAGAACAGACGTGCAGGACAGACGTGCAGACAGAGAGCAAGACCTACCGTAAGGGCCATACGTCGGCACTGCCCACGGCCAAACCCGGGGCAAGTGCAAGGCAAGGGGGCGGGGAGAGAAGCCGGAGAGATAAAGAAGACAAGAGACAGCTGAGTGAACGGCAGCCCACCCCTAGGCCCCGGGACACCACCCCTCCCAGTCCCCAGGGCTCAAGAAGACATCTGCCTTGGCATGACTCCTCCCAGGTACTCAACAGGGGCCATCCTGACTAGCAGGAGTGCCGCCATCACACCTGGGCCAGGATGCCCCACCATGAAGTGTCCCAGGCTTGGTTGGGACCCATCTGCCTGCACATAGCCACATGCGTCACAGACCTCGAGACACCTCCCAGATGAGGGCATGGAGGGCAGGGTGTGTGTGTGAGAGACAGAGAAGAGACACACACACAGCAGAGCTGGTGCTGCACCCCAGCCTAATGTCAAGCCTAATGCAAGCCTCAGTTGGAGTTGGGGCTCCAGCCCAGGACCAGGGGAGACAGGCACGGGCAGGGGCAGCAGCTCGCCTGGCCAGGCTGCACTGCCAGCTGGGGTATTTCTTGCTTGGGTAGGTGGGTCTAGGGGACCATGTGGAAAGATGGCCCAGGCACCAGCAGGCAGCCTCAGCAGAGCCCCTAAGGTGTGGATAGGTTCTCTCCCTGCCCCTTGAGGTTGCCCCAGGCCCCAGGCCCAAGGGTAATTTTTCCATGGGCACAGGCTCTGCCAACCAAGTCCAAGGGATATGGCCTTCAGGTGAATGTGTGTCAGATCCTTCCCACAAGGGCATGGCCAGAGGCAAACGGGGCAGCAGCCACCATACCAATAGACAGGGGCTGGGCACAGAGCAGGTGTGCAATCAGAGCCTGACGTCGTGACCGCTGGCAGGTGTGCTGGGGGACAGAGCCCAGCAGAGGCATTTTAAGGTCTCTATGCAACAGGGCAGGAGCAGAGGCAGTGGGCCAAGGTGCCCCATTCCCCTTCACGCTATACACATGGGCCTGCAGTGGGGCCCAGGGAAATGCGTTTCTTGTCTCAGGAAGAAAACTGACCCTGGGCGGACACCATGGACAGGCTTCCCTCTCCTCAGCCTCTGCTCTTCCTCTTAGATCGCCTGGATTGAGCCTTCTCTGCCCGCCTGGCACACTGCTTCTCCAGGCACCTGGTCTCCCCAGAGCGCTTAAGCACACGCTGCCACCAGGCCAAGTGCAGCAGGTCTCTGACAGTGGCCCTCAGCACTCCTAGAAGTACTCCAGGCCACTCTCCTGTACAGCCAGGCCTGCTAACCCCATTCCAAACAGGATGACTGGCAGGCATCAAAAAGCTGTTACAAGCTATTACCACCTACTCTGTTTCTTACCAGGCATTTGTTTTGTTTTTTAAAGGATTTCAGAAGGATAGAATTACAGGACAAACAAGTAACTGTACACAGTGTTAGGAGCCCTCAAACTTGTCTATTTGTTAGTCTCTGTCCTAACTTTCTCCATCATCTCTGGCTCTCCACGCTCAGGCCAACTGCAGGAGCCTGGTGGCTTCTAACTCCCTAGTGTTGGCGGCGGGGCCCGGGCCCTCCCTCTGTGGCACCTCTCCCAGGGAAATGCTCTGGAATTCCCCACTCCTTCCCTGTCCTCAGGACCCACTCACACCTTGTGCGTCCAGCCTCTTGTCTGCATAGACTTTGTAGGTGAAGGCATGCCGCAGGGCCAGGGCCGCGAAGAACATCTCCACACAGATGATGAAGTCCTGGTAGCCAGCAGCCACGGTGCCCTCGCCCACCGAGACGCGGGCCGAGTGGATCTTGGGGATGGCCCCGCACTTCTCCAGGATGGCCAGCAGCATGCCTGGGCAGGAAGGCACCGTCTAGCCCTGACTGGAACACTCCCAGGCTTCCCTCTTCCTGCAGCCCCACCTGATGCCCATGCACCCCAGGGAGGTTGGAAGAGGTCACAGTTGTTCCTCTAACAGGGACAGTGACACAAAGCCAAGGCCTCCAGAAACTCCACTATCCCAGCTCCCTGTCAGCCACCAAAACCAGGACATCACCGATTACGCAGAGCTCCCAGGTTGCCCCCACCCAGAAAATGGGATCCCTAAAGTTTCCTCAAAGGGGCTGTGGGAGGCTCCATACCTCACCCCCACAAAGTGCATGGTGGGCTGACGCCCCTCTGAGACCCAGGCTCGGCCCCCTGGCATAGCCTGATACCTGGGCTCCACAGACATGAACAGGAGGGAGAGAGAGGCTCAGAAGATGGGGATGCAGGCATTGGGAGGCTGGGAGGAGGCTGACCTTGCCAGAAGGAGAGAAAGATGACGGACTTGACCATGAAGAACTTGAGGACGGGGCTATAGGGGCTGAGCAGCTCCCGGGTAGCGAAGTAGAAGAGGAAGAGGGCATAGAGGGCCAGGCTGACAGAGATGTTGTAGATGATGGTCACGTAGAGGTAGCCGCTGGTGACACTGCAGGACGGGCACACACTGGCTGGGACCAAGCCTGCTAAGGGGCAGGGCCCGGCCCCCTCTGCGCTGACCACAGCCAGTCCTCCCAGCTCTGCACTGAGCGCTGCAGGGTGCGGTGGACGACAGAGGGCACTGCCAGCCCTCGACTTCTGCTGCCCTCACACCATGTCCGACTCAGAGACTGTGCTAGAGGCCACAGCCTGATGGCCAAACGACAAGTGTCAAAGTGGGCGACACCAAGCTTGCTCTGCTGCCCTTTCATGGGGCCAAGTTACCTCCCCCAGCCTCCCCCTGCTCACCTGCCTGGGCAGGCGGGGCACAGGCGGTGGCACGAGGTGCGTGCAAGCACAAGTGCAGCATGCAGCCGCTGTCAGGAACCCAGATGAAATGCACGTGGGCAGTTTACAGCGCGGACTCTGCGTGCGGGGCTGACGCGGCCTCCTCCGCCTTGGGAGTGGCCCTGCCCCTTCGTGGCCCCACCCCACAGCACTGTGTGCTTGGATGGGAGCCTGAACACAACTACAGGCCAGGGCTGGCTCCTGGGGTGGCACCAGGGTCAACTGCAAGGGTGACCACTGCTGGGCTCCGGCTGGAGGTACAGGGAGATGTAAGCACCATGATGGCCAGCAAGCGCAGGGCCATGGGGCCTGTCTGGCTGCCCCCAGCCCTGAGCCAGGGCACTGCTGGGGCGCCAACATTCCTCCCATGTGCCCGAGGGAAGACCTGCTGCTTACTCAAAGTCTCCATCCCGGTACTTGCCGAAGGCCTGGAGGACCACGGTGCTGACGGCCATGAGTGGCTTCACCACACAGAACTGCAAGGTGGCCTGGGAGAGAGAGGGGAAGGTCAGCTCGAGCATGAAAAAGCACCTCCTCTAGGGGCTGGGCCTAGGACGTTCGTGGGGACAGAGGGGAAGGCTCTGTGATGCATCCCTGAGGGGACCTCTGCAGGCGGGGGAGGAGAAACGTGGGAGACAGTGTAGCTGTACGAGGATGGGAAGAGCCAGGACACAGGGCAGGAGGGACCTGCGCAGCAGGACACAGGGGCAGGAGGCAGGAGACACCATCAGAGAAGGCTCGGAGCGGGAAGGACTACAGGAAGCCACAGAGAGATGAGAAGGGCCACTCCCCCTTCCATGCAGAGGATGCAGCTCAGGCAAAGGCCCGAGGCAGAGTGGGGACAAGCACAGGCTGGGCACGGGGCAGGAACAGCAGAGCTAGTGGCTGGGAAGACAGGCAGGTGGGAGCTGGGGGCCTCATCACTCTGGGTAGGTCGGGCCCTGCTGAAGACTAGGTACAAGGACAGCAGGAGGCTGAGGGCTCCTCCTGCCCTCCTGGCCCATCCCCATCGTTCCCTGCCCCGTGCCCTGTGCCCTGTGCCCCAGGCCCAGCCCAGGGCTTCTGACCCGCACTGGAGAGGGCCTATAGGAGCAGCGAGGGACAGGACACAGGACACAGCCCAGGCATGGGCTCTTAAGTCCCCAGAGCTGAGACTGGATGAAGGACTGGCTGACTACTCGCTGCAGCACCTTGGGCAGTTGCCTGGCCTGAGTGGCAGCCTCCCTAACAAAAGGGACACAACCAGCCCCTCAGCACAGGGTCGCTGCTGTAGGGACAGGAGTACCATGGAGCAGTGTTCTTCTGGGGGTCTGCTCTCAATGCAGGCTGTGCGAACCCACTCAGCCAACAGATGTTCTCGGCCAGGCTCCCACAATCCCTGCAGAGGCCCCACGAACTCTTGGGGCATCCATGTGCCCCAGGACCACACACCCCATGAAGCAAGTCCACCTGCACATGAGGCCCCCATGACCAGGAGCGGGGCCAGGCAGGGAGGCTCCCAGGCTTCCAGCTGCTCCCGTCGCAGAGAGCTGCCCTGCGAGAGGCACACATGAACAGAAAACCTCACAGAAGTCCCCTAGCCCCAAACCCTGTCAGGAGGAAGAGGACTGACTCCCTGTGGGAGACAGGGGAGCAGCAACAGGTCACTCAGAGTGCATGGGGGAGCCAGCCAGCTGCCTGCTGTGATATAAGTACTGTTGCTATCCCTGTCACGAACAAGGAAACTGAGGCACTGAGCAGCCCAAGTGGCAAATGCAACACTGGAACCCAAGCTACCAAGCCCCAGAGCCATTGCCAACTATATCCTGCATCAACCCATGGTTTCTAGGCCAGGCTGGATGTTGGCGTCACCTGGGAGCCTCAAATGCATGCCATTCCGGCCGTTCCAGACCTTCTCCACCAAGCTGGGTGGGACGGCAGCCTGGGAATCTCCTCTTAACAAGTGCTCTGGGAACCTGAGAGTGCTCAGCCCCTCTGGGGCTCCGATGAAGCTGTGAGTGCTCCCTCACCACAGGAAAGGGACGAGAGCCCTCGTAAGTTCTTTCCTTCCACCATCTCTCCTGCCACCGCCAGCATCCAAGCCCACAGGGCCGGGGAATCGCTTACAACTCAGTGACGTTCACTGTGACCATGAGATCAAAACTCTGTGGACAATCTAGTCATCCAATGAGGCCACGACGCAGTGAGTCACAGCTGGGCCTCGAACCTGGGCAAGGGGCAGAACCCCTTGTAAACAATGGCTCTCGATGCCTCGCCCTGCACCTGGGACAGTTTTAACTCCCTTGCTGCAGCCCCAGAATGAGTCTCAGGCCACTTGGCCAGGAGGCCCTGAAGGTGTGTGGCCATGGGCCAGCCCTCCAGCGGCCACCAAGACTCAGCTACAGGCTTTATTTCCCTCCTGATTACTTGATGCTGGAGGAGCTGACAGAGGCCCCATGGACACCAATGCCAGGCCACCAAGACGGTGGCACACCCTTAGACTCCCTCTGGCGGGAGCCCGCACTCATATTAAAGGCTTCACCTCCCTGGCCTCATCTGTGCCTTACAACCACTCCTTCAGGTAATATCATTACACACTTTACAGAACAGCAAACTATACTCAGAGGCCGGGGACAGAGCTCAGTGGCACAGTGCCTGCCTGGCGAGTACGAGGTCCTGAGTTTGCTTCCCAGTACCAAACCAAAAACAAAACTATACTCAGAGAGGTTAAATAAATTATCTGAGGTCACTCAGTCAGGAGAGAAGCTAAGGTCAAACTTGGCTGGTCAGATGCCCTGGCCCAGGCACTTAATGTGAGACACCAGTATACTGCGTCGAGCCAGCCACTGTGCACCCCAAGAGGGAGGCCGAGGGAAATAGAAGCCTCGGGACCGCCACCTGGGAATGTGGAAAGAAAGCAGAGACAATGCAGGCCTGGGTCTTTAGTGCCGAAGCCCCCATCCCTAGTCACAGCCAGTAACATCTCAAATCAGGATTCTACAATCTCTGGTTCAGTCACACACAGAGATGCGGTCAAAGGAGCAAGACTGGGACCATCTCCTCCTGCCCCAAGTTGTAGCACACATTCCCAGGATGCTGCTCATTGCCCATCTGAGCATGCACTTGCCACCCTAGCAGCTGGGGGACGGGAGCTGGAGGCCTGAAGGAACTCCACAGATGCACCCAGGGCAGCCTGCCTGCAACATGCCCATCCCCCACCCCCAGGTGTGGATTCTGTTCCCCAGCCTGCTCACCAAGCCAGGTGGCGGCGGTGACACTTACCTGCTTGCAGAACCGCAGAAATCCAATGGAGTAGGTCTTTCCCCAAAGACAGCATGTCCCGTACATGCAGCTGGACCTGGAAGAGCCACGTGCAGGGGACGGGCTGGTGAGCTCAGCACCAGGGCTTGGGAAAGGCAGGCTGGGAAGGCGCCCTCCTCACTCACAGCACAGAGCTGGGGTGGCCTGCAAGTGCAGGCCAAGCCCAGGGAGGCACTGCGGAGCGTCTGTGTGAGCAGCAGGACAGGAGGGAATAAGGCTGCCTGGGACCACGTGGTAACAAACCAACTCAGAACACACTGAGTGTAAAACCAGCAAGGGAGAAATGCATTACAGCAAAGGACAAGGGTGATGGGGAAGACAGAGGGCGCACGCCAGAGACCTCCCAGGAGTCCATATAAAAGGCCTTGCTCCAGAAGTGTGGGACAGACACAGCTGGTCAAGGCTGTGGGCACAGAATCTGTGGGTCCAGCTGACACAAGGGCAGAATGAAGAGCATGAGGTCACATGGGGCCCCAGGGAGACACGATACTCACTCGATGGGCTTCCCTCTGATCTCCGACATGATGGCGCTCTCCCCCCCAAGGTACTCATAACACAGGCTCAGGAAATTGTAGATGACCAAGGCTGCGGAGAGGCCCAAAGACAAGACTCAGACCACAAGCATGGCCAAATGGCAGGCGGAATCTTAAACAGCCACAGCCACGAGCAGCAACATGGAGGAACTTCAGAGATCAGGTTGTGCAAAAGAAGTCAACGTCCCATTTGTAAGTTCAAACTCAAGTGCAGCTCAATCACAGAGCAGGCAGACCCACATGGCAGTGATACACAAAAAAGGCCGGGAAGTGACACCACAGATTTGGGGGCAGGGGGTGTTGGCAAGGCTGGCAGCGTATAGTTCTGGGGTGAAATGATATTGGCTTGATAAGTATTTATTAATTTTACTCCCCTTGTACATTATAGATCAGTTTTACACCAAGGTAACGATGCTGAGATCTCAAGAGAAATTCTAAGCATTAAGACTGAGCACAGAACTTTCACACAACTGGCAGTGGAATTTAGCATACAGAGAGCACCATGAGCTCTAACAAAACAGAAGGATGCACAGAATCTGGTGAAAATGTCTTGGGGGGCTCAGTCAGCTCACTGAATCAGGACGCAGCTCAACATCACAAAGACCCAAAATTTACCGCAGCAGTGATGGCACAGCAGAAGTATGCTGTGAACACCGAGGCAATGATTCAGCAAAGGGCCGGCAGGTCTGCAGGGCGGAGGTTTCTGCTGGGCCAGCTGCAGGGGGCCAGAAGCGCACAGATGTGCCAGCATCCCACGCTGCTTCCCTGCAGCAGCAGATGCCTCTTGCCTTCTTTTTTTTAAACAATTTTTATTTTAAAGAAAATAGTACAAAAAAAAGAAGAATAGCAAAATACAAACAAAACAAAGCAAGGACATTAAAAATGATACAGGGTTTCAAACCAAATAATAGGGATTAACAGTGGTTGTTATATTACATATTGTTATCTTCAACAAAGTTGCTCATATTACCAGATGTAAGAATAGAAGATTGATCAAATCATTAAAGGGAATAAGAAAATAACAATTTAAAAGAACATTAGAGACAATACATAGTTTCACTAGACGGGATTGTAGGAATTCACCAATGGTTGTTATACTGCAAATTGTTGTTGTCACATAAGTTGCTCAGATTACCAGATGTAAGCATGCAAAATTGGTCTAAATATTTTTTAAAAGAACCTCTTAAACATTAACTGTTCCCCTCAACAAACCATCAGACACCAACAGTACAGTTATGCCACCAATCCATAATATATAAAATGCCTTAGTATTTTCTTTTTCTTCTTTCCCTCATCCCAGTTGTTCCTTCCTTTGAGCAATTTCTTTCCCTTTCTTATTATCTAATGTACATTTTGGGTTTTATTTACTCTTTCATGTTCTTATACCAGGGAACCTCTTACCTTCTGAGCAGGTTCTGCATCTGTCCTGCTTTCGCATGGCGCCACTGTCCCTGCTCTCCCAAGACCTGTGACCCCAGCTCCAGATCTGGGGGTTCACACTCTCAGCACAGGGCTCCGGACTGGCAGCCACCTGCTCTGTAGTACTTCTTGCCCTGGTATGTTCACCCACTGCCTTGGGTCACCTCAGAGGGGGGCCCTGGGCTGTGAACCAAGAGCTCTGGAAGCTGCCTGCTGTGACATAGACTGCCATTCTCCACAGCAAGCCAGGGTTGTTTAAAGGGGCTATGTCAGGGGTGGGGGTGCAGCTCAGTGGACAGTACGGGCCTAGCATGCTCAAGGCCCTGGCTTCCATCCCTAGCACCACCAAAACTAGGAAAAGATAAAAAAGAAAAAAGCACAGTGCTGTGTTTTCCAGAGAAGTAAGAATCACACATAATCAGAACGATTCATGAGTAGTGATGTGGGGAAGTCAATAATGTAAAACAGAACAAAGCAAGACCGACTGGCTTCTCGGGTACATGACCCTGCATGGAAGCCTATCCTCCTCAGAACCCAAAACTGGCACCTGGGCAGGGCATAAGCATCTACCTATTTGAACCCAGGCACACAGAACCCTGCAGATGTATTTTCAGGCAGAAGCTGGCCCTCAGCAAATTAGGAAGAAATATATTTGGGGTACTGTGTGCCACTTCCAGTTGCTGCAATCTATTAAGATCTCCCATCTCCACAGCCCAGAGCACACGTCCAGTGTTGCCGCGATGGTTCTTTTATGTACACTGAGCAGAGGGTGTGCCAAGTGGCTCTGTGTCCAGCCGGGCTGTGTGAGCCTGTGACCCTCAGTCTCCTCACGTCCTGGCAGGGATGAGACGACCACCTGCTCTGACGGCTGGGCCCTGGCTGTCACAGCCATTACTGCTGTCCACCTGCCTTCCTCAGCCTGGACACCCGTGACAGGGTTGAGGGTCCTGTGCACTGGCTGGCCGGTAGAGAGGCAGCCCAGGATGCCTGGTGACAACAGGGCCCTCCACTGTCTCCAGCTCGCTCTTCATGGACAAGCATCGGGGTTAGGCACCCGGCCAAGTCTGCAGTCAGCCTGCTGACAACCTTGTCCAAGACACACAAGGCCAAAGGGAGGATGTCTCCATTCTGTGCCGGGTCCCGCTGTGTTGGGACAGACGATATTTTCTAGAAGCAGCCACACTTTGTGCTGTGATACCTCCTCCCCTCAGAAGTTCCTTCTCTTTACATCTGGGTAGGCCTGGGTGACTATAGTGGAGTGACATTTTATGACATCTGAAAAGCCCTCCTCCTCCAATTTTTTTTTCATCCATCTCTCTATTTTAAGATCCTTGATCTTTTAAAGGTGCTCTGGGGCCAGCCAGTCTATAAAATACCAATTTGCTGACAGTTTCTTTAAAGAGTCATTAATCAGTCAGTAACAGATTCACTGATTCTTCGAGAAAGGAGACAAGACAAAGTCCCTTGGACATGACTCAACCAGCCCACGCTGGGCCCCCTGCCCACCTGGACCAATCCCGCCCCTTCCTAAGAAATTACAGAATCACACAAACTGCCACCCCCCACAGCCCAGCAGTTGTTTGATAACGGGAATTTCTGCCCAATTATAGAAACAATGCAAAGGCCCAGTGGCCCTGAACCCTTCCAAGAGCAGAGTAGCTGAGATGTGACCAGCTCCTGCCTGGCACCCTTCTGATTGTGGTTCAAGTTTTGAGTCCCTAAGGAGGCCCCAGAGACGCAAAATGACCTGCGCCTCAAGTTCCCACCATAGGCTGTACAGGCCCCTGGGACGCATAAGTGACAAAGCGAACTGCAAGTCCAGAGGAAAGGGATGGTCTCTCTCTCTCTCTCTCTCTCTCTCTCTCTCTCTCTGTCCCAGACAGTCAGATACCTGGAATTTTCTGTTCCATTCTAGGTAAAAATCTTAAGGTAGTGACAATGCATGCAATCCAAGGAGAAAGACCAGGGCAGACATGAGCCGAAGAGTCGAGTCGAGTCTTTGGAGTCTTATGGGGTTTTGTTTGTTTTAGATGCAGGGTCTTACTCTGTAGTTCACGCTGGCCTTGAACTTACTATGTAGCCCAGACTGGCCATGAACTCGGGACAATCCTCTTGCCTCAGCTTCCCAAGTGCTGGAATTATAGGCACGCAACATTACGCCCAGCTTAGACTAGAATCCTGAGGCCCAAGAAGGAAGACAAGTGATGGACACCTTGTTTATAGGGTCAGACAGAACCCAAGGTCAAAAAAAAAAAAAAAAAAAAAAATCAGGCTGGGTGTGGTGGTACACACCTGTAATCCCAGCACTCAGGCAGCTGAGGTAGGAGGATCCTTGCGAGTTCGAGACCAGCCTGGGCTACAAAGTGAGCTCAAGGCCAGCCTGAACTCACAGGAAGACTCTGCCTCAAAAAGGCAAAAAAGGGACCAGGGATATATCTCAGTGGCACAGTGCCTGCCTGGTAAGCATGAGGTCATGAGTTCAATTCCCGGTACCAAAAAAAAAAAAAAAAAAAAAGAACCCCAGGGTCCCAGGCAGACACCAGAATGGGCAGAGGAGTCCTCAGAGAAGGAAGGGTAAGGGCTCTACCAGTGGGAGCCTGTGAGAGGCAGGTACCCCTCAGCAGACAGGAGGGCAGGGTCCCTCACATCCTGAGACCTGAGTCTTCCTTTCTTCACTGGCAGCCTCTCTAGCCTGGAGCTGCCTGGACCAGAAGCTGCAGTCCAAGAGACCCCTGATCACCCAGCCTCCTGGCCAGAATCTCCCCAGCCAACAACCGTACCACAAAGCCAGGGCCCAGGGCCTTGGGGAGGACCCGCTAACAAGTGCCTCCGGCTGTCTCTCCAGCAGCTCCTTGCCTCAGGACACAGAAACATCTGTCTACTTGTTCAAGAAACACTTGTGGGCACCTGCTGTGTGCACACTGTGTGCCACCTTGATCGCCGCTGCAAGCTTGCCTCCTCAGCGCTCACCGCTGACCTTGGAGTGGGGGGCGTTCCAGGTCCCAGACAACTGAGGATGGGCCTGGGAAATGCACTGTGATGATGACGATGACGACGATGAGACAACGGGCTGAAATCTGCTCAGGACAAAGGGGCACTGAACACTCTTTTGCCTCTTTCCAATGGCTGGTGATCCACATGAGCAATAATAGGTACAACGTGCCACCCACATGGTGGGCAGGGGACCTGCCCCTGTGCAAGGTCCCAAGTTCGAACAGCAGCTCTCCTCCCCCGTGGCTTTCTGTCCTTTACTGACCATGTGTGTCCCCAAATGCTGTTTCTGACCGCTTTCCACTGGCTCTTCAGAATGTCCTCCTGTACTCAGATCTACTGAGCTCTGTGTCAGAGCTGTGGCCAGTGGTGCCACTACGAGCCAGCATGTCCTCCTGGCAGCAGAGTGGCCCTGGGCCCATGTGTGGGCTGTGTCTGCAGCCCTCAGTGGTGTCTACTCTGCTGCACTCTTCCTGCCTGTGAAGATGCCAGCAGGCTCACATTGTCTAAAATCTGACATCCATAAAGGAGTGAAAGAATCCTCGCTTTCTACCTGTTCCTCTCACGTGCGTAAAAGCCCCAGCCCTGAAGGGAGAAGCTGGTCCTGTCCTGTTCACTAAGCCTGGCCACTGCTCTCTGATCACCTTGATTGTTGTGCAGCCTACCTGAAACCTGGTTTCACATGTGCACACTTCAGACACTAATGCATACTCCAGTGGGTAAGTGGGAGGGGAGAATAAGGTCAGGTGAGGAAAAAATGGGGCACCACTGAGCACCACATAAACTTTCTTAACAAAAGAGACTGCATCCCCACCTCTGATCATGGACATACCCACAGCCCCTCAGGGTCCTAAACCCCAAATACATGCAGGCAGCTGCATCTTGTCCTGCTGTCAGTGCATCCCAGTGCCATGGAAATCATAGCCCTTACCAGGTGGGTGCCACACTGAACAGGATTCCAGGTAAGTTATTTTACTGCTGTGAGCCTCGGCTCTCTCTGTGGAGAATGGGAATTCTACCACTGACTTGAGGTTCATAGGCTACACATACATTTATTCCTACTTCCCTAAAATGCCACTGAAATTGAGGGCACTTCAAAGACAGAAGAGTAGCCTGGGATATAGCTCAGTGGCAGAAGCGCCTGCCTCGAAAGCTCAAGGTCCTGAGTTCGATTCCCGGTACCAAAAAAAAAAAAAAAAAAAAGAGAAGAGTGGAAATGGGGGCAACTGATAAGAAACATCAATGAAAGTTCTAGATGATACGTTGAGGTCACTGACCTGGGAGAGGGAGGAGCCAACAAGCACCCCAGACACTGGGCCTGCCAACCAGCTCTGAGGTATAGGGGAGGCTCAGCCCACCAGTTAGCCCACCACACCGACTACACCTATTATACCTCCTGTGAGATTTTGGAACACTGGTGAAGAAAACAAGATGCTAAAGGGAAAAAAAAGAAGCAAGAAAGTCACATTAGAGGCACAAAGGATCAGAATCCAGCAGACTTTCTAAAAACACCAGGGAACAGCCATCAAATAGAACAACATAATGAAGACTCTGCCAGATTTCAAGAACAGCCTCTAGGCACCCTCTTGCTTTCTCAAAAAGCTCCTGGAGGATGTGCTCCAGCCAGAGAGCAGGGGTGAAGTGTCATCGAGGGACCGGGTGACACAGCACAGGAGAAGCAAACACATCCCAGGATGATGGCAAATGACAAAGCTGGGTGACAGCTGAGCAGTGAAGGGACTTGGATGCCAGTAGGCCAGAGTGGAGTAGAAAGGCTCCAGGAGAAATACAGCCAGATACAGCCACGGGAACGAGCCAGCGCCAACATCCGTCTGACCCTACGCTGCCTCTCAGCACAGACTGTTGTTAAAAATTCAATGGAATCTGAACGTGATGCATGGCTGTAATCCCAGTACTTGGGAGGCTGAAGCAGGAGGATTCCTTTGAGTTTGAGGCCAACCTGGGCCACAAAGTGAGTTCAAGGTCAGCCTGAACTACAGAGTGAGACCTTGTCTCAAAAAAAAAAAAATCAATGGAAGCCTTCAGGCATAAATGAAAAATAGCACATGGGAAACTGAGCAAGCTAAAAAGCAAGCCAAGTAGTTCCTGAAGTCTGGCCATATGGTTTTAGATTTTTCTTTTACTCCTGATGTACAAAAAATGTAACAGCATTGGAAATTGCAGATTAAACTACCTGTGGAAGTTGGGTGAAGAGGGAAAAGCCCTCTGAGGACCAATACATGGGCCAGGGATGCCCAGGCCTGCCCAAGCAGGCCCTCAGTGGGGAAGGAGGGATTCCTGAATCCAAGTCCCTGCCCTGCTAACCAGCGTCCACCCTCCCCAGAGCTCAGCAGTGCTTCCAGGGCCACCCAGATGGCAGGATGGGGCTGGTGAGGGCCAGGCCAACTGACTCAGACACCAGAGGCTGGGGAGCAGGAGGGCAGCGTGAATTTCAGGGCAGCTGTGCGCTGTTTGTAAACTCTCCAGAGGGGCCCAGCTGGACAATGGTGTTGCTAGGAGACGGACTTCAGAGGGCGGCAGACTTCCTGTGGGACCTCTGCTGAGCTGGGAGGCTGGGAGGCAGGTCTGGGCAGGTGGAACAAAAAGGCTGCTAGAGTGGGGGTGCCTGCCGGCCATCTACTGCCACCTCTGGGGCATGGAGTGAGGGTCCCCCTGGCTTTGCAGTACTAAGGATGGAACCCAGGACCTTTGCACTGAGCTACACCCCCAACCCTATTTATTTCTTTGGTTTTTATTTTTGAGATGAAGTCTTACCAAGTCACTAAATTGCCTAGGCTGGGATTGAATTTATAATCCTCCTGCCTCAGCCTACTAGAGTGCTGGGATTACAGGAGCATACCAGCACATGCCTGGCTGAAAGACCATCTCTCCCTCTGTGCAATGCAGCGCCGCCCGTGGCTGATGGGCAGGGAAGGGGCCATGCTATTGATCTCTTCTCCACAGATAGGCCAAGGCCCACAGGAGGAAGCATGTCCCTTTTTCCAAGGCCTGGTAGAATACCTCACAGGACAAAGCCCTCTGAGTTAAGACTCGGACGGATGGCAGGAACTTGTCACACATGGCTGGATAAATCCCTACCCACAGGTACCCGGTTACCTGGGGTTTCTATCCACAGATGGGTTGCTTGTATGCCAAGACTCAGCACTGAGCTCCAGGAGGGGTCCCCATCTCTAGGAATCTTCAAAAATGTTCTGGGGGCCCCACGGCAGAGCGTGTCTGTGAAGGGAGACTTAGGCACTCAAATCTGCAATGGATGGAGACCCTGAGGTGGGTAAGGAAGTGTGGGGTGGTCAAGGTCAGTCCCCATGAGGTCTTCTTTGTTTTTTTTTTTTTTTTCCTCCAGTACCGGGAATCGAACTCACAACCTTGCACTTGCCAGGCAGGTGCTGTGCTGCTGAGCTAAATCCCCAGCCCCTCCCCATGAGGTGTTGAGGCCCTTCAGTGAGGAAGCCATGAGGGGGCATGTGGCCCCAGCCCCAGGCCACAAGGTGATATGCATACCTTCACCCCAGCCATCCGGCATGCTGCCTGGCTGGCCCTCCTGTGAGCCCCAGCCCTAACCCATACCCATTCTCACCCTCGTAGCAGTCACGGACAGTGCCGAAGTACACATAGTACTGGTCGTTGGTAAAGAAGAGGAGGCTGAGCCAGGAGTCGAAGGCATAGATGGGCACGATGAAGAGGATGCGCACGATGTAGCGCTGCTCGTTGGGGCAGCTGTAGCAGCGCAGGTGCATGTAGATCTGGGGAGAGGGCGGTCACATGTCATGCTTTCTGCCTTCCACCCAGTCCAAAGCCCTCTTTCTCCTGCTTCATGGCTTCACTTCTGGCTCTGCCCCTTACTCCTATGGCTTCATGCAAGTCATGATCCCAACCTCAGAGTCCTCTGTACAATATGGATGATAAAACGAGGTGTGCCCCATTCCCATCTGTCCTCCCTGAAAGCCTGACCCCTGGGGTCTCACAGCAGTAGCACCAGGCTGAGGGCTCCAGGCTGAGGCCATCTGGCCGTGGCCTACTCTGGCCTGGGCCTTCACTGTTGGTCAAGCAGGCAGGACACAGCAGCCTCACTTTGTGGGGCTTGGCCGCAGAGGCAGCTTACAGTACTTTATGTCTGTTCCTGCCTGAGGCTGCACCAGAGGCCTTCCTAGGAAGAGGAAAGTGCAACTCAACTTGGAGAAAGAAGGGGAAGTAAAAGTTCCCTGCAGCTGCCAGGAGCCACTCCAGCCCCAGCAGCCGCCCCAGTAGACTGCGTGTGTCTGTCCTGGCTCTCACGATGTCATGCTTGGCCCAGTGAGCCCTGGCCAGGGAGGAAAAGAACAAACACCCTCCTTGTGCTGAGCCAAGGCCTTGGATGCAAGTGGGCCTAAAAGGGACAGAGACAGGGCCCTGGCAGACACACCCTGCCCTCTACACAGGGCAGCCATCAGACCTCCTCTCAGGCCACACCAGCCTCCTCTGGGGCCTCAAGTGCAGGACATGGGAGACCTGACTTCCTTCCCAGCTCTGCCACCTACTGACATGTGCCCTACTCAGCTGCCTCCCGGGCCTTCTCAAGCTCTCAAACTCCTCGGCTACAAACAGGTCCTAGATCCGAGAAGAGTTCTGGCCAATGGCTCGAGCACAAGTGACAGCATGATTTCCAGATCGAGAAGGTCAGGTCTCCAGGATGCCTTCTCCACACTCCCATCCCCTCGCTGTCAGATGGAGGAAGCCTTGAAGCTGCAGGAAGCTACAGCCACAGGCCCAAGCCTGACCTGCTCTCAGCGGAGCTGGGAGGTGAGCCAGAAATCAGGTCCATTGGGTGAGGCCTCCGAGAACCTGAGGTTGCAATTGACTGCACCTGGGGTGGCCTAGCCTAAGTCTCGGGATCCTTTAGGGCCCTGTGGAGCGGAGTACCTGGTGGCAGGTGATGAGCAGGGCTGTCCACACAAAGAAGCCAGAGATGGCCTGAGCCGCGGTGGTCATCAGGAACACAGGCTGCTCCATGGCCATGGGGCTGCCCTCGGGGGTCACGGAGACGCTGGGTGAAGCTGCTGCAGTGGTGGGTGACGCTGGATCTGGGGCCAGCGCGGCCCCCTTCACGGTCATGGTGGCCGGCAGCAGGAGGCTCCCGGAGGGGACCCCTTGGAGTACAGGACAGGTGAGCCTAGAGAGAAGGAACCCCAGGTGAGTGCGTGCAGGAAAGAATCCTGCAGGTTTCGACATTCACCGACCAATGCAGACCTCTCTGCCATCCAAGGCCCCACACGGCAGCTGTCTCGTGATTTCCAAGATCTCGGCAGACCACATTTGGCCTCCTCTGCCAAATGCTTGACAGCTCCCAGCTCCACTGGAATATGCTGACACATCATGCCAGCCCCTAAGTGTCCCTTAGGCCCTGCCCGCCTCTCTGATCTCACTCCTGCAGTTCCAGCCACAGTGGCTCCTTTGCTGCTCCTTGAACTCACTGCCCTGCTCTGCCACACTGCCCTCCTCCCTGCATAGCCACACAGCTCACTGCACACTTCTAGGTCTTTTTTTGGGGGGCGGAGGCACAGGGTCTTGCCGTATAGTTCAGGCTGGCCCTGAACTAACTATGTAGCCCAGGCTGGCCTTGAACTCACAGCAATCCTCCTGCCTCAGCCTCCCCAGTGCTGGTATTAAAGGTGTGCACCACCACCCTCCCCCGGCTTAGGTCTCTATCTTGACCACCTGTTCAAACGTGACATATCCCACACGTATGCGCAACATTCATGATGACCCTGTTTTCTTCTCCAGAGCACTGATGAGGTCCACGCCACACACCTATTCACACCCATACTCCCACGGACAATGTAGATTCCCCAGGCAGAGGCCTGTCCCCCTGACTACTGACGCGGCACTTGGAACAGAGGAGTGCACCGGCTATTCAGTAAATGCGGGCTGGACATAGCCACTTCTGTATGCCCAACACAGCACAATCCCTTTATCGCTAAGGCCATCTCTGTGAAAACACTGGCACTGGTCTCTGCCAGTCCCCTCCAGTCTCTCGAATGGCTGATGCTCGTTCCTCACCACCCAGCTGGGCTGTGTTGGAGACTTGCTCCCCTCCAGTTTCTGCACCTTCAAACTGCTTTTTTCGGTGGTGGTGATGACACTAGGCAAGCAAGCACTGCACCACTGAGCTACGGCCCAGCCCCAGGTGGCAGGCTCGCCTGTCACTGACTTAGGAGTCCTGCTTCCCGCTATCGGCCCCGCACTCTCTCCTAAGCACTTCCCTCCTGCTCCCCATGCACACGGTCGGCCTTTCCCTCCTGCCCCTCTAAGACAAGACCTGATTTCTGTCTGAACCCCCAGAACGCCGACCACTCATGATGCTCAGCCTTATTACCTATTAATTTTCACTCCTTATTGCAAAAGAAATTTGAGGAGCCTCACAGAGAAGTAACAACATAAAGAGCTGAGGAAATTGATATCAGGAAAAATTCCACTGGGAAAGTGAAGCTGAGTGCATGCTGGGTGTGGGAAGAATCTCTAAGGAAGAAATGCCTCTCTAGAAAGGGCACTGGGGTCCCAGGTGGACTTTCCTCGTGGTGACTTCAGTACTCCCAGGAACAAATGAGTAACTTCACACTGCAAAGTAATCCTAGCACTCTAGGAGGCTGACGGGGGAGAACTGCAAGTTTAAGTCTAGCCTGGGGAACTTAGTGACTTAGCCCCAGTATCACAAAATGAATGAATGAATGAATGAATGAAATGAAAAAAGCAATGTAAACCCAGATATGACCCACAGAAGAGCTCTTGGCTCTCAGGGACCAAGGCTGAGCTGGCAGTTGGAATCACTTTCCAAGAACAAATCAGGCCCACCCGGAATATCCCCCCAGCTGAACCCACGTTGAAATTGCCAAAGTGATGACATAAGAGGGAGGGCCTTTGGCAGGTGATTAGGTCATGAGGGTGAAGCCCTCTGACAGGATCAGTGCCCTCACAAAAGGTCCAGAGATACCCCTCACCTTTCTGTCCACATGGACACAGTACGGAGACCACTGCCTAGGAACCGGAAGTCAGCCTTCACCAGAACGCAATCTGCCAATGCCCTGACCTTGGACTTCCCTCCAGAACTGTGTGGCATTTTGTTTCAGCAGCTGGAAAGGAGGAAGCCAGGAGCTATTCCCTCTACTGCAGAGGATCAGAGCCTGTACCCTGGTCTCTTTCAATGCTGCCACCTATGGACAAGCAGTCAACGTCACCCAGACAAGAACCTGGAAGACGACTCTGCCCAAGCCCAGCCTCTGGCAGTGACCTGTAAAGCAGCCAAAGGACAGCTGACAGCAGAGGAAATGGACAAACGGGGGAGCAGAACACGGCCACTGCCATTGGAGGTTGGCTGGCACAAGTTCACAGGGTCCCCAGGGTCTCTGCTGCCTGACCATATCTGCTAAGCCCACATGTGACCACCTCGGCCCGAATCCTGAGTCAGCCCACAGGACTTCACGGTCCCTTCTCCTGGGCTTTTCCTATCCAGCTGGCCTGGCCAGACCCTGCAGTCCACAGCACCCTTGCCCACTGTCCACCCACAGTTCCTGGCTCTGTGTCAGCCCCTCTCCAGTGTCCCAACATCCTCTGTCCTATCTGCTCCCCACTCTGAGTTGCCACCCAGGGGGAGCCCCTTACATTTCCATTTTCCTGTGCATATGTGAGCCCTACCTCACTGAGGAAGATATGGAGCTAGATTAAAAACTCAAAAATGTAGACGATGTCTATATTAAGCAACTCAAAGGTGTCTATATAAAGACTGGAGGCAAGCTCTGAAAAAGACACAGTGACAAGCCTAAGAATAGCTCTTGCAAGCATGGCTGCAAAGTTGAGAACCAGTGCCAGAAATATTTCTTTAAAAAGATTTGGGTTGTATATCATCATTTTGTCTGTTTTCCCAAATTAAATGAATAAACATGGGAGGGGTACAGGAAGTACAAATACTCCTAAGTTATCGTCTTCCAAGCATTATCTGATGGGTTTTATCATAGCAACTTTGAAGTAGCATTATCTACATCTTAGAGGTGTGGAATTTGTTTTTGCATCTCCCAAATGATTCAAGGGTTTTTATAATATTTCCTCAAAAATATTTTTTCTTTTCTTTTTTGAGACTTGGTCTCACTATGTAATCCAGGCTGGCCTTGAACTCATTATGCAGCCTTGGTTGGCCTCAAACTCCCACAGATCCTCCTGCATCAGTCTCCCAGGTGCTGGGATTACTGTACTACATTTCCCCCCAAACATTTAAAGTGGTATCCTGAGTTGCATACACGTGGTCCCTGACCCTAAGAGGCAGGTGTAGGCTCCTCCTCAAAGGCCAGAGCTGGTCGTGCTCAATGGTCTCAAAGCAGCATGCAGAGGTCGCCAGCTGTTCTCAAGGTCCTGTGTGCATCACACCAGGCCTCCCTGCAAACTGTTCCCACCCCTGAGTTTGCGAATATGACTTCCTTCAAAGCCTCATTTTGCCAGGTGGGGTTGGGGATGCATGCCTCTAAGCCCAGCACTTGGGAGGCTGAGGAGAGAGGACTGATGCAAGTTCAAGGCCAGCCTGGCTACACAGTGAGACCCTGCCTCAAAAAAATTTTTTTTTAAGTGGGCTGGTGATATAGCTCAGGGTTTAATCCCTAGTATAGCAAAAAGAAAAAAAAAAAGGTCTTATTTTCATCTATAATATTTCAGGGTAACTACACAATCAACAAGGTAAAGTTCTGGTTTACAGAAGTCCCATTAATAGATAGAACAAAGAATGAAAAGTCACAATTTGTAGCCCTTAACACAGATAGTGATGTAGACATGATGCCTGAATCAGCAGTGGAGATGAGAAGAAACTTGGTAGTGAAGCCCTCTCGGCTCACAATCAGCATCCACACCGCCAACACAGGGCAGTCCCACATCCAGGCCTCCCAAGGGTGCAAGGAAACACACAGTCCCACCTAGCAAGGACCCACGGCCAAGTGCGGACTGGACTCCAACCACATCTCCAGAATTAACCACCAGTATTCAGGAAACACAGGATGGAGGAGCAGAATGTGCAACCATGCTAGGCGGTGCAAAAATCTACAAAACAATAAATTAATGGCTTAAAACAAAGGGGGAAGCCAGGTACACTTGCACACCCCAGTAATCCCAACACTCGGGAGGCTGACGCAGGAGGATCACAAGTGCAAGGCCAGTTTAAGCAAGTTAACAAGAGCCTGTCCAGGGGGCTGGGGATTTAGCTCAGTGGCACAGCGCCTGCCTGGCAAGCGTGAGGTCGTGAGTTCAATTCTCGGTACCGGAAACAAACAAACAAAAAACCAAAAAAAAAAAACAAAACCCAAAAACCCAGACCCTGTCTCAAAAAACAAACAAAAATTGCGGGGCTATTACAAAATGAGAGATGTGACATAAGGAAATACAGTATGTGGACTTTGCTTGTGTTCCCATACTAACAAACCAACAATTAAAAGAAATTTTTGAAGTAGCCAACATACAGGAAATCTTATCAATTTTGTTAGGATAATAGCACAGTGGCTATGTAAAAACTAAAATTCCTTATTTTTCCTTAGAGGAAAAATAATCTTTTCAATAAAGAGTGCTGAACAACTGTACATTCAGAGACAAAAACAAGGGCTGGGGATTTAGCTCAGCGGCAAAAGCGCCTGCCTGGCAAGCGCAAGGTCGTGAGTTCGGTTCCCAGTACCGGAGAAAAACCAAAAATAAATAAATAAATAAATAAATAAATAAATCAGAGACAAAAACAAAGAAAACAGCCCTATCTAAACCCTTACGCCAATGGACCATGGATTAAATGTAAAACTAGAACTTTTACAAGATACAGAAGATCTCTGAAACCTCAGGCAAGGCCAGTGTTCTTAGACGCCAGAAGCACCTACAGAGGGAAAGGCCCATGAAAGTCGAGCCAGTGTCAGATGTGCAGGCCACAGACCTGTGCCAGGACCAGCAGCCCCACCACAGCAGGATGCTCCACAGCTCCGCCACACAAAAACACACAATATAATTAGAAAGTGGGCAAAAGACATGAATAGACAGCTCACTAAAAAAAGAGAGATGTGCAGATATACAAACGAGTAGATGGCAGGGCGTGGTGGTGCATGCCTGTAATCTCAGCATTTGGGAGACTGAGGCAGGAGAACTGTTGCGAGTTCGAGACCAGCCTGGGCTACAAAGTGAGCTCAAGGCCAGCCTGAACTACGTAGCGAGATCCTGTCTCAAAAAAGACCAAAAAAAAAAAAAAAACCAAATGAGTAGACGGCCAACATTGTTAGCCATTAGGGAATCAAATTAAAACCACAATGAGAAGCCGGGCCTGGTGGCGCATGCCTGTAATCCCAGCATTTGGGAGGCTGAGGTGGGAGGATCGTTGCGAGTTCCAGACTAGCCTGGGCTACAAAGTGAGCTCAAGGCCAACCTGAACTGCATAGCGAGACCCTGTCTCAAAAAGACAATAAATATATAAATAAATAAATAAATAAATAAATAAAACCACAATGAGATATCCACACACACCTACAAAACTAAAAAACATGTACACCAAATGCTATTGCAGAGAATCCACACCTCACCCACTGCTGGCAGGAAGACAAAACAGTCCAGTACAGCTACCATGGAAAACAATTTGGCAGTTTCTTATAAAACTAACAACCACCATTCGACCTGGTAATCACTCTTAGATATTTATCCTGGAGAAATGGAAACCCGTATTCCCGTGAATTTTGTACACAGGCGTATACAATATCTGTAGTTGTAATCACAACACCTGGAAATAACCCGGGTCTCTTTCAATAGGTGCAGATTAAACAGATGGATGCATAGAGACCACAGACACAAACCACCAGCTACTGACACCTGCAGCCTCTCGATGCAGCCAAAGGCATCATGGTTTAGAAAACCAGCCAATCTTAAATGCCACAGACTGTATGATTCCACATATAGAACATTCTCAAGAGCCAGGCATGGTGGCACACACCTATGATGCCAGCACTTGGGAGGCTGAGGCAAGAGGAACATTGCGAGTTTGAGACCAGTGTGGGCTACAAAGTGAGCTCAGCTCAAGGCCAGCCTGTACTGTATAGCAAGACCCTGTCTCAAAAAGACCAAAAAAAAAAAAAAAAGAACATTCTCAAAATAACAAACATGGAGCCCAAATTACTGGTTGGAAGAGGACAGACAGCAATGACAAGACTGCAGGGGAGCCCTTCCAGGAGATGGAACAGCTAGTATCTTCATAGTTGTGTTTACAGGAATCTACACACCACAAAGCTACAGAGAATGACATTCACACATAGGCACGCACCCACAGGAGGTAAGTGAGAACTAAGCTCTGTGGTCCAGTTTATAGCACTGCTCTCATGTCTGTGTCCTGGCTATGATGTTACTACAGCTACAAAAGGCACAGGAGAGTTTAACAAAAGAGACAGTTTTACAAGTTTTATCAGCTGGGCATAGTGGCAACGCCTATAGCATTTAGGGGGCTAAGGTAGGAAGATTGCAAGTTCCTGGCAAGCCTAGGCTGCATAGCAGGACTCTGTACAAAAAAAAAAAAAAAAAAAAAAAAGGGTCAATCCCATGGTGGCACATGCCTGTAATCCCAGCACTCGGGAGGCTGAAGCAGGAGGACTGCTGTGAGTTCAAGGCCAGCCTGGGCTACAAAGTGAACTCAAGGCCAGCCTGAATTGTATAGTGAGACCCTGTCTCAAAAAGACAAAAAAAAAAAAAGTCAATTCCAGCATGTAGGAGGCTGAGGCAGGAGGACTGCTGTGAATTCAAGACCAGCCTGGGGGAAAAAAAGGCCAGCTTAGGCTACATAGTGAGTTCAAGACCAGGCTGAACTACATAGCAAGACGCTATCTCAGAAAAGTCTTTATCATATAGAAATGTACAATAATGCATTTAAAAGAGTGAAAAATTACATGGCATCTTGAATTTTCCTCTCTCCAATTTTTTTTGCAATACTAGGAACTGAACATAGGGCCTTAGAACCAAACTATAACCATCCCCAGTTCCTGCTTGATGATGATGTTGTTGAGATGAGGTCTCACTAAGATACTCAGTTGTCCAGGCTAGGATCAAACTTGTTATTTTCCTGTCTCAGCATCCTAGAATGCTGGGATTACAAGGGTGCACTGCCACGGCTGGTGGTTCACCTCTGTGATCCTAGCACTCAGGAAGGTGAGGCAGGAGGACTGTCATGAGTTCAAGGCCAGCCTGGATCAGATAGTGAGTTCAAGCCCAGCCCAAACTGCACAATGAGACCTTGTCTTTAAAAAAGACCAAAAAAAAAAAAAAAAAAAACCCCACAAACCTGACATGGTGGCACACACCTGTAATCCCAACACTAGGGAAGCTGAGGCAAGAGGATCATGAGTTTAAGACCAGCATGCTACATATTGAGACCATGTCTCAAAACAAAACAAAACTTCAGATGGCCAAAAAGCAATCTTTAAAATCTGTACTGAGATGGGAGTGACTGAGGAAAGGGCTGGTATGAGAAATTTACTGATTACCTAGTAGAAAGCACCTGGAGTAGCTAAGCCTAGCAAGGCAGCAGCTGCCTGCCCAGCATGCCCAAGGTCCTGAGTTCGACCCCCAGCACAGAAGAAAAGAAAAGTTCCACATCTGGCCAAATTTTTCTGTGACAACTATTTGTCAGAGATACACTTCCTTGTACTGTTTACGAAGTGTTTCTAAAGCATGCTGAAGATGTCCCTTCCCAGGAATGTCCCAACAAAGGGAGCTGCTCTTTGAGAGACCCAGACTAGAGCAGAGCTTTTGGGAAAAGGCCTATCTGCAATGTTTCTACTGCTGCAGGATTTTGCTACCAAAAACAATAATTGTGACACTGACTAAAAAAAAAAAGGAAAAACCTCTCATATTTGAATTCCTAAAAAACTACGTGACAGAATGTTCTAGTCTGTTAAAACACTTCTAAAGCAATGGAGTGAGTTTTGGACTCATGAATTAACAAGTTTAAAATAAACACCTTCCATTTAGTTTATAAGAACATCTGATTGGCACCAGGGAGGATGGAAATCTACTAGCCAAATTTCTACAAATCCTTTGCATACTCAGTGGAAGCAATGGAAAAATGAGTAACCCCATTTGGAAAGAAAGCCAGTGAGGTGTTTCCTCCATGCACAGCTAGTGTCCAGGGCAGGGATTCTTTTCAGTGAAGGCAGCCGTTAAAGCCAGCATCTGAACAAACGGAAATAGACCAGGCCCAAGTACTCTCTCCCAGAGGATTAAAGCACACTTGCCCAAGACAGGCAGCACAGGAAGCCAGAGGTTTTTGCACCATCAACAAAATAATTTTTTAAAAATTATGTATTATTTTTAAATACATCTAGCTTGCCTTCTGACTTTTACTTTTGGAACAGGCTTTCTTAGGTAACTAGCGTAATGGCAAGGTAATTCATGTACACACAGAACCACAGCAGTACCCACACTCCGGCCAGGCTCAAAAGGTTTCCTTTGTTACCTACAGGGACGAGTGATCAGAAGAAAGGGGCAAAGCCCGAAGGCCTCCAAACTTCTCCCCCTGCCCTTAGGTTTCTCTGCTTCTTGGTCCTTGTTCTTTTTTCTTTTTCAGTTCTGGAGATTGAACCCTTGCCTCACTGATGAGCTACCCCTTCCATCCTTTATGTTTTTATTTTTAAAAATTTTTATTTTTTTATGACTTTGAGACAAGGTGTCATTGAGTTGCCCAGGCTGGTCCTGGACTATCTCCTGCCTTTGCCTCCCAAGCAGCTGGGTTACCGGCATGCACCATCACACCCAGCTCTGGTCCTTCCTCTTCCCTGGACCAGTACCCCACCTCCTTCCTCAGGCTGACATCAGACAGAAAGCACAGTCCAGCATTAACCCAGCCCCTCCCAGCGACCTACCTGACAGCACAGTCACTCAGAGGCTATGAAGAGGCCGGCCACACAGCTGACACTTTGTCCCAGGCTCTGCGTCAGGGAGCTGAGCTGGAATCTCACCACCATCACCTGAGCGTGGGCGGGGCAGGTGACGCCTCTGACTGCTCGGGGAGAAGAGCACAGGTGTGCGCTGTCCCCGTGGCCATGGCCTTGGGCCCAGTGAGTTTAGGAAAGCAGAACTTCCCAGACATTAGAAAGGGTTGTGGAGCTGGATATGGTATGACACACCCAGAGGGGTCTGGGTAGCCCCCAAAATCAAACGCATAGTAATCCCACAGAGAAAAGCCCTGGGTAAGATATTTTTAAAGACAATAATTAGCCTCACATCAATTGAGGTCAGATTTTTGCCACAAAATTAGTCTGCTGCAGACTTAGAAAAAACCTTTGGGATTTCTGAGCGTTCTGGTTCCTGAACAGCAGAGAAGGGACACAGCAGGGTGGCCCTCCAAGCTGCAGGGAGGTCAATACCATTGGAAGGGCCCAGGGTGGGTGACTCTTACACTTGCTTTCAACTGTGATGGTGCCCTGTCCCCTGAAACCCACCCTGCACACGGCAGGATCAGGCCAAGGGGTGCAGTCCTTGCTCCTTGGCAGGGAGCTGAGACCCTTGGCCTCCCTTCCCAGCCTCCAGTCTGAGCATCAGCAGCTCATGGTGACCCTGCACATATGAGCCATGTCTGTGTGCCCAGGTGCCCTTCCCCCGCCTGGGTCTTCCTGGTCCTGAGACCCCTCACCCTCAGTTTGTGTCCCTAGAATGTCACAACGGACCTCCCCTGGGGGCCTTACTGTGCTCACTGAGGTCAGCTGGCTGCCAGCATCTTTGTCTCACGCACCTTCACCACCTCTCCAGGCCCAGCACGATGCCAGGCACACAGCAGACACAGAATAGAGAATAACACAACTGAGCGTGGAGAGCCTGGCCCAGAGCACCTCCACACACTCTGGGGGCTCGGCTGGCTGAAGGACTTGGGTATTCAGCTGGGACAGGGCAGGACCAGAGAGGACAGGGCACGGAGCTGAGTCACGCCCACTGCCTTCTAGCATGGAGAGACCACACTGTAGAGGGCAAAGGCACCTGTTACGTGCTCCATCAGGGCACGAAGGCGGGACTGCCAAGGTGGAGACACTTTCATCAACCAGTCTATTCTAGCGAAGTGCTGCTTGCCTCTTGATTAAGGATGCTCACACTTAAAGAGGGCCAGAAGTGCCCTGTGGCAGCAATATGAAGAAAGGCACAGGGTGCTCCAGCCTTCCTACCTTCCCACCTTGTAGGGTGATCAGCGCTTAAGGCCTCACCCTGCTTTTTCCCGCCTGATCACAGCCCTCTCGCGGTCAGGGGTCATGACTTAGGTGTGCCTGTCTCAGGGCCTGAACACAGCACTCAACAGGTTTTGGCTGAACAAGGAAACAACTGAGTTTGCCCTCTGCATTTCTTTCCAACTCTAAAACTCCAGCCCTGGGTCTAGGACATTTCCTTGTTGTCATCACAGACCTCCATTCCTCACAGCCTGTCACCTATCACCTTCTTGTACATGTGTGCATTCTACACCTTCCCTCCTGTCCTTTCATGGTGCTCTCCTCTACTATGATGGTATCTGATCATGTGACACCTGTCTTCCTAGTGAGACCTGCTCTGTGAGGGACCAGTTCCTCCTTGGTCCCCACAATGCCTCTAAATCAGTGTGTGCTGAACAGCTAGCTGCACTGGGGGCAGAGAACACAGCATGCAGCAAGGCATGGATACAAACCTGCCACTTCCTGAAAGGCGCCTGAGTCAGGATGCTGGGCACCAGCCCCACAGTGGGGAAGCAGGGCAGTGCGACCTGAGCGGCAGCTCTCCCACTTCCCAAGCCCTCTGATAGCTGTGTGGCGTGGGTCTTGTCTTACCACAGATTCCAGGATGGGGGCCAGGGATATAGCTCAGTGGCACAGCACCTGCCTGGCAAGCACAAAGTCCTGAGTTCAATTCCCTGGGCCAAAAAAAGAAAGAATACAGG
This sequence comes from Chinchilla lanigera, assembly GCF_000276665.1. Lineage (NCBI taxonomy): Eukaryota > Metazoa > Chordata > Mammalia > Rodentia > Chinchillidae > Chinchilla > Chinchilla lanigera. The sequence continues at coordinate 24,535,950 of NW_004955413.1, forward strand.
TTGATGGGAGTCCCCAGCAGGGGCTTCTGGGAGTAGCAGGACACAGGGCCCCTCGCAGCCACCAACCCACAGGGATAAGGCTCACTTCTCCAGACCAGGGCCCAGGTTCCAGGGCTAGCAGCTAAAAGGAATGAGGGAAAGGGGCTCGGGCACATCCAGCTTACAAAACAAGCCAGGGTGACCAATTCACCATGTCCCTTCCACCTCCTACCAGAGGATCAACAGAGCCAAACTGGCTGCCAACAGATGCCTAAGAGCACAGAATTGGGACAGGAAAGCAGGACGATGTGGGGGTCTTGAGTCAAATCCAACCAGGCCCTGGTGAGGCCTGCTGAACCATGCCAAGCCCAGAAAACAGCGCAGAGTGGCAAGAACTCCCACTTTGCCCAATGCAAAGTTGGTCCCAGACCTGTCTTGTGAAGGAATCCTCTTCTCAGACCAGCCACAGAGCTATGTGTGACCACTAAATGCAGCCACTTGCCCCAGTGTTGAATGTCCCAAACAGTACCTCATACCATTACACCCTGACTTTATTGTGCATCGCTGTGACTTCAGGTTTGTGGGATACCTTAAGGGTGCCCCTCTGGATTTTATTATGCCCTGTGTGGTGGGATAATTAATAACCTCCCAAAGATGTCCATAACCTAGCCCCCACACCTGTGACTTTGTCCCCTGACATGGTGAAAGGGGCTTTGCAGATGTGTTGAGGATCTGGAGATAGAGGCCATCCTGGAGTAAAAGCCAGAGGGCAAGGGTAGGAGGAAAACAGGGTGACAATGGAAGGTTCGAAATATAGTGGAGACCACTCTACTGCCACGAGGGGGCTACAAGCCAAGGAATGTGAGTAGCCTCAGGAAACCAGGGCAGGCCAAGAAGAAGATGCCCCCTCAGAGCATCCAGACAGAAGGCAACCTGGTAGGACCAAAGCTTATAATAAATGTGAACCGACTTCCTGATAATCTGTACCACATAAGAGCAAAGGACCTGCAGATGAGGCCAGAGGCAGTCTGCTGTCACCTGTTAACAGCTCCTCACGCTGCCTTCTCTGCACTGTTACATCCATCCCCAGATTTTAGAGGGCTGTGCAAGTCTTGGGTCCTGGAGTGACCTGATTCCCAGCTCTGTCACTTAGCAGATATGTGCTGTGGGCAAGTTACATAGCCTGTTCTTGTCAACTTCCTCATCTGTAAAATGGGCATGTGACCAACTATGTCAGAGGGCACGGGAAGCATGAGGCAGCTCGCAGCAATGCGCTGTGTGATGCGGCGTACTGTTACTGCTCTCTGGCCTCACTGCTACCATATCCTCTGGTCCAGCTGGGAGTTCCTGGTCTTGACAGTCTGAGACCCAGGCCAGGCCTTCTGAGGTCAGATCATCCATTAGTTTCAGATCTGACCTTGCTGAGGCAGCAGCCACCACAGGCAGACCCAGCAGCAGGGTGGCACGATCGTCTCTGGAATGTTAATGCACCCTGGGAGGGTGTTTTCTCCATTCCTCCCCTTGGCGGGACTTCTATCTTCACATTACTCTGGGTCGAATCTGACCTGAATGCTATTAACCCGAGCTGACCACACTGCTCACTCGGTTGCCTAGGAAGGGTAAGGAGCCCTCTGCCTCAGGGCAGTTCCTGCTCCCTCAGCTTGGGAAGCAGGACCAGCTTTCTTGGGGGTGGGGGGCTGACCCACACCGCAGCGGCTCAAAGCCCATGCCTGGCCCTCCATCAGAGGGGATTAGAGCAGCCAGTAGCTGGCAGTTCTGCCCAGCTACCCGAGGCAGGGGTCCCTCACTCCTCCAAGTCAGCACACACCAGTACAAACCACTCCAGGCGCCACCTCTCTCTCCTGCTCCTAGCCACGTTCCCACAGCCTCCCAAGCAGGAAAGAGAAATCTGCCGACCATGTACCTATCTGTCACTTGGGGGGAGGGGTGCTGAAATAAAGGAGAACAACAGAGAATTCCAAAACCTTCCAAGGAGGGATTACATAATTCTGCCTTAGAATTTAACCTTTAAAAAAAAAAAAAGTCCAAATTTTGATCACCCCAGTTTTCTCCCAAACTGAACACAAAAGGGCCAATGCTTAGTTGCTTTAATTGGACTTCTCAGCCCCCCTAAATATGAGCCCCCTCCACCTTTTCAGGTAACTGAAACCCCATCCAGCACTGACAAATGCATACAGAATCCTGAGTCTCAACGTTCCTGCTACCCTGTGGGAGTGGCATTTCTAGCCAAGATCCCTGTCCCCACCACATCCTGAGACCCTGTCGGCAGGGCCAACCCAGCTCCAGCTCAGGACACCAACCTGAACTTCATTCATGCAAATGCATACTGAGTGGGAAAGACCAGCACCCCGTCCTGGTGCACACCCACAGCAATGAGTGCACACGTGCCCCAGAGACAAGCACACAACCTTTCACAGAAGAGGCTGGACACAACCCCAAGAGCCACCCACAGAATGGACACATGAATAGTGACACTCACACCCTGGACGGCTTCACAGCCCTGAAAAAGAATAAAGGTCTGTTATACACAACCTGGACATACCTGCGATGCAGCGGAGAGGAAGCCAGGGACCAATGAGTACCTCCTGCACTGCCATTCAAGGGAGGCTCCAAAGCAGGCAAACCAACCCCTAGCGTGGAGCAGCTACGTGAGAGGGGCTGTAACCAGGGGGCCAGCAAGCCTCCCAGGGGTGCTGGGAACGCTGTACCATCTCCTCAGGACAATGGCTCACACAGGTATTTATAGGTGTAAAAATCCACATGCTGTACATTTAAGCTTAATGTGCTATGCTATAGCAAGTGAGACCTCATAAAAAGTTTAAAAATATAAACCCACTCCTTTGAGCACCTTCTGTGTGCCAGGTCCAAAGGATGTCTCAGCCAAGATTCTGACACTGTAAGATCTTCCAAGGGGGGAAGAAAATGTATTCATGCAACAACACCAGGTTGTCCGTGCCCAGTGGGACAGGTAACGAGACGGGTCAAGGGTATCAGTATTTCTGGTGATTTGAGGGAGGTGCAGAACCAACTGATGAAATGCAGGAGCCCAGGAGCCCCCACAACTTCCCTCTCACCATGACGAGGGCAGCTGCTCCATCACTCACTCACCAAGCATCTAACAAATCCACGGCTGTGAGTGTGCAGGGCCCGCAGCCTAGTGGAGAATCAGACATGCAGGACACAAAGGAAAAAGCCCCAGCGCCGGCAGAGAAGAACTGCGCAGGTGCGAAGGTGAGAGTGTGGTAAGGAGGTGGATGGATCTTGAGGCGGGCACACAGAGGCTGCTGTGGACAGCCAGGTGGGCAGCCAGAGTGGGCTGTGCGAGCACAGGGTGAAGGAGGGAAGTCGGGGCAGGCACAGGGCAGGCGGTTCATCAAGTGTGAAGCAAAGTGGGGCCACTACAGAGGCCCTGGGATGCCCAGGCTAGGAGAGACTGGACTTTGCTATCAGGGTCCGTACACGTGCTTAAGCAAGGACACGAGTCATGGTCATTTGCTTTTATTTATTTATTTTTGTTTTTTGAGACAAGGTCTCACCATGTAGAGTTCAGCCTGGCTTTGAACTCAAGGAGATCCTTCTGCCTCAGCTTCCTGAGTGCTGGGGTTACAGGTACATACCAGCACGCCTGTCTATGGTCCTTCACTTTTACAGAGGGTGGCTTCAGGACGCAGTGCCCAATACCTGCTTCTTTAACCCAGCAATCTATCTTGCTGACTGTTCAGTCTCAGTGTATGAATCTCCATTTTGTTTTCTATGGCTATAAAGTATTCTGTGGTTTGAGCAGGCCATAATTTGTTTGTGGTTCTCTGTAAATGGACATTTAGGTTGCATCTTTTTTTTTAAATGAAGGTTGAATGCAGGGCCTTTGCACTGAGTCATAGCCCCAAGCCCCTTTTTAAATTTTTAAGAAAGGATCTTGCTAAATTGCTAACTTGCCCAAGCTGAGACTGAACTTGCAATCCTCCTGCCTCAGCCTCCCAGACTGCTGTGATTACAAAGGTACACAAAGTCCATTTGCTATTCCAAATAAGCAGCAATGACTAGCCTTGCATATAATTTTGCATACCTATTAACACATCTATAGGATAAATTCCTAGAAGTAGAGCTGCTGGGTGTTAAGAATTGTAACTCTGAGAAGTATTGCTAGAAAGAATAATTGTGGTATTCAACTGCGGAATGAACCTCCTGCCTGGCCTAGTAGTGTATCTGGAGGAGGTGGCAGAACCAACTGATGAAATGCAGGAGGATCACAAGTTCAAGACCAGCCTGGGCAACTTAGCATGATCCTGGATCAAAACTAAAAAAAAAAAAAAGGACTAGCGTGTAGCTCAGTAGAACAACACTTGCCTACCATGCAGCAGACCCTGAATTCAATCCCTAGCACTGCCCCAAAAAATGTTTTCTTAAAGGCCACACCTACTAGCCCTTTCGGCTCTGGCTCTGAAGTTCTTTCTGATCCCTGGGCAGAGGGAGGTGGACAGAGACCGGGTCACCACAACACCTGCTGTAATTGGTCTCCCTGGGTGAGGGAACCAGTGTGCTAAAGAGACATAGGTAGTCCTGGCAGGGAAGGATGAGACAAAGAGCCCGAGGGTCACTAGCTTCCTCTAGCCATCCCAGGTGACAAAACAGTAACTCTTGCCACATCCCATGCAAAAGCTGCAGGGACATCCTAGCCATGTACGACACTCAGGCTCCATGACATTCTGCTGCCTGGTCCTGGACCCGTTACGTAATTCATATGCCTGACAGCCACCACCACTGAAGCACTATCCTGCAAGCCAGTGGTGTGTGAGGGACAGGGCAGTCCCCAGCAGGAATGTGAATGTCTCCTGAGTGAGGACAGCCCAGGACGTGCAGTGTGTAAGGCACACCTCCCTCCTAATCAAGCTGACTACTGACAACTGTGGATGAAAGGAAAGAGCTCCTGCCCCCAGCTGAGTGGGAGACGCCTTTTAAAGAAAGAACCCTTGTCAACCTTCCCATCTCCGCCCAAGCTCTGAGCCCACTGCCTGGGGCAGCCAGGAACAGAGGTTATGGTACAAAAATCCTTCTAACTCATGCACAGTGCATCAACAGTTCTTCATAAAGCAAAGACACATTGCTTTGGTAAATCTAGATTTTCATATGTCCTGTTTAAATCCCTCTGAGAAACACATGGAGCTGTATCTCCTCCTCCTAGAGGGGAGGCCCCAGCAGTGCCTGGGCCTCAGTCCACAGTGCGCACACTAGGTTGTCCCACTACCTGGAAAGCCCTGCCCACCTCTCCCCTTGCCAACCTCTGCTCTGCTGTCCACACAGCCCCAGCTCAACTGCCATTCAGCCCACCCAAGCCAAGCAGACTGCTGCCTCCTGGCGCGCTCAGTTCTGACCAGAACCCTTATTAATGCACTTTCCAGCTCTGGGCAGCGATTCAGTATGCTGGACTCTCCAGTGGACAGCAGGGGCGGGCTCTATGACGTGAGGACTTAGGGAAGGATGGGCCAGGAAGCTTTTCCCCCCAGGCTCTCTGGCAATCCTCCCTTCTGAGCCTCTGTCTTTCCACCTACAAAGTAGTATCACAATTCCAAGGTTCCCCAGGCCAGTGGGAGAACGGAATGAAAGGATACACAAGCAATGTAATTTGCAAAGCCCTCCACAAATTCCAGTGAGGACAAAATTAATGTAATTAGTTGCTAATATTAATTGATATTAATAGCACTGCACACACCCTTTGCCAACACCTATCACTGTGCCTTGCGGACGCAAACTCCTGATGGGATCCTGGACTCACTGCTCATTCTGGATAAAATCCACAGCTGCAAGGTAGAGAGCCGCAGGCTCTGGCGGGGACTCAGGGTTTGTGGTTGTTATTTTCTGTAAACAATAACCCATGGGGCTTCAGAAACAGCCCCACCCAGCATCGAGGGGGTTCTCAGCCACATGCCAGCAGAACAGGGCCTCCCTCCGTGCAGGCTGTCCAAGGGGATTGCAGCAGCAGAAAAAAAAGGCACCATATGTCCCTGGGGTGGAGACACTGTCTGATCTGAAAATCCCATTCAGGGTGACAGACGCAGTAACTACCACAGTTCTCACTCCCCTCCTTTTTTGGGAGGCAGTCATCCTGAGACCCACTCTGACGCCCAGGTGAAACATCCACAGATGAGGGCTTCCAGTGAGGGGATCAGTTTCTAGGGGAGTGTGGAAGAGATTAGAGGCTGGGGGAGAAAAGACACAAGAGCTGCTGTGTGTGGACATGTCCCACTCTTCCTTCTGTAGTCACGTGACATGCTCACTCTCCAAAGTAGCTGCCAGCCACAGGGGCTCAAGGCTGGCTAACTTGGGACCTCCCCTGAGCATTCTGACAGAGCTGGGCAGAGGGGTATGAAGAGCCCCCACTGAGTGGGTGAAGTTCACAGAGGGCAACTGATTTCCACAGGTTTTCACCTGGGTTTCTTTCTGACTGGGTCCAGTGCTTTGTGTACTACTCAGCCATAGTGCCACCCTGGAAAAAGTTGGGGACCTCATCTTTCCCACAGAGAACCTGAAACAATTCCCCAGGGCTCTGATTAGGACTTCTTTTTTCTATGTGAAGCTGATTTTTTTAAACTTCATAAATAAATGCTTATGACCTGGCATTAAGTGAACCGTGACAGACCAAAAGTTCATAGCTACAAAGAACATCTTCCCAAGCTTCAACAGTGACTATTTCTTGATTGTGAAGTTGGGGTGATATGTATTCTTACCAACCTTGTCGAGGGTTCCAAATCTACTGCAATCAACAAGTACCATGTCTAACAGCAGACCAGCCCGCAAAACTGGGATCTACACCGCCAAATTGTCCGAGTCAATACGCACTTTGTGATGTATGACTTTAAAACAAGGTAGAGCTGGAAGTGATGCGGGTTAGGCACAAAGGTTTTCTGGGTGGGATCTTTCCCCTCTGGTTTCCGCTCCCAGGAGAAGGAAAAGGAGGCGTCTGCCAGGCTTCCTGCTTCTTTCAGCAGGCGCCTGCCCCGAGGAAGACGCAGCGTGTTTAATGGGTACCTGCACTCTGGATGATACTTCAGTCCAAATGAACAATCCTCTTCTGATCACCTTTAATATCTGTCACTTTCCAGGAATAATTCCAGCTGCATCCCAACTGGCAATGACATCAACCCATCTAACTGTTCATCTGTTCAGCTGAAAACTATTTCAGCACCCACTCTGCACCAGGCTTCAAGGCAGACACGGCCACTGGTAACTGGAGACTGGAAAAGTCATCACTGGAAGCCATGAACCACTTTGCTGTGTTCTCCCCAACCGCGGCTTCAGGCAGTCACCACACAGCGCACGGGCATGGGGAGAGATACTGCCCACCCCAGCTGCTCGGCTCCCTCTGTATGTGGTTTTCTCCTTGCCAGCCCTTTGGAGAAGCAGAGTGGAAAGAAGCGTGCCTGTTAACCATGCCAGCAGTCTTTGTCACCCATACCCAGACTGCACCTATAGGGCAGAGGTGGGGATGATGGAAGGGGTGAGAAAATCCAACACTCGGGGGCCCATCGAATTGTCACCATGGCCCCTTCTACTTTCTTTCTGCCTTTTCTGGCCTTTCTGAGTCTGAGATCACAGAATGAAGATTTATTTTGGCCCTGCTAGGTGTTGGGTCCAAGGCGCACAATTTTGCAGAAGTGAACTCGGATCTTTGCACATGCTGTTTCCTCTGGAACCCACCTGCTCCCTTCTACGTGGTGACAGCCCACACACTGCAGCCTGAGTCCAGAGCCTTTGTACTGAGCTATATCCCCAGCTCTTTTATTTTTTAAAAATTTTAAAATTGAGTTTATTGGTACTTTTTTTTTTTTTTGAGACAGGGTCTTGCTAAGCAGTTCAGGCTGGCTTTGAGCTCACTTTGTAGCCCAGGCTGGTGTTAAACTTGCAACGATCCTCCTGCCTCAGCCTCCCAAGTGCTGGGATTACAGGTATGTACTACCATACCCAGCCTGGTACATTTTAGATATATACAATGATCATATTCATCACAGGGAATTTGTACCCATACATGATATATCTTGATTCCTTATTTTTTATTTTTAGGCAGTGTCAACAGGTCACTAAATTGCCCAGGCTGGTCCCAAACCTGCATACCTCCTGCCTCAGCCTCCCAGAGTGCTGGGATTATTACAACTGGCTCATATGGTGACAATTTAACTATTACCTCACCAAAGAAGTATCTGCCCAATTGAGAATGACCTCATGTTCCCTCAAAAAAAGTACCACAACAACCGTAATTGTCCTGTGTTTGATGTTTCTCTCTCTAGCTGGTCTCAGTTCCCCACACACTACTGGCTCACAGGACTACGAGACCCTCCTAAATAAAGTAAGTGGCCTGTAAGCTCATAGTACAAGCTGGTGTGCTGAGGATGTCCATGTGCCAAGTCCTGAGCAGAACTAGGTCTTTGTGGCAGGGGTCACAAACAGCTGCATCAATACTCTCACTGCAGAGATAAAGAAAATTGCATCATTCCAGCTCCATGTTTTAAAAGACAAGAATCAGAACCTGGTAAATCACTTGCCCAAGGATACAGGGCTAATAAAAGCAAGGATTTGAACGGCATCTCCTAATTCTCTCTCCAGGTCAGCAGAGGGCTTGGTTCATTATCTCCTTTCCTCCTGCTGCATGGCCCCCACTGATCATTTTGACCCTTCTAGAATTCTCCAGCTCCTATTCCAAGGCACCCAATTCCAACTTCTGCTCTCCCATCCTCTGCCCATGAGCGCCCCCTCCCTCTTCTGCACTTCAGCAGCACTTACGCTAAGCCCCCAGGGGTGCGTGTGTCCTACTCCACAGCCTGCAGCCAGCCCTGCAGGGGACCAAGGGTCTAAGTCATCATACTCTGTTGAGGGGGGCATATGGCTGCACCCTAGCAGAGCAGGACCTTCAGCGAGCTCAGAGGTGAGACCCAGCAGTTAGACCCAGCATTCCTGCCTCCAATCCCAGCTCTGCTCCCTCCCCTCTGTCTGCATCACAGAGCTGATGCTGGAGGCAGGGATGATAGACCACAGCTCCCGAAGGCCTCTGGCTCTGTGGTGGATCTGTGGCGGAAGAGGTCAGTGGGACCCGCAGAACCTGGGAGAACCAGGAAAACCTCAGTCCTAAAAAAACAAATTGCAGCTCGGTGCAGCCAACTCAGGGTGGACAGAAGAGACCAGGTGTGAAGTAGACACCATGACAATGGTGGCTCCAGAGGCCTGGCCTGGGGCTCATGGACCTCAGAGCAGAAGCTGCTGGAAGAGGAGAAATGAAAGTCAGCAGAGACTGAGTACACCAGGGACCAGAGGGGAAGCAAACAGGAGGGAGGCGGGTTTTCCTGAGTCCTGACAGGAATGAAGGAAGAAAGACACAGGGTGACACTGCTTCATAACACACGGCTGGCTGAGCCTGTTGCTTACTTCTGGGAACTTTAGAAGACTCCCTGTTGAGCACACAGGGACCAAGTTCAAACTCTGCAGTGGGACCTTCAGAGGTCTTTGTGACCTGGACCATCACAGCCTCATTTGAACCCTGAGGTTTGTCAGACCTGCACATGTACCCGGGGTTCCTTCTCAGCAGAATGCCCTTCTTTTCCTCCATGGGTCCAGCACCCCCATCCTTCAGGCCCAAGAAGACATCCGGCACACCCCAGGTCAGTAGGGGAAGATGGCATAAGGTGATGGCCCCACTTCGAGTGGTGGGAAGATGAAACAGTAATTCGTGAAAGCATTTTGAGGCCAGACATGATGGCACAGGACTATAATCCTAGCACTTGGGAGGCTAAGGCAGGAGGGTCTCTGCAAGTCCAAGGCCAGTCTAGACTACATAGTGAGTTCAACGACACCCTGAACTAATATCGAGATCCTGTCTCCCAAAAAATAAAATAAAACAAAACAGCTGGGCATGGTGACACACGCCTGTAATCCCAGCACTCGGGAGGCTGAGGCAGGAGGATCGTTGCGAGTCTGAGATCAGCCTGGGCTACAAAGTGAGCTCAAGGCCAGCCTGAACTACATAGTGAGACCCTGTCTCAAAAAGACTCCCCCCCAAAAAAAGAAGACAAACAAACAACAACAAAAAAGAGCACTCCGAACTGCACCTGGCACACAGTAAGTGCTCAGTAAATGGGCTGTTGTTTCTATTGTCCTCTGTGCCCCTTTAAGGCCCTCTGTCTCTACTACAAGTAGCATACTGTCTTGTGGTATTCGTTACATACTGGCTCCTTTAGCCAACCGGTACCTTTTAAGAGACCGACCCACTGCTCTGCCTCTCTTCCTGAGGCCCAGCAAGGACAGAGTGTGCAGTAGGTGTCCAGTAAGCACTGCCTGCCTGTGGGCCTCGGTCGAGGTCCTGGCACAGACTCTACCCAGAACTCCCAGGGCCCGGCTGCAGGCCTCCCAGAACTTACCCTCCAAATCCCCAGTCTCAGTCTGGCTGCTACTCGTTTTCAAAACAATAAAGCCTGTACCTGCCTTGCAGAGGCCGTTTCTACTCCAGGGAATGTACAGAGAGAAATGAGCACAGCAGGGACTGGAAATAGCACCGAGCCCCTCTCAGGGACAGGGCTGGGCAGGCCAGCCAGCAACCAGGTGCAAAACCTCAAAGACAGAGCAAGTAGGAGAACACAGCCTCCAGACAGGAGCTGGTGCCCACAGAACCACCAAGTGGAGTGAACCAGGACAAGCGGGCTCCCTCACTGTCCTGTGGAGAAGCTGTTCTTCCACCTGGGAGAGGGATTTAGAACAGCCTCCTTGTACAACCTCATGAGGGCTACTTACAAAAGCCCCCTAGCCAGCTTGGTGGTGCAGACCTGCAATCCCAGCACTCAAGAGGCTGAGGCAGGAGGATCACCTCGAGTTCAAGGCCAGCCTGGATTACAGAGTAAGACCCTGTCTCAAAACAAACAAACAAACAAACAAAAGCACCCTAGATGGCTTATGGCTCTTGGGGAATTTTACAGTACCCACCCGACCCACACCAGCCACTCAGGACTCCAGTCGACTGGGGCTACTATCTGTGTCCATCTCCCCAGCAGATTGGGAACCCCCAGAAGGCAGGCTCAGTTCCCATTTGTCTTCAGACCTCTGCACCCCTAGCATGGTGTGTGGCACATAGCAGATGCGCAGTATCAGGCTCTGACTCAAGGATGACCCCACCTGGGCCTGCCCATATCGTGGTCAAGAGAGGCATGAATTTCCTTAAAGCCTCGGTTTCCCTCATCCACATACAGGGTAACAACAAACAGTTCTCACACAGCTGCTGTAAGAACGAACTGGGAAAGTATTCGTGGAAAGCACAAAAGCCTCACAGGAATGTCAGCCACCCTTCCAGCTTCAGCTCAATTGTCCCTTTGTACTGGAGGCTTTTTCACTGGCCTGGTTCCCCCTTGCCTAGCAATGAACCCACCTCTGCACTCCTGTTCCTCTGTTTTGTGTTTTTCACATTACTGTTCTCAAGTCTGATTCCTCCACCCACCTGAGAGCCGCCAGATGCCTGGGACATCCGTTCAGTGTTTGTGTCCAACTTGGGCACTCAGGCCTGGCTGCTAGCGCTCTCCCGCCCACTAGCCCCAATCCTGACACCCACAGCTGTAGGGACAAGACACGCAGGACCAGAGCCCAAGGGTGCAGCCTGCATACGGACAAGGAGCACGAGAAGGGGCGCTGCAAACACAACCCACCAACGAGGTCACACCTTGGAGACTTTGGTCTCTGTAGGTACAGGGGAGCTGGAGTGCCAGGCTAACAGCAGCACACCGGCCTCCAGGGCACAGATTGCTACTTCTTGCCTTACATAAAACACCCGGCAGTCAAATAAATAATACATGGCCTTCACCTCGCAGGCAGGTATCAAGCATGCAAACACCTGCTTTGCCCCACGATGCCCTGGAATAGAGGGCGGGGTGAAATGGCTGGCCTCCTACAAACCCGAGAGGATGTGGCCTCGGAATCCGTGCCCACTCCCACCCTGCGGAGTGCCTGGGCATGGCCTGGAGCCACCTAGCACAGATGCGAGTAGAGCAAGCAAGCACCTCAAGGGCGTGCCTAGGGAGGAAGCACACGACCGACCCACAGGACACACGCATCCAAGCCAGCGTCTGCGGTCCCCTGGAGGCAAATATCTGAACCCCAGGCTCCTGTCCGACCTCGCCAAACACAGCCCGGGCCAACCACCATCCCAGCCGCCGCCGCCGCCGCCGCCGCGGCGCAGGGTACCGATGCCTCCCCGTCTCGCCCGGCCGACAGCACACCCCCGGCCGCACACAGCCCCACTCGCAGCGGCCGGCCCGTCCTCGCCCGTCCCCAGCCACCCCCACGGGCAGGTCCGATTACACTCCCGGGGCGGCCCCCGCCACGTTGGCGTGAAGGGGGAGCGGGCACACCCACGGGCCGCCCCGAGACCCCACAGGGCGGGAAGCGGACACTGACCCGGCAGGCGAGGCCGCGGACGCCCCCTCCCTCCGTGGCCAGGCCGGCCGTGCGGTCCCCGCGCCGGG
>NW_004955413.1:24548662-24581722 GCF_000276665.1 Chinchilla lanigera
CGCCACAGCCCCGGTCTGGCCGCCGCCGGCGCGTCGGAGCCCAGCGGAGTGCACCCGCGCATGCGCAACGGGGGGCGCCGTCGGGAAGGGCAGGGCAGAGAGCGCGCGGCTGAGATCACCCTCCCGGTCTTAAAGGGGCCGCGCCGCGAATCCCTGTGCGCCTCTACCGGCTGGCGCGCCACACCAGTCGCCTGCAGCTCGCAGACATTCTGTCAAAGACACCCGCCCATCACAGAACTTCCCGGTGCTCCAAGACAGAACCCCCGGGTACACTCTGTCCTTGACACAGTGGCTGGCTAGTGCTTCACCCTCCTTGTAAGTCTGTTTTGAAGGTACAAAATGCAGCGGTTACTTGTTGCGTGAAGGATGCGTGTGGAACTGTGGATGGGCGTATGCAGTACCGAGGTGAAATTACAAAGCTCAAGAGGCTTTTTTCCTCCTACCCCGCTTAGCACCTCTCTCAGGGGCCTAACTAGTTGGATGCTGCAGGTACCGTTACAGCCGCCTGGTCCATCTCCGTTTCCTGCCCACATCTCACCCAGTTAACTGGAGATAAAATATCCTCAGGTTCTGAGTTGATGTGCTCAAGATCCACAAGTTTATCGCTATCTCCAGCTTGGACTCCCAAGCTGTCTACTAACACCTGGTGGAGGTCCAAGCCCACCTTTCTGTCAACACACAAGCAAGCCTGCTCTCCTGCAGCCTTTCCCCAGCAGCTGTGGGCCACTCCGGCTCCTGTCCCCAGGCCAGGACTCCTACAGCCATACCGGAAATCCTACTGACCCTACCTGTCTAGACTCTGACCTCTTCCACCCACCCCTACGGCCACCACCCACTGCCCAGGATTACTGCAAGTGTCTCCCAACCCAGCTCCCTTTTTCTCCTTTTTCTGATCTTGCCCTCTGGTCTGTTCTACGTTAATGAGAGAATCAGAGGGATTCTTTTAAAACCTAAGTCAATGTTTGAGTGCAAGGTCCTGGGTTCAATCCCCAGCACTGCAAAATGAACATATAACTCTAGGGCAAGACAACACTTCGCTCAAAGCCTTCCGAGTACTCTTCGTTTCATTCTAAATAAAAGCCAAAGTCCTTACAAGTCCACACAAAGCCTAGATCTAACATTCCTCCTGCCCCGACAAGTGTGACCTTATCTCCTACCTTATCTCCTAACCTCTCCCTCTGCACTAACCCCTTGCCTTCCTAGAACAAGTCAGACACACTCAGCCACAAGGCCTTTGCACTGCTGTTTCCTCTGCTGGGACCTCGGCTCCCCCAGGTACCAAAATAGACCCTTGCCCTAGTAAAACTTGCACACCCCTCACATGTACTCCTTTTGCCCCCTTCACCCTGCTCTTTTTCCCCAGTAACATTTCCTTTCTATCGTACCACATGGTCTGCCTGCTTTACTGTTTGTCTTCTTGCAGTAGAGCATAAACTCCATGATGGCAAAGACTTTGGTCCCAGACTGGTCACGTGGCTCAGTGGTATAGCACTTGCCTGCTGAAGCCCTGGCTGCAAACTCCTGTACTGAAAAAAGAAAAAGATATTGTTTCCTGATGTAACCAGCTGTTGTAGGATATTTGTTCCTGCTACAGATACTTTTTACCTGTGTTCACCATGCCAGCCCTTGTGCTACATACTGGAGTTACATCAGGAAACAAAAGAACAGTATCTTTTTCTTTATGGAAGATCAGGCATGGTGGCGCATGCCTGTAATCCCAGTACTCGGAAGGCTGAGGCAGGAGGATCATTGTGAGTTCGAGACCAGCCTGGGCTACAAAGTGAGCTCAAGGCCAGCCTGAACTACATAGCAAGACCCTGTCTCAAAAAGACAAAAAACAAACAAACCAAAGAAAAACCCCAAATATCCTAGAATAGCAAAATCCCATAGAAAATTTCCTTCTGTCCTAGGTCTGAAGTCCTTTAGGGTGGGGACCAGGCTTATGAACTGCAGTGTCATCATTTGCTTTTGACCTCCCATTTCTCTCTCCCTACACTAATCCTTCCAGGGTAAAGTCCTTGTTGCAATTATCACCACATCTATAATGCTTACAAACCAGTCATTGCCTGATACAGTTCCCACCAGAGCTGTCAGGCCAACTGTATCCAAATTCGGGACCTTAGTCCCAGCTCTTCAAGGGCATTCATGGGTCTCAACTTACAGAGGCCCCAGGCTGACAGGGGCAAAGGCAGGTGGAGGGTATTTTTAGGTATGGGTTGCCAGACGGGCTCAAACACAGAGAGTCACCTGGCCTGGCGGCCGAGCAGGTCAGCAGGTGGCACCGGGAGCCCTAGTTGGTTGGTCCTTGTTGGGAGGAAACCCCAGGCTTTCCAAGGTGGAGATAAACACATAGTCCTGACTGGTGGGCACGACCCAGCCGTCTGGGCTCCTTTCCAGGTCTATGGCGACCACCCTTGCTCAGGCCACTTTAGCTTCTGGACAGTTGTAACTATGTTTCCCAGCCCTCTAGTGTCTTTTACACCTACCACTGCCAAATAAGAAAGCATGTCTTTCCACACTGCCAGTGCCACCCCTTTCTGCTCATGGAACAGCTGGCTTCCTTCAGGGATGAAGGGAGATATCATCTGTTGGCTCCTTTGTTTGGTGCTGGGGGTTGAATGTGGGGCCTTGCACACACAAAACACATGCTCTACCACTGAGACACACCCCCACTTCCTGTCATTCTGTTTTTGTTGGTTTATCCCCAGCAAAGAGTTGGCAATAACCTGAAAGTCATTGAAGAATGATTGAGTAAATTATGGTAGATCTACACACTGGCAGCTTATGATATTAAAATAGTCTCTTAAAGCAGGTTTGGCGGTGCACTCCTGTAATCCCAGCACTCGAGAGGCTGAGGCAGGAGGATCGTTGCAAGTTTCACACCAGCCTGGGCTACAAAGTGAGCTCAAGGCCAGCCTGAACTGCATAGCAAGACCCTGTCTCAAAAAGACAAAAAAAAAAAAGTCTCTTTACACATGGCTAGTAATGTCTATAGAGGAGATAATTGGGACTAGTATTAGGTGAAGAGGATAGTAATACCTCTGTGTGACAACCTGGTCTAAATTCTATAAAAAGAACAAATACTAAGAGGAAAGATTAGAAGGAGAGCTAACAAATGATCTATCAAGGGATCTTTTTAAATGCCAGGATTATGGGCATTGATTATTCTGTTTTTGCTTCTCTGTATTTTCCAAAATGTGTTTGCAAAAGCATATGATATTTTCCTCTGTGTGTGTGTGTGTGAGAGAGAGAGAGAGAGAGAGAGAGAGAGAGAGAGAGAGAGAGGGAGGGAGGGAGGATTGAACCCAGGGCTTTCATGTTGCACTAAATCCCCAGCCCTTTTTTTTGTTTTTATTTCAAAACAGGGTCTCACTGAGTGGTCAAGTTGCCCAGGCTGAGCTCGAACTTGCAATCTTCCTGCCTCAGTCTCCTAAATTCTGAGATCACAGGTGTGAGCCAGCAGGTATGGCTTAGTATTTTCAAACTAAGATTAAAAAGAAGTTATTTTAAAGAAATGCTGTACTGTTCCATTCTGTGTATCATAATTCATCCGCATGCATCCGGCACCCCTACCAGACTGAGGTTGTCTCCAGGGTAGAGATTCAGGTCGGCCTTCTTTCTACATCCTCCCCTGCCCGGTTCAGTAAATATCCACAGACAAAAAACAAAAAAAGTCTGCCCCACTGCTGGATGTCAGCTATGGAAGGGGAAAAAGAATCTGACTGTGCCTCAGTTTCCCTATCAATAAGTGAGTTGTAAGAATGAATCATGTAGCAAGATTGCCTGATAAATATATATTAAAAACAGCACAGTATTTGGGCTGACAGTCATGCTGCTGTCTACCAGGCGACTGAACTGTCCTGTGGAGTTAGGTCTTTTTGGTTGAAATGGACAAAAACTCCATTCGACCTATGTTAAACAAAGGCAGAGCATTTATGGCCTTACTTAATTAGGTTAAGGAAGAACTGGATTTGAGGCTTTACACAGGATTGTTGGGCTGCTATTTCCATTTGGTGTGTGTGTGTGTGTGTGTGTGTGTGTGTGTGTGGCCAAATTCCCAGGTGGCCTTTTACCCTTTCACCCCAGGGGCAGAAATTGTACCTCTTTCCCAAGAATTCCAAACTATTCCCCAGGATCACTTCAGACTGGCCCATCTTGAGTCACAGCCAGTCACCGTCTGTAGAAGAAATGCAGAGTCCCAGTTGGCCAGGCCTGGATCACAGCCCCACCCCTGGAGACAGTGAGTGGAGTTAGCCCCTTCCTAGAAAAGTACCTAGTGAGGGGTGAGTCCTAGAAGGAAAACTGAGGTGTCCGTGACCAGAAGAACTAAGAGTGCTGGGAAGGAGCCGGGCGTGGTGGCACATGGCTGTAAGCTCAGTGTACCTGTGATCAATCCTAGCCCTCAAAAGGCTGAGGCAGGAGAATTGCCACAAGTTGAGGGCAGCCCGGGGTACATGGCAAGATCCTGTTTCAAAAAAAAAAAAAGTGTGCTGAGGGAAGAAAAGAGCCTTAGATGTTCTGCATCTCAGGGAGTTTAGGTGGCTTTTTCCAGAGTCACCCAGAAAGGAAGATCAGGGACAGGGCTAAGGTGTAACGTCACCCAGGAGGAGAGATGGAGAGCCAGGACAGAGCCATTAGTGTAGGGTGGCTCTTTGGAGCCCGTAGCCTATGCCAGGGTCAGAACACTTGGTTGAAATCCCAGCTCCACTACTGTGAGATCTTGGACAAGTCTCTCAAGCCTTAGCTTCCTTATCTGTAAAACGGGCCCAATACCAGAACCATCCTTTGGGGGCGGAGGTATGCACTAGATTAAATGAAATAACACAGGGAAGGCTGTTAGTACAAGGCCTGGCATATTAAAACCGCTCAGTAAGTGCTATTTCTGGGGCTGGCAGTGTCGCTCAGTGGTAGATCACTTCTCCAGCATGCACGAGGCCCTGGGTTCAGTTCCCCAGCACTGCAGCTCCACTTATGATAATAAGCCAGGTAAGAAGGCCTGTGTTGGGCCTGGGATAGCTCAGCGGCACAGTGCCTGTGTGGCAAGCCCAAGGTTCTGAGTTCGAGTTCCAGTACAAAAAAAAAAAAAAGAAAAAGAAGGACTTTTCTGAAATGCCTGTTTAGGAGTGAGAAACGTAAACAGGTCCCATGAGCTGTTTTGGAACAAACCTACTCCATGCTGACACACTCTTCCTCATTCCTGCCTCCAGCCCTTTCCTCTTCCTAAATTCCTATCACTCTTTCAGGTCCCTCATAAAACCTGTTACCTGGGTGTGATTAAGTGGAAAAGGGGGAAATATACAGAATAACATACAGTGAGTAGATACTGCATTTATGCAAATATATGTGTGCTATGTGTGTGTGATTTTATTTTATTTTATTTTATTTTATTTTATTTAGACAGGGTCTTGCTATGTAGCCCAGGCTGGTCTTGCATTCATGATGACTCTCCTGCCTCAGCCTCCTGAATGCTGGGGTTATAAGTGTGCAACACCATACCTGGTATGTGTGTGATTTTAAATGTGTAGGAAACTTCTTTCTTTCTTTTTACAGATCTTTTATTTTTTTGGTACTGGGAATCAAACTTATGACCTTGAGCTCGCTGGGCAGGCTCTGTGCTGCTGAGCTATATCCCCGGCAGAAAGTTTCTAAAAGTCTGGAGAATAGGTGTTCACACAAAGGGAAAGCAAACAGAACCAGACCTTAGCTCTTTTTGTGTCTCCAGAACTCGGCACACAAGGGTTAGCCTTAGGGTCCTCTTCCTCTTCATCAAAACTACTCTTTATTGAGCTGGAAAGCATGTATAGAAGGCATGTATGAAGCTGACAGTTATCTTAGCAAGCAGCAGGGACTGCCATTTGACAGGTGGGGAAATTGAGGCACAGGGTGTCAATGTTACTTGGCCAAGGCCACCCTGAGCAGCTTGGCACAAGCGAGCCCTATGGATGTCTGGGAAGTGAACCCAGGACCCACTCCCACTCCACTGGTGGCAATCAGCCTGCAAGAGAAAATGCTTCCGCTATCACACAGTCCTTGCCTTCCGGACTGTGACATCCAGGACATCAGTGGCCACCAGGAAGCAGAATGAAGCCATTTCGGGGGACCCCGCTGGGCCGTGTGTGTGGCCTAAGGGTGATTTACTATGTGGTTTGCTGTGAGAAGAGCCTGAGCAGGAGACACAGGAGAGGAACGGTCCCTTCCCTGTCAGGGGCCGGGTAAGTCCCACCTCAGTCTTACCCAGTGGGCCTAACAGCAGGACTTCCTGTCTTCCCAGTGGTTCCCCTGGAATCACCTCCAGTACGGTCAGATTCTCTACAAAATCCCAGGCCGAAGCCAAGGGTCAGGAAAGGGAGGTCCCCTGTGGGTGTGGGCGGAGAGGAGCTGTACGCCGGTGCTGGGTTCCTCCAGGAGGACTTCACAAGGGCATGGGGAGGAGAGGAGGAGAAAGCAGAGGCAGGCTGTGCCACCGCTGGACTTCCAGGACTTCTCCTGCCTGCCCTGCCCCGTGAACCTGGGTGGGGTGACTTCAAAGGGCAGGGTGGGGTACAGTTTAATCACAGGTGCTTTGAAGATGCTGGGATGAAAGGCCTTGGGAGGAATAATTACATGAGAGGCATTCCGAAGGGGCCCAGGAGCTCAGACTGCAGTCTGCCTGCCTCCAGGAAGGGGGAGCTCCAAGGAGGCTCCTTAACCGGGCTGCGCTCCTCCTGGCAGCTCCAGGGCCGAGGCCCCTGCTCCTCACCCAGCCGCTGCCCGGCTGCACTTGCATCCCATCATCCTCCCCTGCTCAGCAGCCCAGCCTGGGGAGAGGGAAGCCTGGACCGGAAGCCTCCTGCACAGTCCTCAGGGCAGTTGCTGGTGATGCCTCCTGGCTGGAATGAGGAGGAGGCCTGAGGAAGGAGGAGGAGCAGAAAGGGGCTTGGTGTCTCCCAGACACTGAGACAGCCCAGGCCCCTTCTCCCTTCCCAGCACGCTTAGAGCAGGGAAAGGCTTGAGCCCAGGGAGGAGTGCTTCAGGAGAGAGTCACCGGAAGTGCAGGCTGAGCAGCGTGAGGTGGGAGCTTGGAACGTACAGGATGTATTTTTTGTTGTTAGTTTGAGACAAGAGTCCTTACTGTGTAGTTCCGGCTGGCCTTGAACTCATAGCGATCCTCCTGCCTCAGCCTCTGAGCGCTGGGATCACAGGTGTGCACCACCACGCCTGGCTTGGAGCTTGGAATGTGCTCACTCCTCCGAAAGACTCCATGTGCTCCTGGTGTGCCTGTGTGGTGGACTTAGGGAGAGGGTGTGCGGGTTCCACACTCGCAGCCTTAGCTACGGCCATACCTGTTCCTGAAATAGAGCATGATGGCGGGCGGGAGGGAGAGGGGGCGGAGAGGACGCTAGTAGAAAGCTTTTCCTCTGCTAACGCTCTGCTGCAGGGGCTGTTGTTGGAGCTGGCTTTGGGAGTTTGCCCGATGTTCCTTCTCCCTGGAGACCCTGGGGCAGGGGGTGTCAGAGGGCAGGAAGGGGACAGGCAGTGAATGGAGGAGGGGTGCCACTGCCCCGGGGCGCAGGCCCGTGACACGAGGTCCCTTATGCTTGTGCAGGGAGTGAGGTGCACGGGGAGCTGCCCAGGCTTTGGCTCCTCAAGGGTTGTTCAGCAGCAAAACACCTGCAGCCCCTGGGCTCCCACAGCTGCCTCCCAAGTGGACCCCATGAAGATCCTGCCAGGCCTTTCCCTTCCGGTCTCTGTCCTGAGCTCAGGCCTCCTTCTCCTCTCCTGGACCCACTCTTCTCCCGAGAGAACCTGTGACAGAACCCAGAAGAGCAGACTGTGTGCGCTGGGGAGGAGCAGGCCATGGAAGAGAATCCAAATGGGACTGAAGCAGAGGGAACCGGCAACTCCTACATCTTCGCCCTGGTCTGATCACACAGGTGCAGGTAAAAAGCAAATGAGCTATGTGCTTAGCATATGCACAGTTTTTGGTACATAAATTATAACTCTTAACTTAGGCTGGCCTTGATCTCAGGATCCTCCTGCCTCAGCCTCCTGACTGCTGGGATGACAGACACAACTGTGCCCAGTTTAACTGTTTTTTTAAAAAAGGAGCTGGGGGGTGGTGGCCGGGTAGACCTCTTTTTTTGGTCTCTTTTCCACTGCCCTGGTCCTCTGAGCAGGCTGACTACCAATCCTGACATCCCGCCCCGCCCCAATACCACATGCTCCTTCCTGGATGCTCTGCCCCTCCCAGGTGAGTACTTCCCCTCGCCCCATGGCTGTCATCTGAGGTTTGGGACTGGGAATAAATTTCTCCCCCACACAGTCTAGCTTGCTCTCTGCTCTCCCAGGTCCCCAGGCAGGTAACCCCAGAGCCTCCTGACTCCTCTCTGCCTCCTGCCTGGGTGTGACCAATCACAAATTCCTAACCCTTCTCCCTCCTCTCTTTCTCTTCCTCTGCCCCTGTGGCCAGACTATGCTCCCCAGGTTGAAGTCCACAGGACTTCTTTCCACGCTGCAGGTGCTGGCTGGTGCAGCCAGGCAAGAACTTGGGTTAAGGGAGAGAAATAGCACCTTTAGAGCATGATGCTTCCCATTTTACAGATGTAGAAACCAGGTCTCAGTACTATGAGCTGCTCACAAGAAGGGAGCAGGAGACTCACGGCCATTACTGCAGAATCTGGCTGTGCCTCCTCCCTCTGCCACACTACGAAGTCCTTGATTTCACTACATCAAACCTCTGGGCCTTTGCACATGTTACTACCTCTGCTGGGAACAATTTTCTCCATCTCAGCCCAGAGACCGCCCCCCCCCCCCCCCCCCCCCCCCACCCCCCCCCCCCCCCCCCCCCGACATCTCCAAGCTCAAGTCAAATATCTCTGTAACACCTTCCTTGACACCGGACACCATCCCTTTCTCCTTTGTCCCTAGGTGACTTCAGGATTGGGGCAAGCCATCTGCTATCCTGTCTTTCCACTGCAGAGCTGTGGGCCCGGAAGCTAAGACTCACATCTTGGGTTTGAAATGGGCCGTTACCATTACTGCTGTGAAGTCTTTTCTGTGCCTTGGTGGTGTCATCAATAAACTGAGGATAACATAGGCAGCTCCCTGGACTGTCCGACACCCAGCCCTCTGCAAGTGACCCTGTGCTCCCCACCCTCCCCCTGAACCCTGCTGCACTGCCATCCAACACCTCAGCAGCCCTGGCACCCCAAGCTAGATGGTGTGTGTCCTGCCTTTGTGAAAATGACTCAGGGCTGCATGTTTGCCCTCTCTGGTCTGAGCCCAATTTCCGGTGATTGTTTGGCAAGTCTGTAAGGCTGATGCATCCTGGTCATCCCTCCGCTTAATGTCACTTCCTTAATGCCAGCCACCACTCCACCCACCTACATTCACTTCCTGAATCAGAAACCATCAGCACGCAACTGTAATCCCAGAACGTGGGAGGCTGAGGCAGGAGGGTCACTGTGAGTTCAAAGCCAGCCTGAACTACCTATCGAGTTGTTCTCAAAAAAACAATCACAAAAAACCAAAACCAAAAACCGCCTGAAGAATAAACCAGAAACTGATAAACATGACAGGGAGGAACAGGCTGGGCCATTTTTTTTTTTGTACAGCATGACTTTCATGAATGTAAACATCTCACATCCGAAAAATGAAATTAAACCAAATTGGGGAAGCGGGGAGCATTTGGTCCTTATTAAAATTGATGAAATAACTACACAGAGTAGAGAATTACTTCAAGTTACTTCTAGCACTGTACTCTGAGAACACATCCAGAGTGAGCCAGGAAAAGATATTTCTGAAGTTGTTTACTCCATAGGTTTATTTTTGGCAGTAATACTAAAACTGTTATTTTAAACCTTACATGTATTGTAGGATACAGCAAGTAAACACATTAGTGTTATTAGGAATTATCACAGTCACTGCAAAAGACATAAATAGGAAGTGTTTCTTTGCCAGGCGTGGTGGTGCGGGCCTGTAATCCCACCACTTGGGAGGCTGAGGCAGGTGGTTTGCCCTGAGTTCAAGATCAGTCTGCGCTACAGTTCCGAGAGCAAGGCCAATCTGAACTACAAAGCGAGATCCTATCTCAAAACAAATTAGTTCCTGGTAGTTTCCCTTTGGGCCACAGTTGATGCAGACTGTGTGGCCAGGTGTCCAGCACAGAAGGTCCCCTGGGCAGGGGAAGGAGGGGCTGGGGACTCCAGCCTGCAGCCCCAGCACCACATCAGCCAGGTGGGGGTGTGGGGAAAAAAATGACACTTCGTGGGTTGACTGCTGGTTCCGTGTGACCGGGTCTTGGGAGTCACTGTAGTTCCAGGGCCCCGCTGTTCCTCGGCTTTGGGCAATGCACCTGGGTCCCTAGTGTCTGATAGGGACCCAGCTTTGTCTGAACTTCACACAGGGGTGCCAGCAGGAGCCCCTCTTCCAGGTGCATGAGCCAGGCTTTGGTGTCACTAGGTTGTCAGATGCCAGCCCTGGAAGAGGCACTGGGATATGTTTAGGACCACACAGAGCCCACGAAACCGTTTCAGAGCCCTCCTTGCTCCCAGGCTCTGCCACCAGAGTGTTGCCCCTAGAAGTCATTTAAACCCTGGACTGTTTCTTTGGAGGACAGGGCCATGAACAGGTTGCATCTCCAACTTTTTTTGAGACAGGATCTGTGTAGTCCGGACTGGCCTTGAACTCACTATTTAGTTCAGGTTGGCCTCAAACTCTGTAGTGATCTTCCTGCCTCAGCCTCCCAAGTGCTGGGATCAAAGGCGTGCACCACCACACCTGGCTATCACTCAGAACTCCTGTGTGCATATCAACCTGGTGAGGAGCTTGAGAACCAGTGGGCTGTGTTGTGTGCACACCCTCAGCCCCACCCCAGTGCTCCTGAGTCAGACGCTTCACTGTAACAAGATTCTCAGGTGTCACCTGTCTACACACAAGTTCTCCAAGACCCCCTGGATGTAAGGCGACAATGACCTCAGCCACGTCCACTTCCACAGTTAGGGTCTTATTCTCAGTGACCTGTACTACTCAGGCAAAGCTCACTTCTGGTCTGCTGGGAAGAAACTCCAAGGCCAAAGAGGTGACAAAGGGTTCTTGTGTCACTTTATTCTTTTCTACTTTATTACTTCAAATTAACAACCACAATAAAGCTCAAAAAAGTCCAATATTTACACAGGAAAAAAGTACAAAATTCCCCCCAAAGTTCTTCAGTATTTTTTTTTTCAGTTTTTTAAATTATAAAGTAATAAAAAGCTTTGCTCTTTAAAAAAAAAAAAAAAAAAGAAGGGGAAACAGAGGTAAATAAATTAGGAAATACACACATGGAGAAAACAAACAAAAATAAAAAAAACAGATGTCAACTAGAAAGGATGAAGAAATCCAACACTGAGCCCTGACTCCAGGCTCCTCCACGAAAAGGCAGGACCCGGGGAGGGTGGACCTTGGGCGACTGTCGAGACCAGGGAGTGACTGATGAGACACTGCCGACGCTGTCCGGGAGAGCCTCCACGGATGGACGCTGCCTCGGACCAGGAGTGGAAGATGGGGCCGCCACTGGCTGGCACTGGGGAGTGGTGGCAGGACCCTCTGTGCCCTGAGTGATGTGGAGGACACTGTCCCCCCATCCTTGTTGGGGGAGGAGAACAGAAGCTTGGCCTGGCAGGTGGGGTGGGCACCCGCTGTTCTGGGATCACAGGTCACACGCACACGAGGCAGCGTGGCCCTCGCCTCTCCACCCATGGGGGTGGGGTCTTCACGAAGAGGTGCCCAAGGGACCCGAATGCCCTGGAGGATACCGGGAGAGCCCAACACCGAAAGCTGCCCCCTGGCGTCTCAGAGGCTGGGACTCGGTGTGTCTGTTTGGCTGGTTCTGAGGTGCCTGAAATCCGCTGGGACCTGCCTTCTATGACCACGCCGCTCCGACACGTGCTCCTCGGGCCACCTCCGACCGCGGCATCTCCAGCGCTGAGAGGGTCCCCTCCTGCAGGTGCTGCGTAATGCAGGGATGGGTGGCTGGGGTGGGGCCGTGCCGGCTGGCTCCTGTGACCTGGTGTTGTGGGGGAGCAGGTGGCAGCCTGAAGGCTAGGGGCAGTGGGCACGGCAAGGTGACCAGAATCCTCAGTGTGAAGGGCATCCTATCTTTTTGCCACTGGCAACATAAATCAAAGAAATAAAATCCATCGTTGGTTTTGTGCTGGGTTTTTTCTTTTTGTTCATTTGAGTGGTTTTTTTTTTCCATCATTTTTTGTTTTTTTTTTTAAAAGAAAATACAGTGAAGACACTAGACGGGAGAGAAAGAAGACAGATTAGGCGCCTGGCTGCCTGTGTCCTCACATCGGCCGAGCTCCCTCCAGCTCCTGCCTTCCTGTCCCTGAAGCTACATTCTGCGGCCTGCAGCCAGCTGAGGACCCAGGATGCCCTCCACTTCCCTGCATATCCACCTCCATTCTGGGGAACGGCCACCCAGCTCACGCAGCTGCCCGCCCTGCATTAGACAGTCGGGCTCCCGGGCCTGAGGGCCGATGCAGCTAAGCCCTCTCTGCAACCCAGCTCCATCTGCAGATGTATTTCTGCAAAGCCGGTCATGCTAGTGGACCGAGGTGAGCTGAGTCCCTTGAAGGGTAAACTACTGCCCACTAATACACACATTCCCAGGGAGCCCGGACAACCCCACCTACCCACACCCAATAGCTCATGGGCTGTAGTAGGGCTCAAGCCCCTGTTAGGAACTAACTTCCCAGAATATGTTAAAAAAAACAGGGACAAGCTGGGCATGGTGGCACACGCCTGTAATCTCAGCACTTGGGAGGCCGAGGCAGGAGGATCACCACGAGTTTGAGGCCAGCCTGGGGTACAAACTGAGTTCAAGGGCAGCCTGAACTGCTTAGTGAAACCCTGTCTCAAAAAGCTAAGAAAGAAAAGCAACAAAATGGGGACATGGGACCAGCCCAAGGGCAGGAACATGGTCTTTCGACCCACATGGGGCTGAAACTTAGCACAGGAAGCTCAGCCCCCAGCTGGGGCAGGCTCTGAGGTTTTATGCTTCTAAGGACCCTTGGTTTGGGGCCACCCTCCACCACACCTGGTCTCCGCTGGGGCCATCGCTGTGTCCAGCACTCACCTAAGCAAACACTGGTCCGATGGTGGCTCTCCTCACTTCCCGAGGTGGTCAAATGGCACGCTTGTCTTCGGGGAGCAGGCAGAGAGATGGGGTACAGTAGTAAGCTTCAAGACAAGCCCCTATGCTGCCGGCCATGGAGGGTTGGCAGTTCTCTCCCCACCCTGCCAAGTCCCTCAAGCCGAGAGAAGGGGTGTGGGCTCCCAGGGGCCCTAGGACATCCCTGCTTGCTCTGGAGGACAGAGCATCGCTCAGGGAGGGGAGGCACAGCAGCTGCTCCAGGCCACCCTCAAGATGGTGCCAGGTCCTCACAGGCAGGATGGGGGCAGGTCTGGGACTCGACCAGGGACCAAACCTGGTCCATAGCAAGGGCCGTCACATTGGACTTCCCCTAGCCCTCTAATCCTGTGCTTAGGATAACTGCGGGCTTCCTGGTGACAGGATAGACCCTGGCGCTACTATTCTCCAGGGACAATTCGATCTGTTTCTGGCTGTGCTTGGTGAAATGGGCTCAGGACACCCCAGGGGATTAAATGAGGCCGCTTCCTGTAGCTGGGGGCTCCGTGTGTCATGGCTGCTCACCTGTGAGGCTGAGATTCGGGAAACCTCTTGCCGCCCAGTGAGGTCCGAGGACGAGACGTTGGCGGGTGCGCCCCTGTGCAGCCTCATGCTCACCTTCCTCTCCCGGTCGACCCGAGAGATCGCTCTGGGAGAAGTATTGCCTGGAGGGAGACCAAGGCGGGAGCACCCTCAGATGGGTACCAGGGGACCCGACTCCCAGGGACAGCCCAGAGCCCCAGGCTGCTACTGACCAGCTTGCTGGATGCGGGAGGCTGGGGTGGAAGCCACAGGCTCGGCCGCACTGCGGAGCCGGTTGGCAGTGGCCCCCGTGGGTGGGCCCGGGGGCAGGGCTCGCGTGGCGGATCCGCGCAGCTGCCCCATCCTCTCCTCGCGCTCGTGCTCCCGCCGCTCCCGGTCCACGTCCTCGGGGTTCCGGGCTGCACCCTGCAGAGACAGGAGAGGGGACACCGGTCAGCTCAGAGGCCACGGTGTGCTGGCCCTCGGCCTCCTGGCAGATAGAGCAGGAACCCGTGACCCAAGAGAGCCAGAAGTAGTGCTCGATCACGCAGTGCGGACAGACGAAACCGCACGACACCCAGAGGGAGAAGGCAGGGTCTGGGGAGCTCAGGCTCCCTGTGCAACTGGAGTGGGGGTGCCAAGGCCCTAGGATGACCAAGGTCACCCCTGGCCCTCTCGACCTGGCCCGCTCTATGTACCAAGCACCCTCAGCCCCGTAAGGCTTCCAAACCAAGCAGGGAAGGCAGTCAGAGGCCCACCTAGCGCACAGGCAGGGGATGCCCAGAGAGGAAAGGACAGGTCCCGAGGGACAACACTAGGTGAAAGCAGGGCCAGGGCCTGGCCCAGGTCCCTTGGGCTCTTTTCACCAGTCGGCCACCCATGCCCTGCTCTCAGGCCCGGCCATGACAGGCAGGTGCTACAGGGCTGCAGCCAGGAGGCCCAAGGCACCCGCACAGATGCTGCCTGTCATGAGACAGTAGCTCGGGGGGCCAGGGAAGGAGCTGGGCTGGATGTCCCATGGAGAAAAGAGGCCCTGCCCTCTAGCTGCTGCCACCCCCCCCAAGGAGGAAGTGAGAGGCCCGGAGAGGCACAGGGCTGGGAGCAGCGCCCACTGGTTACCTAGTCGGTCCCGGGGCCGTC
The DNA here is from genome assembly GCF_000276665.1 of Chinchilla lanigera. Taxonomy (NCBI): domain Eukaryota; kingdom Metazoa; phylum Chordata; class Mammalia; order Rodentia; family Chinchillidae; genus Chinchilla; species Chinchilla lanigera. Next base: position 24,563,478 of record NW_004955413.1, read on the forward strand.
CACAGGGAAGGGCGGGGGGCTGGCATGAGGGGGGCCGCATCTGTGGAGGAGAGAGCTGTGGGCTGAGTTGGGGGCCCTGCTCAGGGGCCATCTTTCCCAGGGACCTGGCTGAGAAGGCCCTGCTGCCTAGGGAAATGGGGTGGGCCTGAACTCCTGGGGGCAGTGGCCAACATCACAACGATCCTCGATGCCTAGTGAGGCGCCAACCCAGGTCAGTCACTCCCCCTGGCACCCGGCTCGCACTGTGACCCCTTGCCTAGGCCCCCTCTGAGGCCTGGAGTCCACAGCCGGTCAGAGGATCCCACAGACCACAACAGCAGGAGCAGAGCTGGGGGCTGAACCCCATCTTCTGCCATCTGGTTTCACCGTACATCCCAAGAGGACACTTGCAGAGACCCGCCTCGGGGAGCTCCCATTCCTCCCACACAGCAGCCCATGGGCGGGCTCGGGAGCACCAAGACTCCATCTCCTGACCTCCGCCCTCACCCTGGGCTCCACTGCTCAGGTACTGGCTGCAGAGACTCAGCCAAAATCACAGTCCACCTCGAGAGACAATAGTGACAGCACTCACCCTGCGGCAGGGCCAATGCCATCCCCTGGCTGGAGAAAGTAAGGTTTGCTGAGGCTATGTGGTTCCTTCACACGTGCGGTGACAAGAACCCAGTAGCTGTATGGGTGACTGGAAGCGGGCCCCCGGCCACCCCAGCAGGCTCGGGCCAATGCCAGGCCCCCAGCAAGAGGAACAGTGTGACCCTCTGCGTTTCCATCCACCCAAGCGGCGCCTCGACAAACGCACACCAGGGAGAGCTTTTTTGGTCTTTATTTGCCCACAAGAAAGCACAAAAGATCAACACCAAAGTCACCCAGGCATCCACTGCGTCGTGTGTGCGCCATCCTTGGCTGTGTGCAACTTCCTCCTGGCCAGCTGGCTGGACCTCAGAACACAGGGCACTGTGTACCCACAGCGTGGCATCCCAGTACCAGGTATCTGGGGACCCAGCGCCCTGACGCTGATGCTCAGCAACATGGGAGGCCACTTCAAGGTCAAAGGCAAGATCCTTCCTGTGTGGGAGTCCAAGCCCAGCACGGAGTCCTGTCTGTTGGTGCGGCTTCCTGCAGGACGGGCAGGGGCCAGCCTGCACGAAGTCTCCATGGTGTGTTCTGTACGTGCTCCCGGCTGGGGATTGTTGGGTCTGGTTAACCTTGGCGGTGACAGGGCCAGGTGCTAGTAGAGGACCTCTGCCCAGCTTCATACTCCAGAGCTTGCTCCAAGAGAACCCCAGAAAGGGGGTCGGAGCCCCAGCAATAGTGGGGAGGGTGCGCCTGGCCTGGCTTGAGAGATCCTGTTGGCTGGATAGTCCTGTAGCGATGCTGTGAAGGAGGCGTCCGGAGTAGCACTGTCCATAGAACTTTCCAGGATGATCAAAACGAGCCCATCTGCCCGCCCAGCCACTGTTCCTGAGAACTCGAAATGCGGCGATGGTGACTAAGGAACTACATTTTCCATTTTACTTAAATTTTATTCATTCAAGTTAGCACCACATAGCCAGTCGAGGACACAGGTTTAAGAGAAGAAAGACCCACTCTGGAGCCATGAACCAGACTTGGACTCCCAGGCCCTTGACCACACTCCAAGCTGGAAGATGCCCCACCACTTACCTCTCACCCTATCCCTAGAGAGAAAAGTAACAGAGGCCCCTCCCGTAGGTCCCTAGCATGTGACATCGATTCTCTGCCTGACCTCTGTCTGCCACCTTGGAAAATAGGACCAGGCCGTTGTCTAGGGCCCAGACAGAAGAGGAGCTCAAGAGCAGTGTGCTTGGTATCCAGGAGACCAACGACTTGGTCCTCAGCACCTGGCAGGGCAGGGCAAGGCCACGCTGAGAAAGGAAGCATAGCAGGACGGGACACGCGAACATTTAATGAGATCACGTTCAACACAGAGGCTGCTGACGGTCCTCCCATCCAGGATCACCAGGCCCTTCCTGGCAGGGGCCATTATCCCTTCTTCACGCGTGTTCTGGCCCTTGGGCAGCTGATTCATTCCTAAGAATCCCTCGCAGGGCCTCTTCTGTCATACCAGTGCACGGCCTCCTCTTGGGAACAGCTTGCCATCCCCACTGTCCCAAACAAACGACGCCCCGCCAGGCCCGGCCTCGCTGGGCTCGGGTACACCGGGCGATGTCAGAACTGGGGCCCTGTAGTCCAGACCACAGGCCAGTAGTTCTGTGGTGGCAGCTCCTCCACCTCCTCCACCTCTTCTACAGGTCTATCTGGGGGGCCTTGGGTGCCCAGGGTCGCCGGGCACCTGGAAGTGACAGAGAGAGTACAGCTGAGGTTCAGCCTTTGCGCTCACTGGCTGAGTCGTGAATCTCAGAACGGTCGGGCCTCGCAGGGTCCTTACCAGTATGTGGGTGAGCACAAGGGCCCGGCACGGGGCCAGGGATGGGGGCAGGGCGGTGCAATAGCTTCGCTGTTGCGGGGCTGAGCCTGGCTCGTGGAAGCCCCCTTTTCCAGAAGAGATGTGAAAGAAGACATAGGGTTTCACGGACTCCAGAGCTCCAGGCATGGCTGGCGAATGCTTCTCCCCACCCCACCCCCAGGATCCTTAAAAGAGGGAGACAGAATGACTGCCTAGCAAGACCCAGGGTCCCAGGACCAGGAGGAAAGAACCCACTCTGCATGGGTCCAGGCTGGCCACGGGGGACTCGGAGGAGAAGGCGGCCACCTGGGACACGAAGGACAAGAGCAGCAGGAGGACGGTGCAGGTGGCCAGCAGGGCAGCGGGTGGGCCCGCCAGCACCGCCCATGCCTCGCTGGCCACCCTGATGCAGCAGCAGAGGGGGCGCTTAGGGACCCCAGTAAAGTCACTTGCGCTGTCCAGCTCATACCTCCCATCGGCTGGGAGCCCCGCCCGCCACTGGGTCACGTGGGCCCTATGAGTCAGGGGCTGTCCCATCCAGTCCCCCAAGCCTGCCTCGGCCTTCAGGTGACTCACGAATTTGAGCATGTTCCAGTCGAAGACGTAGTCGTAGGAGAAGCCCTGCCGGTGGAAGAGGTTGCGGAAGAGCTGGCGCAGGTAGGAGTAGTCGGGCTTGTCGTCGAACCGCAGGGAGCGGCAGAAGTTGAGGTATGTCGAGAACTCGGCTGGTTGGGGGCACACAGGACAGAGGCGCCACAGTGAGCTCCATGCCCTGAGGTCCCCCAGCAGCCACCAGTGCCCTGGCCACCAACTGTCCCCATAGATTCTTTCAACCGGAGAGGAGCAGGATGAAGAGAGAACCAGCTCGCTGAAGAGCAGGGCCGCTTCCCGTAACTGCCCCAAGGACCTGGGTCACGGCTCCTTGCCCACCCCCACCCATCACTGCGCTCATGGAGACCCGAGCTACAGGTGTTCAAGAGCCCAGCAGTGAATGTGACCCCTACGTGACCCCAGCTACAGGAAGAGAACTTCCCTTCCCCCATCCGCCCACTCAGGCTGGGAGAGGGCCCTTGGGAGATGAGCGTGGGCTGGGGACACGGCGGGGACAGCCAGGCCCGGGCTGTGCAGCAGCAGAGCACTGTGAGTAATGCTCTCTGGGCTCGGGGTGGCCCTGACTTGCCCTCAGACACAGGAACTGTCCCCAGGGCTAGCTACTCACAGGGGTAGCCTTTGCAGAGGACCTCGATGGGCGTGGACATCTTCTTCTCACTGATCCGCTCATACTTCTGGCGCTTGGTGGCTGCTTTGAGGCCCTGCCAGGGCAGGGAGCCCAGGTTGAAGTACATGAGCACGTAGCCCAGGCTTTCCAGGTCGTCGCGACGGCTTTGCTCTGCAAGGGCAGAGGGGAGGTGAGCGGCAGGCTCCCCAGCACCCCTTGGCTCACTGCAACCCTGGTTTACCCCGCTCTCCTCCTCCCACGGGGGAGGGCCTGAGGCAGAGCTCTCTCAGCTCTGTCTGGGCCCAGTTCCTCCAGCTCAGCCGCTATGTCATTCACCAACTACGAGTGGGCACCGCTACCCCCTCGCCTGGCCCACTGCACAGCAAGGGCACAAGCCGTGGCATGAGATGGGCCCGGGGTCAAATCTAGCTCTTGCACTAACTAAAGTTCATGTTCTTAAGCTGCCTGGGTTAAACCTCTGTGCCCACTCAACAGAGCTCAGGATGGGGGCCAGTATCCATACCTCTATGAACGGGGAAATGGGGACTGTCTCAGGGAGGCCCCCGACAAAGTCCCCAGGAGCCCAGCATGGTGGCACATGCCTGAAATCCCACCACGTGGGAGACTGAAGCAGGAGGATCGCTCTGAGTTTGAAGCCAGCGTGGGCTACAGAGTGAGTTCAAGGCCAGCTTGAACTACATAGTAAGACTACCTCATAAAACCCCAAAACAAATCAAAATCAAAATCAAAAACCAAGTGTCCAGGAGCCTCCAGCCAAACACAACTCACCAATGCCCAGGTGGGTGTTGATGGAGGCATAGCGGGCGGTGCCCGTCAGGTTCTTGTTTTCCCGGTAGGGGATGTGCTGGTGGGTGCGAGCGTCCCGGTACTTCTTGGCCAGGCCAAAGTCAATGATGTACACCAGGTTGCCTTTCTTCCCTAGGCCCATGAGAAAGTTGTCAGGCTTGACATCCCGGTGGATGAAGTTCTTGGAGTGGATGTACTCAATTCGGCTGATCTGGGGGTAGGAGGACAGCAGTCATTTAGCAAGGGCTCAACAGAGGGGCCTTCACCACAGTGGGCTGGGGCCAGCAGTGGGACCCCAGAGATGGCCGATGACACACGGTCCCTACACTGGCCAGAAAGAAAGATCTGTCCTCAACTGTGAAGGATGATTTCAAAGGGCAGGCCAGAGAAGGCTTCCTGGAGGAAGTGACATTCGGATGAGCTCAGAAGAAGTTCATAAAACATGTTGTGAGACAGACCAAGAGATGAAGGAAAAAAAATTAACAGCAGATGCAGAAGCAAGGATCCAGCAGGCAAGGCAACTGGGCCTCTGCAGAAACCTGTGGCATAGTTCTACTGCAAAACCCAGGGTGCCAAGGGCACACAGCGGGCAGAGTGGGGAGACGGAGGGCGGGGTGGGGGGGATTTAAACACAGGAACTCGTCACCTAGCTCTAAAGGACACCAAAGTCACCCCTTCTGCCTCGCTTCCCTTTAAGGGATTTGTTTTGTTTTAAAAACCTTTCTTTTCCCTTTAAGGGATTTTCTGAAGCTCAAATTATCCTTGCACATGATGCGTCCTCAGGCAGCTCCCGCCAGCTCTGGGCCTCAGGCTGCAGGAGGCTGGGAACTGCCCGGAGCCGCTGTTTCACCACCAGACTAGGAGGTCTTCTCCCTTCTCCCTGTACGGTGCACACTTGGCCTACAACTGCAAGCTGTGTGCAGCTCTGTAGGCCAGCTGCAGACCAGACCATAAAGAGATCGGCACATTTCACATCAGGTCAAAACTGTATTAATATAAACACACACACTTCTAAAAAGCAGTGCTGGGGATCAAATTCAGGAACTCACGTATTTTAGGCAAATACTTCACCACTGCACTACCTCCCCAGTCCTGGTTTTGTATTTTTAAAAAAACTTTCCTTTTGGTCAATCTAACACTTACTCTGGCCTAGGTACTGCCTAGCACCCCCGTATAATCCCTACAACTGGCAAAGGGGGGACTCCCGACAGGTGACTGAGCCTCAGAGAGGCTGAGCAATTCATCTCTGTGCCCCACACAGGGAGGGACCCAGCCCCCAGCCTGTGTGATCACAGACTTTAAAATCACAGGAGGAGAGTGCCGGGCCCCACCCCAGAAGCCCGGCTTGGCAGGCTGGAGTCAGGCCTGGAATCTGTATTGTAAACATACACCCCAAGACGGCTATGTCCTTGTCCCTGCCTCCTCCTCCAGCAGCCCCGAGGCAGGATGCAGAGCTGGTATGGTGTACCCACTGGCATGATGGGGAAACAGAGGCTGAGGGGGAAGCGGTCTGGCCCGATGGGGAGGTGGGGGGACTCACCATCTGGTCGGCCAGGAGCAGCACCGTCTTGAGGCTGAACTTGCGGGAGCAGAAGTTGAAGAGGTCCTCCAGGCTGGGCCCCAGCAATTCCATGACCATCACGTTGTAGTCACCCTCAGCCCCGCACCACTTGATGGATGGGATCCCCACTGGGGCCGGGAAAGAGGGTCTGTCAGGGCCGTCTCCCCCCAGCCCACATCATCTGCATGGGCACAGCCTCATCCCAAGCGTACCCTTCCTGTAACACCTCCCCTGCATCATCTGCATGCTCACAGCCCGCCCCCGCCCTACCCACCTGTCCTCCCCGGAACATCTGGACACTCACAGCCCCGCCCCAGCCCCTCCTCGCCTCACCTCCCCCCTGCATCATCTTGTAGAACTTGCTCTCGATGTGCAGCTGCGGGTGCTTCGTCTTCACGCACTCTAATTTGATGGCCACTTCTTCACCAGAGGCGATGTTGGCACCTGCCAGGGGCAGAGGAGGCAAAGCACCAGTCATCCTGCAGGTTGGGTGGTCCCCAGGCTGCTGTGCCCCACGCCTGGGGTCAACCTGACAGCTGCCCCCCAGGTGCTCAGGGCCTCTGGAGGAGGCTGGAAAGGCACAAGGGGGCGCTGCAGGGCACAGAAGGGTGGCAAGGGGAGGTCAGCAAAGCCTTCCAGAGGGGAGGGAACAGCAGCAGGTACCCAGGGCAGGATGGGAGATGCGCTGAGCTGCCCAGGGAACCTGGGTCAGACACGGCAGGAGCCTGATGCCTGGGGTGGAGGGCGCACAAAAGGCTCAGAGACCAGGTAAGGGACAGAACTGAATCCTGGAGAGGGAAGACGCGCTGAAGGGGACTGCAGGAGAGAAGGGCCCGGGAGCCCACCTGGACCAGCCCGGGCACCGGGAAGCTTAGCAGAAACAGCCCAAGACCAGCCAGTGCCCCGCCCAGGTCCACAGACACCTTCAGGGGCTGCCCCAGGTATCCACCCCAGCCCTCCTCTTCTCTCCCCTGTGCAGGTGAGAAAACAGTTGGGGTCACAAAACTAATAATGCTCAGCTCAGCTGGCTTCTGTGTGTGGGTGTGAGGGTGCCACATGCACCCCCTCACCTTTCCCTACCCACCCCCCGCCGCTCCTACTGCAGCCTTGAGGAGCTCTGTCTAAAAAAAAGCATGCACCCCAAGGCCCAGCTCAGCCTGGACATACCACACGGCTCAGGAACTCACTAGAACAAGCAACTACAAACGGTACTGTGCCTCAGTTTCCCTAGTTCCAATGGGTGAGCTGAACTGGAGGCCATGGGGCTACCGTCAGGGGCAGGCGGGGGCTTCCCTCGCAGAACCAGGGCTGAACTGCAACAGCATCAGACAGGCAACCGAACAGAACGGCAGCAGACACAGCACCAGAACCTGAGGACAATATAGCCGATACAGCCGGCACCTCCAGTCAAGGGTGAGGCAGGCCAGGGGTGTCGTTGGCACAACTAGCTCACCACAACCAGGACAAAGCCCACAGAAGCCAGAAGCGTCACAAGGAAGGAAGCAAAGCACCAGTGGGCATGGCCTCTTTCATGTGTCTGGTAGAGGTCACGAACCCAAGCACACAGCAGCAGATGAATGGAGGGACAGAATGTGGCCTGTCCACGAGGTGGAGTATTATTCAGCCATGAAAAGGAACAAAGTGCTGATACATGTCACCACAAGGGATGACTTTTAGAAGTGTTCTGCTCAGTGAAAGAAGCCAGACACATGAGGACAAGTAGTAAAGGAAATGCAAATCTACTGAGACAGGAAGTACTGGCTGTCAGGGGCGGGAGGGCAAGGGAGTTGGGAGCAGCTGCTTATTGGGTGGAAGTGCCAAAACATGTTTTGGAATGAGACGGGGTGACGGTCTCACAATACTGCAGTAAAAGCCACCAAACTGCACACTTTTCTTCATTTGGTTCGGGAATGTCACCTCATTTTTTAAAAAGGGAGAGAAAGAAGCTGACAGTTCTGACTTGACATCAAAGCACGCAATCCTAACCACACAGTTTAGGGGTGTAAGCGTGATAAAACTTTCAAACAAGGAAGCAATTTAGTGGTGACACACGCCTGTAATCCCAGCCCTGGCTGGGGTGGGGGCCGAAGCAGGAGGACTGCAGACAGTTTGAGCCCAGCTTGGCTATGTAGCCAGAGCCTTTCTCAAAAAACTAAAATAAAACAAACAAAAAAGGGAATAATTTAAAAAGTCAACTGGGCCAGGCATGGTGGTGCAGACCTGTAATCTCAGCACTTGGGAAGCTGAGGCAGGAGGACTGCTGTGAGTTGGACACCAACCTGGGGTACCTAAGAGTTCCAGGCCAGCCTAGACTGCATAGTAAGACCCTGTTGCAGAAAAATAAACAGTTAGCTGGTAGTTACCTCCATGAAGAGAAGGCAGAAGACAGCAGAGGCAAAGAGGATAGACCTTCAAGGTGACAGGCACATACCCTCTTTTAGCTGAGTGGTGCCCAAGGAAGGGTCCCATGCAACCTTCGGGGAAGGCTTTTCACCCCACAATACCCAGAAGCCATTTAAAAACAACGAGGGGCTGGGGATTTAGCTCAGTGGCACAGCGCCCGCCTGGCAAGTGCAAGGTCGTGAGTTCAATTCCTGGTACCAGAAAAAATCCAAAAAAAAAAAAAAAACAAAAAAAAACATAAAAATAAAAACAACAATGAAAAGACCCTGCCTTCTGAGATCACACACCTGTACCTGCCCTGACCCTCAGCCAGAAGAACGGCGGAACACCAGAAAGCAGCCATGATCACAATTCTGGCGACAGGCAAAGAACAGAACAGCTAACAGCTCCCCAACCAGGAGGACGGCAACAGCAAACAGGGCAAGGGGTGCGAACAGCACTATGGAGACACAGAGAAGAGATTGTTAATGTGAATGTGAATGGCTGACCCGGAGGAACAACGCCCTACTTCCTCATAAGAGATGACAACAGTCCCAGAAGACTACTTGTCAGCTAGGACTGCCCAAAGCCCCATAGGGAGACAGCATGGTGTCTGCCGGCTTGGGGCAGGCTCGGGGACAGGAGGGTCACTGCCACCACCCAGCTCTGACCAGCAATGCCACAGCTGCAGCTTTTGCTGCCATCCTTGCATGGTGCAAAGTGAAGCCTGGACAAGGCCACACACTGTTTGCTGTTTGCAGAAGCCACGACCTGGAAAGGACCCAAACGTCCATCATCCGGGGGCTGGTGAGAGAAGAACAGCCCATCCAAGAAACAGAACACAGTGGGGGAGGAACAAAGATGCACCCTCTGGGCAGAAGTGGAAGATCTCCAGAGACAGGAAGGGGAAAAGCGAAGCATAAAACATGTATTCTGGGCTCTCCATACAGTTCCTTTTTCTTTTTGTCTTTTTGAGACAGTTCAGGCTGGCCTTGAGTTCACTTTATAGCCCAGGCTGGTCTCAACTCGCAGTGATCCTCCTGCCTCAGCCTCCGGAGTGCTGGGATTACAGGCGTGCGCCACCACACCTGGCTCTCCTTACAGTTACAAGGTGGGGAAGTATGTAGCTGCCCTTCGGCTGCGTCCACATAAAGAATGTGAGGGACCGGCGCCAGGCCGGTCACACCTCAGACACCTTGCTCTGTGTCTCCACCTATTTCACTCTTTACCAAGATGAAATTTACATACTGTGCCATTCATTCACTTCCAGCCTACAACTAACTCAGTGGTGCTCGGTGCTTCCACGCGGCTGGGTGACCATCACACAACTGATGTTTAGATGTTTTCCCCAACACCCCTACCCACGGCAACCACCACCGTACTTTCTGTCCCTGGATGTGCCTATTTTGGGCATTTCTCAAAAATAGAACTATACGATATGTGATCTTTTGTGGCCTGCTTCTTTCATATATTTTTGTGGTTTCATTTCTGGTATTGTCTACATATTTTAACTTTGAGGCCAAAGGAACGATAAATAGAAGACTAAATCCAGTGAGCAATTATGCAGTGCAAACGTGTACTAACAAACATTTAAAGATACAGCAGAGTGCTTGGTACATGGGAGGGCTGTCGTGGACGGACCAACCGGCCCGGGCTCGAGATGTGTGGTGGGAGGGAGGGGGCAGCGGCTGCCGCATAGAACAAATGGCCAGGAATAAGCCACCCTCAGGGGATAAGAAAGCTCTCTCTGGGCTCCTGGCACAGGAGCAGGACTGTGGAACCCTAACCCTAACCTACAGCGCGTGCAAAGGCCCGGTGGAACAGGGTGCTGCCAACTCTGGTTTGGTGCAGCTGAAGATGGTAGAAGACCAGCAGAAGGGCAGGATCTGAAGGTCTTCAGTGGCCAGCCATGACGCTGGCCTTCATGCTGGGTGGGGGGGCTGGGGACAGGTGCGTGATCACAAGGGGGTCACACTTGGCAGCACTGACATTGAGGGCCAGAGAATTTCTTGTTGTGGGGCTTTGTGGGGAACACGGCATACCCTCATGTCTGCCTCCAATGTGCCAGTAGCTACTCCTTCCTGTGCCATCTTCCCCTGAGTTGTAATAACTAAAAATGACTCCAGACCTTGCCAAATCCCCCAGAGGAACAAAATGGACCTACACACACACACACACACACACACACACACACACACACACACTGCAATTCACTGGTGTATGAGAGAGCGATGGAAGGGCCCTGAAGGGGCCTGAAGGGGCAGGGAGCAGAGACCAAGGACACTGGTGACTTAGCAAGGAGGTAGAGGCGCATGGAGTCCTTTCTCCCTTGAGCCCCGACACCGCCCTGCCAGGACTACGCTGCATTGCTCTTCGACATACGGAGAAGGGGCTGGGGATTTAGCTCTGCGGCACAGTGCCTGCCTGGCAAGCGCAAGGTCGTGAGTTCGATTCCTGGCACCGGAAGAAAAACAAACAAACAAAAAAAAACAAAAGAAAACAAAACACACAGAGAAACTGAGTCACCAAAGGCCTAAGGCCCACTCGCCACTCAACTTCACTGACGTGAATCCAAGCTCTTGGGCAAAGTCTTCTGACCCCAGAGTGCCGGGAACCTTCAGCCTCAACTGCCTCCCCGACTGCTGGGACCCCAGGTTTGCATTCCCATCTGGAAGCTGCCTGGCTCTCTGTTGATCCCCCGAATTCTCACAACCACCAAGCGGAGGTTCAGAGAAGCTTGGGAGCTGGCCAGGTTTGGAAATGCAGCCCCTAGAGGCCCTGCGTTTTTCTCCATTCCAATTCCCTAGCATGGCATTCGTGCAATTGGCAGGCGGCAGAGCTGGACCAGCTGGGGCAGGCCTGCCCTGGAGGAGCCCAGCATGCCTGCTGGGGGAGCAACAAAGGCAGTCGGCCACGTGGAAGGAGCCCGGGAAGGATGCAGTGGGGACCGGGGCAGAGGGGCCCTGGAGGTGGGCGGCCAGCACAGCTTCTGGCGGGCCATGTTGGAGATGAGTGGGCCGGGCTTGCCTCAGAGGGGCCAAAACGTCCTCTTTCGGGCGTAGGATGTGGGGGCTGGTCAGACCCCAAAACAAAAACCCGGGCAGAGAAGAGCCTGGGTCTGGCGCACCTCAGTGGGGCCGGAACCTTGGGAAGCTGTACACGGGAAAGGGGTGAGGCCCTTACATGGCAGCCCCCTACACGCTCATGGACGCAACTGGGGACCTGGAGACCTCGGGGTGGAAGGGACGCCCCTCTACCCCAGCAGCAACAGTAGCAGCAACTCTGCCACTCCTCTGCCAGAAATCTTGAGTGTGCCGCCTACCGCCTCACCCCAGAATCACCTGTCCTTTCAGAGCTGAGGACCAGCAAACTTAGATCTAAGGAGTTCCCAGGACATAGGGCCAGCAGGAAGGCCCAGGCCCGGCTGCCTCGGGACCCTGATGGACCCCGAGCAGCCGCCTTAAGGCCGTGCAGTGTCCCACCTTCCCGACTGTCCCCTTATGATGCAGGCCTGGGGAAGTGCCGTGGCCTGGCAGCCGCATGTGAGCCCACGGCTGATCCTGGAAAGCAGGGCTTGGACGCCGCGCCTGGCCCCACCCGCAGAGGCCATCTGGTGTCGGGCCCAGCCTGGGCACTGCCGAGGATGTGGCCAGAGCTCTGAACAAAGGGAGCCAGCCGGGGAGGCCTCCGGTCACCACTGTCTCCATCCCTGCAGGACAGGCGCCCAGGATGGCGATGGCGGGAGGGTACGTCAGCACAGGCCCCCGACGCCCTCACACCCAGTGAAGTCCAGACGCAGGGGGAATCACGCCCCCTCCCAGGGCAGGCCCCAGAGCCTTAGAAAGCAGCAAGTCTCAATCCACCCTGAGGGTGGGGGCATGGCAGGGAAGCAGCACTGCTGGGCTCTGCATACATGGTGTTTTATACACCAGTATCTCACCACCCTGTGTCACTCCATTCTGGACAGCGAAGCCAAAGCTAACAAAGTTGTGGCTTACCCAATAGCACACAGCTAAATAAAGAGAAAGCCAGCACCTGGTGAGGTGGCGCACACCTAGAATCCCAGCACTCGGGAGGCTGAGGCAGGAGGATTACCTGGAGTTTGAGGCCAGTCTGGGTCACACACTGAGTTCAAGACCAGCCTGAACTACACAGCAAGACTCTTGATTCAAAAACCCAAAAAACTGCTGGGTGTGGTGGCACACACCTCCCACATGCTCAGGAGGCTGAGGCAGGAGGATGGTTGCAAGTTTGAGGCCAGCCTGGGCTACAAAGTGAGCTCAAGGCCAGTCTGAACTGTGTAGCAAGACCATGTCTTAAAAAGACCAAAGAAACCCAACCGAACAACAACAACAACAAAAAACCCTCAAAAAAGAAGTAAACAAACTGCTAAAAGGAAAAAGCTTCCAAACCCAAGCTCAACAGAGTCCAGAGCCAATACCAAAAGGAGTAAATACGGACCTCGTTCCTAAGATACACGAGATGCCTCTGTGGCTAAACAGGAAGTCCTGCCCCCAGGGAGGTGCAGCGCATGAAGTAGCGATGCTGACTTTTCTGAGAAACTTGGGTTGCCCTTTGGCCGCCAGGGGCTTCCATGTCCCTTCGGCAGCAAGAAGGCAGGGCGCTGCGTGGAGCATGTGCCTAAGTCAGGAGCTGACCCTCAGTCCTGAGCCCAGCAGCCTCAACACACTCGAGTTTCACCCACAGAAGAAGATGAGAACCCCTGCGGCATTGACAAGAACACCAAGGCTCAAAGAAAGTGACTTACCCTGGGTCATACAGTAAACGAGAAGAAGACTGGGGAAACCTGAACTGGGCTCTGCCCCTAAATCCTAACCTTTTCCTATCCTGCCACAGTGAGGCTTCTGCACACCACGTCTCCATTTCTCTTTGGCTTGGCCAACATTTCCCAGACATCCCTGTGGGTAGGCCTTACGCTGGGTACTACGGAGGGAGAATGAACACAGACCTTCATTTAACCTAATTAATTAATTCAGGGAGGAGGTCTTGCTGTGTTGTCTATGCTGGTCTCCAACTCCTGGGCTCAAGTGATCCTCCTGCCTCAGCCTCCTAAGAAGCTGGGACTATAGATACGTCCATGCTCTGCTGGAGAAAGCCTTCCAACCAGTTCCACTGTCCTTCCCTCCACTGTGGACTCTGAGGCTGTTTGAAGGGAGTGTGCACTGCCTCGGGCATGGCCGGGGACCGTGCTCGGTCGCACTTCAGTTTACAATTCGCCGAGGCCTCCCAACAGCACTTGGACAGTCAGGCGGCGGCAACACATACACTACAGGCGGGACAGAGGTCCCAGGCCAGCCGTATGAAGCGAGGGCAGAACCCAGGCCTGTGTATGTCTCCCATGCCATCTGTTCCACTCTGACCTGAGTAGAGGCGTGAGTGCGAAGGGCGCCTTTGCTGGTTTTCTGGAGCAACCTTGGACGGTCACCTTGACCCTGCGGCACCCAGGGTGAGTACCTGGAGAACGGGCTGTCCCGTGCTTGCCCCCAGCCCTGAGGCTCACAGAGCAGCCGTGTTGTCGCCAAGGGGCAGGGACCCTGACCACTGCGGAAGGGGATGCTGGGGTCTGAATGGATGCACTCAGCACATGGGCTGGGTTTCCTTTGCTTAGGCCAGAAACTGTTTATTCTCACTGTCCAAGGAGGGAAACTGAGGCACAGATGTGGTTCACCTGCCTCATGGCATGGCGGCGGGATGAGGAGAGAGCCCATCGAGAGGTCCTGCCACCGGCCCACACGACACCAAGACCCTCTAGTAGCAATCACCACCCGGAAATCTCCCTCCAGACCAAGACTGCAGAGGAAGGGTCGCGTGCAGAAGCACATCCGGGAACAGAGGGTCCCGAGGAGACCCCTTCCCCGTGTTGTCCCAAAGCCAGCCTGGGCTGCATTCCAGGAGGAGAGATCACAGTGCGGGGGCCCTCAACAGGGGTCACGCGGAGGCCCAGGCCTCCTTTCTGTCACCAGCATCTTTATCCAGGACACAAAAGACAGGCATACAATGCAGTCTGGGCTTTCCCATGCCTAGCTGGAGACCCAGGTCAGCCACAGCTGGGAATCAGAGCTAAAAATATGCTCTTTAGCTGGGCAGGGAGCCCCTGCCTGTGATCCCAGAACGTGGGAGGCTGAGGCAGGAGGAACTGCAGGCCAGCCTGGTCTACACAGTAAGTTCAAGGCCAGCCTGAACTACAAAGTGAAACTTTGTCTCAAAAGACTAAAACAAAACAAACAACCCTCCTTCTCCTATCCAGAAGCGCCCCCCTCTTTGTTCCCCATCTGGAGTGGCCCTAGAGGGACTGTGCACCACTGGAGCAGAGTTCTGGCTCCAGACAGTGAGACCCTGGCATCAGGACACTTACCCAAGTAGATGTCCCCAAAGGATCCGCTCCCGATCTTGCGACCCAGGCGGTACTTATTCCCCACACGCAGCTCCATGGTTTATTCTTGCTGCAGAGAGACAGAAACAGTGGGGTCAGCCGGGGTGGTGGCTCACGCCTGTAATCCCAGCATTCGGGAGGCTGAGGCAAGAGGATCACTGTGAGTTTGAGACCAGCCTGGGCTACAAAGTGATCCCAAGGTCAGTCTGAACTGCATAGGGAGACCCTGTCTCAAAAAGACAAAAAAGAAAAAAAAAAAAAAAAAGACCAGTGGTGTCAGAGAACGGAGATCTGGGAAGGGGGCCCCCAAGGATGCATTCCACCCCTTCCCACCAAAGGGCAGGCAAAGCCACCAGGGACCTGGCAGGGTCCTCCCTCCTGCCATCTAGGAAGTCAGCCTTACTTTGCTTGAGGGCATCCAGGTGCCAGGTCCCAGTACCCTGCCCTCCCACAGCTAGAGAATAGCTGAGGCTCAGTATAGCGCTCAGCCTGGCCTGGCAAAAGGTGGAGCGAGCACCAAGGCCAGAGAGGAAACAACATCCAAAAGACAGCATCCTCCTGGGGGACACGCTTTCGGGGACCCTATTGTAGGAGTCTCTCAAGGGGAAGACTGGTCACCGCAAGCCAAGTCTGAAGGGGAAATCAGGGACAAAGAGGGGAGTGGGGGTGTGTGTGCGGGAGCCGATATCCTGCAGGCACTGCTACAGCCATCACCAGCAAGCCCCAAGCTCCGGGCATGGAGGACAAATTCAAGGGAGGGGTCCCAAAGGAGACCTTCAGCACCTTTCCAGGGCTCTGAAATGACAGGGTTCCTGCACCTCCATCCCGGCCACGGAGCACCAGAGGTCAGGCTCTGCACATTGCCTGGTCTGCCTGGGCCCTGCCCCTGCCCGGCCAGGTCTCATCCCTAAGGAGGGGTCTGACCCACTTGGAGAGCACAGGAATCCAGGCAGTTCCCCCCACTGATGACATCAGCAAACCACCCAGGCCTTTTTCCGGGGACCCCTTAGAGGGAGTGTTCCAGCCGACTTCGTTCTGACTAACACGGGTCTAAGCCGAGCCAGGTTTTAAATTGCTGGTGGGGCTCCGATTTGAGCAGTTCCCCTGCTTCCTGAGACCCACGCTGGATGCCGCAAGCCCACAGACAGGGCCCTGGCCAAATGAGGGAACTCAAAGCCCTGGGGGTGGTTCCCCTGCCGGGGGAACAGGAACTGGCAGATGTGGAACATGGGGAGGGGAGGGGTCCCCGCCATCTCTGTGTTTCTAAGAAAGCAGGGGGTGACCAGGAGGGGACTCAGGCCCAGGGAGGTCAGTAGCAAGTCACTGCGCCCACGCCAGTCAGTAGCAAGTCAAAGGCAGTCTCTCATAGGTCCCAAAAGGGGTCCCGCTGCCCCACCTGATGTACACACACACACACACACACACACACACACACACACACACACAGAGCTTATTTTATGCCAGGGCCAAGAGGCAAAATAGAAAATGGGAAAGCACCAATGAACTGTCCCTTTCCATGCCAAGGGCCACCCCCAGCAGCCAGGCCACCTGGGACAGGAGCCGGGCCGATTTACTCCCCTGATGGTCAGGCAAGACCTCCCTCCTGGGACAGAGCCATGGAGCCAACAGCTCCTGGCCAGGACAGACACCCCAGCTCCCGGGAGCAGCCACAGCCTTCCGACAAGCCGCAAGGAAGTAGCTGCCGCCCTGTGCCAGCCAAACTCCAGGCCTTCGCCCACATGCTCAACCTGGCCCAGCTGAGGTGCTGCGGCTGCCAGCAGCACATGCTCCACATCTGCAGGAAGCCCACCTGCCCCACGTCCACTCCCCGCCCAGCTCCCGGGCCTGTCCCTGCCAGGGGAGCAAGGCAGGCCGGCCGGCAGTCGGTGCGGGGGGAGGGGTACGCACATCCCCCCCAGCCCACTTTCCATCAACGCCGACTCAGAGACCACGCAAGCGAGGCAGCCGGGAAAGCCGCAGGTTAGGAAAGGAAACATAAATATCCCGGCATCCTATATTACATAAATACCCATGCCGGGTTATATAAATACCCGTGCCCTCTGTCTGGGTCTTACATAAATACACCGCACATGACCCCCGGCCCCCTCCCCGCACCGGGCTGCAGCAGAGGAGGAGAGGGGCGCGCCCTCAGCCTGCAGGACCCCACAACCGCTCTACGGCTGCCACCCAGACCGCCGGGGTCTCCCAGTGGCGGGCGCCCGGGATCCCTGGGACGGTACAGTCTGTCCCAGCACTGCCTCCCCCAGAGCCCCCCAGAAGACAGCAGCCGGGTTTCATCTGGCACCGGAGCAGCGTTCCAGTCCTCCGGCTGCGACTCCCAGTGAGGTGGGGTGGGGTAGGGGTGAGGGGGCAGAGACAAAGTGCGGGAGAAAAAAGGCGGACACGAAGGTTCAGGAGTTTCAGCTGCTTAGGGAAATTAGACAACTACCAACCAGTGCGGACGGGGTTTTCACTTCCTGACGCCTCCCCGCTTCCCCAGAGCCAGGACCCTTGTCACTGACCCACGAAAATAAAACCCGAAAGCACGGCTTAGATCGAAAGACCGAGGAGCCCCAGACACCGGCATTCACTGGAAGCAACTTACACACTCTTTCCCCTTCTCTCTCCCCAAATCCTTCTCCCTGGGGGAGGCTACGCCGTGGGAAGAATAGAGTAAAAAACAACAACAAAAAAAAAAACAAAAAAAAAAAACTGAGGCCAAAGTTGGGGAGGGCGCTGGCCTCACTCCGAGTCTGGCACGCGGAGGAGCTGGGGGCGTCTCTAAAGGTCGGGGTACCAGTCCCATGGTGGCCCGCAGAACAAGCGTTTCTCACACGGGAGGAAAGGGAGAATCCCAGCTGATAAATAACCCCCACCCTTCCTCTCTCCACAAAGGAAAACAAAGCTGGTGGCCCGGGGGACCACACACTCCAGCAGCCCGGGACCTCAGGACGCTCCGATCCAACAGGCGGGGACAGCCTTGGTGACCCTGGGTGCGGGGCACCAGGGCCACGCTTGGAGGGGGGCGCTGCTGATCGTCCTGAAGCCCACACAAGCCCAGGGCTGGGCCGGGAAGCCCCAAGCCACAGGACCGGTGCCCTCGGCTCCGCGGCCCCAGCCCCCTTCCTCGCCCGCTCCGAATGCCAGCCGGGGTCGCCCCCAGGCTGGGGCCCAAGGGGGAGTCTAGCTAGGGGCGCGCCGGGCTGGGGGGGCCCTCTCCGGGCAAGCGTGCAAAATAACAGTCCCCCTCCTCCGCGTCCCCGGCCGCGCCTTTGTCCTCGCCGGGCCGGGCGGGCGGCGCCCGGACTGCGCCCCCTCTGCGCGGCGCGAACGCGCGTGTGTCGCCCTCCCCGCCCTCCTTCTCCCAGCAAAAACAAAGAGGCGGAGGGAGCCCCGTTTCCCCCCGGCTCGCGCCCCTCCGCGGGCCTGCGGCCCCCCGATACTCACCCCGCCGGGAAGG
>NW_004955413.1:24582017-24629049 GCF_000276665.1 Chinchilla lanigera
TGAGCCCCGGGCCCGCCCGCTGATGTCATCCCCGGCCCGCCGCCGCCGCCCCGGAGGATTTAAAGGGCCCGTGCGCTCCGGGCCTGGGGAGGACGTGGGGGGCCGCAGCCAGGAGACGCAGCACCCTGGGCCACGCGGGCAGCATAGTGCAGGAGCGCAGCGTCGCGCGTGGGAGCCGGGGAGCGCGCGCAGACGCCGGCACCCTAGACAAGCCTCCACGGGGCGCAGGTGGAGAAAGTGGGGTGGCGGGCAGAGGAAAGAGGAGGGCACGCAGAAGCCGGGGCTTTTGCACCTGCAAAGCCGCCCCTACCTCCGGCCAGATCAGCGGGCCTCAGAGAAGCCTGCGCACAAGCCCCACACTGCAAAAGGAAGCACAGAATTGGGGCTCAGGCGGGAATAGTGGCCGGGATGATTCCGGGCAGCGAGGGGTGGAGGGGCGCTGACAGCCCCCTCAGGGGTTGGCCGGGCAGTTACACTCTCCTCTCAGCGCAATACAGAAGCAAAGGCCCTTTTCTTCTCCGCCCGACGCCCCCGCAGCTCAGCTGAGATGGACACAGCAGAGCCTCAAATCCTAACCTCCCCGCTTTGGGGAGGAACCCCACATCCCACCGTGGAGCCGGCACCCGGTTAGGGGCCAGAATGGTGCCCCTTCAGCCAGGCTCTGGGCTGGGGAGGAGAGACCCTGCCTTCCTGGTCCTCCCCAAGAATTCATGAAGGCGAGGTTATTAAAATGATGACATTTACGCTGTGTCACGCAGAGCTCCCAGGTTGTGACACACCTGCATTGTCACACACACACAGTTGTGACTGTGGACACCCAAAATAGTTGAGCACACTGCTCCGGAAGCACGTTTCAGGAAGAGTCACTTCCATAATAACTGCATCTTCCCTCAAGCCTGAGGGGCTTAGTCACACACCGTCTCAACTGGTAGGAGCCTTCCAGGCCGGGTCACTCATAGGCTGGGAGTGGCCCCCAGAAGCTACAGGCCTGCCTGGGACCACACGGCCCTTCCTCCCAAGGGTGCCCGGGGTGCTGCTTTGGGATGAGTAGCCTTTTCTCCAGGAGACACCGTGGCAGGCAACCAGACACTGAGCCTAGGTGTCGCCTTGCCAGAGCAGGGTGTTGCCATCCAGGCAGCGGATGTGGCTCGGCCTGTGGTGATTCTTCTTGTTTTTGTTTTGTCAGTCGATTCTCAAGGGGCAGATTTCATCTTCCAGGTCAGATTCCTGACCTCTCTCGAAGCCCCGGGGGATCTGGGAGCTCCGGCCACAGGCAGGGTTCTGTGTCCTCCCAAAGCCCAGGCAGTGGGGCCCTGGCACAGCTGAGCAGAGCTGAATGCACCCGTCCACCCTCCGGTCCCCAGCACCCCAACTTTCCAAGCTGGGCCCTGCTTTGCAAACATAGGTGTTCCCCTTCTTCACCTCCCAGGCACCCCGCACCCCTAGTATTGCCTCCAAGGACAACAGATGGAAGGTGCCTTCTTTCCTCAGCCACCAAGGGGACTCTGAGGGTCTCCAGCACTTGCCAAGGGACACATACCCATTCGACCCTGAACCTGGGGCTGGAACCTAACCCAGTCTAACTCCAGCCTTAGGGACAAATGTCCCCCTTTCCCCTCCTCCTTAAGCCGTACCCCCTTTCTGAGATAGAGTCTGCTCAGGTTGACCAAGAACTTTTGACCCTCCTGCTTCAGCCTCCTAAGTAGGGGAACCAAAAGTTTTAAAAGCCTCTGGTTATGCTGGGTGTGGTGGTACACACCTGTAATCCCAGCACTTGGGAAGCTGAGGCAGGAGGATCACTGTGGGTTCCAGGACAATCTGGGAGGCATAGTGAGTTCAAGGCCAGCCTGAACTACATAGCGAGACCCTGGCTCAAAAATCCAAAAAAAAGAAAAAGAGAGAGAGCCTCTGGTTTCCCCAAGACCTGCTGAGAAGGCCAGAACTCCTGGACCTCCCCAGTCTGTCCTCACAGTCCCTACCACTCTCTCCCTGGCAGGGACACTCCACTACCCCATCACCTGACAAGCCCCACTGTGGGGCCTAGTCCTCTTCCTTCCAGTTCCCCATAGGGCCATGCTTTGAGTTTTCTAAAGGGCTTTGCAGTTCAGCTCTGAAGAGAAACAGACGTGAAGCAAAGGCCAGGCAAGGAGAGGAGCCTGCTCCAAAGCACAAGCACCCACCAAGGCTTTTCTCCCAGAGGCAGGATTGACTCGCAATTGGAAAGCCCCAGGCTGTGGCCCAGAGACTCTAGCCAGCCTCCCACCCGCGGAAGCAGCCAGCCTAATGCGGCCCACTGAGCGACACCCCTGTCCGTTTTTATTTTGAGATGGGGTCTTGCTTAGCTTCCTGCTCCCACCATGCTGCCGTGGAATGAGCGAGCTCCTGCCTCGGGGGTCTCACCTGGTTATTCCCACGGCCCGGCCCACTCTTCCTGACA
This sequence comes from Chinchilla lanigera, assembly GCF_000276665.1. Lineage (NCBI taxonomy): Eukaryota > Metazoa > Chordata > Mammalia > Rodentia > Chinchillidae > Chinchilla > Chinchilla lanigera. The sequence continues at coordinate 24,584,455 of NW_004955413.1, forward strand.
GCCACGCAGCCCATCCTCCCCCTCCTCCAGGTGTGACTAGAAACCTTCATGGGCCCAGCACGCAGAAGGCTGAGGCAGGAGGATCACCCTGAGTTCAAGGCCAACCTGGGCTACATCTTGAGTTCAAGGCCAGCCTGAACTGCATAGCGAGGCCCTGTCTCAAAAACCCAAAACCAAAAAAAGAAAAAGGAAAAAAATGTCAAGTCACCTTCACAGGGGGGCACGGCCTATTGTTTCCCTGGCACTCAGCACTACCTGATGCACTGCACGCGGTGCTCATTTTATTTTGTTTATTTTTGGTCTGCCTCCCTCTCTGAGAGAGCTAAACTGCATGAAGGCAAGGAGTGAATGCTATTTCTGGCACCACCGAGTGGCCGATGCTTAGAATAGTCTGGCACCTCTCAGGCATTTAACAAATAATGAGGGAATAAATGGACTAGGAAGAGCCACCTTCTTCCCTCCCTGACCCATGGGAGTGCTGTCCCCGGCGCTGTCTCCTGCCTCAGCCTCCCAGAGTGCCGGGATTACAAGCCTGTGCCACCAGGATTTCCTCTGCTATGCCCTTCTGCCTTGCAGCCAGCCGACCACGGACTGAGACCTGAGCTAAATTAAATCTTTCCTCCTTTAAGTTGTTTTTGCGGGTCTTTGGTCACAGCGCTACCTCGCCTTGCCCACCTTGGTGTCCGCTTCCCGAGGCCTGGAGATCCCCCGTCTTTCCCTTCTGGGGTTCTGGGGTCCTGCTTCCCCCAGCCGGTCAGCCCACAGATGGCACCCTGCTGTAAGTACCTCTCTGTTCGCAGAGGTCCTCCGAGGTCCTACCCACCTCAGTGCTCCCGGGCCGCGCCGACCCTGGCCTCTCCTCTCCCACGCTCGCGGAGCGCGGGCATGGCCATGCCTGGTCAGCTTGTCACTGCCAGTGGCTCCTCCCTACCCCTCCAGCCGGAGGCAGGCAAGGCTGCAAGAGGCCTTGGATTTTATTCTGTGTCAGGGTCTTGTTCAGTTGCTCACGCTAGGCTCAAACTTGCCATCTTCCTGCCTCAGCCTCCTAGGGTACTAAAAAAACAGGCATGCACCATCACACCTGGCTGGATTTTAGCATAGGAGTCATTGATTTCAGGGTAAACCTGGGGTCTCCAAGCCTCTTTCTGGGGGCCTGGGCAAGGTGACTTCCAAGGTCTTTGGTGTCTCTCTTTGTAAACTAGGGGCTGGGCCACATGGGAGCAACCTTTAGACCATGTGAGAAAGACTCTGGGGTCACACAGTCCAGGCTGAGGAGGAAAGGGCTCCCCCTAGCACCACTCCCACACTCAAAACACGAGCATTTCCTGGCTACTAAAAATACATTAATGGGTGAAATACACATTCTTTCCCAGGGCTGGCTGTGATTTGGCCCCTACCTCCCCCCAAACTTATTTCACACCTCACTTAATGTTCTCTTTCATGTCCTCGGACCCCAGGACCTTTGCATTTGCTGCACTCTCTGCCCAGAAGCATTGCCCCCAATTGCCAGTGGCTGCCTTCTGCTCTTGGCCCAGGTCACAACTCAAAACTCACCTCCTCTCTGAGATCATCCTTGATTACAGTCATAAGTAGACTTCCTCTCCCTCCTGATTTCTTTATGTTCCTCATATTTCTTTATGGACTCATTGAAAATACCAATTTATTTTTAGCTTTTTTGTTTGTTGGCTTGTTTTTGAAAAGTGTCTTGCTAGGTAACCTTGGCTGGGTTTGAACTCATTATGTGGCTCAGGCTGTCCTCAAACTCGAAGGGATTCTCCTGCCTCGGCTTCCTAAATGCTGGGATTATAGGTGTGCGTGCGCCATTGTGCCTCGCTGCATATTCACTTATTTTAACACCCTTGCTATACACTCAGAGAGAGAAGAGAGAGGGAAGAGAGAGAGAGACATGGAGACAGAGACAGAGGCAGAGAGACAGAGAGACCCTCCTAGAGATGCCCTGTAAATACACACTCAATGAGCAAGGCTGTATGTGGTCACGGGGTGGAGCGGGGGCTGACACTTTCCATCCCTGGCTGCACTGTGCCCAACAGCCTTCCCTCCGGGACAGGCCTTGTCCCATGGCTCCTCTGCACCCCTCCACCCCTTCTCCCAGAGGCGTCTGTCCTCCCCTTTCCACAAGGCTGCAGGTGGGCCGGCCCTCTCTCAGCAGTCCCATGCCGCTGGCTTCCTTCCTGGAATCCAGTCCCAGAGGAGCCAGGAACACCTGTCCCATGTCCCGCGTGTCCCACAGGGAGCACTAAACATCCCCTGGGCGACCCCCAAGGCCCCTCAGCCTGCTCCGGCTCGGCCCTGCTTGCACCTCGGGCTCCTCTGACCCCCTTGTCTGTGCTGCGGCAGACTTGTCCCCTCAGGACGCACAGCTGCTCATTAGCTGGGCCCCAGGCACCTGCTGCCGGCCAAGGTCAACGACCCCACCCCACAACAGCAGTCAGAGTGGCTGCCGCTCAGCACATCCTGGCCACTTCACGCAGCCGTCCGCAACACATCCGGGTGCCGCAACACGTCCGGGTGCCGGCTCCTCGAAGGGCCCAGAGGTCAGTCCTTGCCCTATTCACCCGCAGCTGACAATATGACTGCAGCTGGGTGTGGTGGCTCACCCTTGTGACCCCAGCACTCAAGAGGCTGAGGCAGGGGAATCACCTCACATTCCAGGCCAGCCTGGGCTACAAAGTGAGTTCAAACCCAGCCTGACCTACATAGCAAGAGGCTGCCTCAAAAACAAAACAAAAAATGTGATGTAGAAGCTGGCCACACCCAAGGAGAAAGACAAACCGTACCCTCTTTTGGGAGACTCCAGGACGTGGACCACGATGGTTTCTTTCTTTTATCCCTTCTCCCCACCCCGCTGTGCTAGGGATAGGATCCAGGGTCTCAAGCATGCCAGGCACCCTCAGTCCTCAGGTCTCACTCAAGTAAGCCACCCTCCTGCCTCAGCCTCCTAAGTACTGGAATTACAGGTGTGTGTGACTGTACCTGGCTCTGTCCTCTAACCTTTACATAAAAGGTTACATACAAATACAGCTTGTGACAGGTCCAGAGGCCCTTCACAGCCAGAACGCTTCCTGAGCCGTCCACAGAGACATGGGGAGCTGAGGCTGAGGCCAGAGGAGGGTGGAGGCACACAGGGACCCCGGTCCCAGGCAGCCCAGGGGGCTGCTTGGAACAGCTTAGCACCATGTATGGAAGGCCAGAGTCGGGGGCCGGAGTGGGAGGGCGTGCCAGGCTACACAGCGTCCCTGGTCGCCAAGCCTTACCCGGCTCCATGGCTGCCCCAGCTGCAGATCACCCCGCCTGCCTTACAGCCAGAAGCTGGATCGGGGAGGTTGAGAATCTGAGCTCACCATCACCAAAGTTCCGGAAGACCCCAATTACCTCTGCAGAGCCAGCCAGGAGCCCCACCCTGCCCCGGCTCTGTGCATGCCAGGCAGCACCTGCCTGTGGCATCTGAGGTGCTACCAAAGAGTCCCCTGACCCACAGGGACACCTTAAGCCCACTCCCCAACTCTAGAAGTATCCAGGGGGTTCTGCTGAGCACTAAGGTAGCTGTTTCCAGAGTGACGCCTTCCCCAGCAGGCTCGCTGAGCGAGCGGCGTAGAGCGGCAAGAAAGAATCTGAGGTGGCGCACATCCGTAACCTCAGCACTCAGGAGGCTGAGGCAGGAGGATCACTACAAATTCAAAGTCAGCCTGCGCTACATAGTGAGTTCAAGGCCAGCCTGAACTACACAGTGAGACTCTGCCTCAAACACCCCCACCCCCCAAAGTTTTTTGATTTGTATTTGTATCTCGTTTTTGGTCCTAGCCTTCTAAATATTTTTTTGTGTGTAGTGTTCCTGAGTCAGAACCTCACTACGTACATAGTTCAGGCTGGCCTTGAACTCTAGTACCCCAGGCTGGTCTCGAAGCTGAGGTGATCCTGCTTGCTCCACCAAGGTTACAGAAGCTTCCTAAGCCTCACTTTCCTCATTTCAGTCTTTTGTTTTGTTTCCTGAGATAGGGTTTCACGATAGAGTTCAGGCTGGTCTTGAACTCACTGTGTAGCCCAGGCTGGCCTCAAACTTGTAGTGATCCTCGTGCCTCGGCCTCCCGAGTGCTGGGATTACAGGCCTGCACCACCACACCCAGCTTAGTTTCCTCATTTTAGCAAAGGGGCCGGCAACTCCCCACCTCCAGTGGATTAAATGATGCACACGAAACCCAAAGCCCAGAGCCTGCCGTGTGAATGGCAGCCGTAGCTGTTATTAATCCAGGTGGATGGGGCAGAGCTGGGCCTGGCTGGGCTTCTCGGGTGTGGAGGCGACAGGTCTATGGGACTCGGCCTGAAGGCCCTCGCCTGCTCCAGGAGGCCCAGACCAGGGGACAGGTCACTGTAACTCAGTGTGCACAGGGCTGAGGCGGGGTCACAGGGGGCATGCACACCAAGAAGCCCTGAAGCCCTGCGCAGCTGACAACTTGGCGATGCCCTTGAAAGCCCGGTGGGCGTCCAGCCGGACATTATCTTGGGTGGAAGAAGCCGCACAGGCAGGGACAGAGCAGTGAGGTCCTTAGACGGCCCGGGACCGGGTCCTGGGTCCACCCGGGTGACTCACCGGGCTGTCTGCACCTCCGTTTCACTCTCTGTGGGGTCACAGTCTGTTTTGTGGCATCTCGCTAAGGGCCGGGTGAGCTCCGTGGCAGAGCTGCTTAGCGTGTGTGAGGTCCTGGCTCTGAATTGCAGCACCACACACAAATAAACAAACACACACATGAATAAAAACGATATGAAAAGCCTAGGTTGCCCTAAAGCAGGTGGGACAGGAGCCGAGGTCTTCCTGAGTATCGGCCGGCAGACTCCGGACCAGCTCAGTGGTAGATGTTTCAGAAACTATCATTTCCTGGGCCCACGCACAGCAGGGACATGACTCTGTCCCAGGGCTAATTGTCACCCTGAATGACTAAAGTTGTGACTATGCGATGAGCCACCTCCAATTTTCTGCACCTGGCAAGGCGACTTCCCCTACTGTTTCAGAACAGCGGAGATCCCCGGTCCTGATACCTGGGGAAGCCTGAAGCCCCGCTTACTGTCCTGGAGGGCTGGCCTGGGGCTGTGGGTACCCTCAGCAGGACACTATCCTGAGCTCAATTTCCCCTCAGGGCTCAGGACCCTCTCAAAGAGATTGCAAGCTGAGTGTGATGGCACATGCCTGTAATCCCAGCACTGGGGAGGCTGAGGCAGGAGGATCATTGTGAGTTTGAGACCAGCCTGGGCTACAAAGTGAGCTCAAGTCTAGCCTGCACTGCATAGTGAGACCCTGTCTCAAAAACACCAAAAAAAAAAAAAAAACACCCAAAACTTAGTGAGACTTTGTCTCAAAATAAAAATAAAAAAAGTCTGGGAGGCAGCCCTGAGGGAAGGCCCTGGGTTTGCTCCTCAGTACTGGGAGAGAAAGTAAGAGTGTGAGGAAGGTGCCCTCCCAGGGAAATCCCAATTAGGAGCCCAGCGCGAAGTCCCAGGGTCAGGAACAGACCGCTGGGGGAGACATGCACTCCTAGCCTAACTCGGGGTGGCCACAGGTTCACCCGGGTGAGCTGACAGGCCCCCAGGCCCCCTGGGAGGATGGCAGGGAGTTAGGGTGAAGGGTCGGGGTAGGAGATGGGACAGGCCCTGGAGAAGAAGGCTGGGCTACCTGTCCATAGACAGCCCCGAAGCAGGTAGAGGGGAACTGTTCTCCCCACGTCCGCCGTGCGCAGAAAGGGAAGCTGGACAGCAGAGACTTCTGTTCTCGCTAAGCAGTCTCAGTGGTTTTGGGGCAGCCTGGGACTCAGCCTCGTCCTCATCCCCCTACATCCCCCATCCAGGAGTCACACACAGTCACCCTGCAAGGTTTAGGAGCCCTGAGCCCATGACTGCTCCCCATGCAGCTCGGGAACAAACCCTGTCTTCTCAGCCTCAGTTTCCTCATCCGTATTTTTTTTTTTTTTTTTGAGACAGGGTCTCACTATGCAGTTCAGGCTGCCCTTGAGCCCACTTTGTAGCCCAGGCTGGTCTCAAACTCGCAACGATCCTCCTGCCTCAGCCTCTCGACTGCTGGGATTACAGGCGTGCACCACTATACTTGGCTTTTTTCTTCATTTTTTTGAGACAGGGTTTCATTATGCAGTTCAGGCTGGCCTTGAACTTGCAGCAATCCTCCTGCCTCAGCCTCCCGAGTGCTGGGATTACAAGCACGCACCACTACAACCGGTAGTTTCCTCATCTGTACAATAAGCAGATTATTAAATTCTGCCTCCCCTCCCCCTTCTCTTTCCCAAAACCCCTCACTCTGAACCTCTTCCCGAACCTCAGTCAAGGACAGCGCCCATCTGGGGTGTGGAGGTCACTGACCCCGGGGAAGTTGCCCTATGTGTCCATTTCGCAGATGTGGAAACTGACACCAAGCAGGGGTCACCTCACTGTCACCCCTCAGTTCCTTCCCGCCCGGGGTTCCAAATGGTACTCAGCCTTCCCATGTAAGATGCAGCCATTAAACATGATTACACACACTCAGGTGACTAACACGACACGAGAAAATGCTTATGACCACGTTCAGAGAGGAAAAGCAAAACACAAAAACTGTAAACACAGCACGATGAAATTACGTTAAATTAATCTCTGTGACTAAAGTCACCCTCCTCAAAAAACGACATTAAATTGAGTATGCAGAGAAAACAAAGAAGACCGAAAGGAAGTGGACCGAACATCCACAGTGGTTTTAGTCTTAAAGCCCTGGAGAATTTCTTTCCTCCTTTTCTCCGTTTACCGAACAGTCAATCCGCGCACACTTCTTCCCCACCGAGGACAAGACACGGGGTGAAAACTGTAACAGTACATTTGTGGTTCAAGTGTTTGGAAATTTGCCGCCTGCCCTGCAGCTTCGGCAGCTTCCCACCCTTCTGAAGACAGAAGTTTTCACGACTTGGCAACCACAACCCGGCAACAAGGACGGAGGCTGGGAGCAGCCGGTCCGGGCACCGGGGCAGCTCCTCCCCTTCACCCGCCCCCTAGCCCAGAGCCCCTCTCCGCCGACGGGGTCCCCAGACCTCCCCCGACCCCGCTGCTACCCACGCAGCTGCTGGCGCTCACCTGGCACCGGGATGTCGCCTCTGAGACGCAGACGCGCACACCTGTCGCTCCAGGTAAGGACGCCGCTGGTGAGTGGCGGCCCCAGGACCCTGCCGGTCGAGGGGCGGGGCCGTGACGTCACCACAGCCCGAGCCCCGCCCCGCCTCCCGGCCGGGCGGGTTCGTGGTTCTCGTGCTTGCGGGGTGAGCTGCGGAGACAGCTCTCGCGACGCGCACCTCACGCGTGGGATGGGCCCCATCTGCCCTTCCAGGGCGTGACCCCCAGACAGACCTGGATTTCCCATCCCACCCTCAGATTATGCAGAAGAGCCGGGTCCTCAGACTCCAGGTTCAAATCTCCTGGGGTCAGGGGTTACCTTAGAGGGGCTTGGAGGGGATCTCTGATTCCAGAGCGCGTCCTCCCCTTTGTACCCTCTCCCTGTGCCCTAGCCCCTTTGTTTGTTTGTTTGTTTTGAGACAGGGTCTCACTATGTAGCCCGGGCTGGCCTCTGACTCAGAAGGATCCTCCTACCTCAACCTCTTGAGTGCTGGGATTACAGGTGCGCGCCACCACACCCAGCTTTTTTTTTTTTTTTTTCTTGACAGGGTCTTGCTAAATTGCCCACACTGGGCTCTTCCTGCCTCAGCCTCCCAGACTGCTGGGGTTACAGATATCTGCCGCTCTTCGCCCCTCTGCCGCTCTTCGCCCCTACCGCATCCTCTTTGTGTTACCTGAGATTGTATTTGCACATTTCTTTGTTGAAAAGCCCAGCCTGTTGATGGTGGCTGAGATAAAGGGCCTGCATCTTCAGAAAGGTTCCAAAGCTGGAAAAATTTTTTTTCCTTGGACGGGCAGTTTCACTTGTAGAAATCTGTCCTAAGGAAGCCACCTGGAGGACGGGTTCACTGTGGAGCTCTTCATAATCGCTTACACATGGAGTCCCAGCTACTCAGGAGGCTAAGGCAGGATCATAAGTCTGAGGCCACTTAGCAAGACCCTGTCTCAAGGGGCTGGGGATTTAGCTCAGTGGCAAAAAGTGCCTGCCTGGCAAGCGCAAGGTTGTGAGTTCGGTTCCCGGTACCGGAGAAAAACCAAAAAAAAAAAAAAAAAAAAAAAAAAAAGACCCTGTCTCAAAGTAAAATCTAAGCTGGGGGCCATGGTGCCTGCTTGAGGCTGAGGCAGGAGGGTGGCTGTGAGCTCCAGGCCAGCCTGGGCCCCCTAGTGGGCTCAAGTCCAGCCTAAGCTCTACAATAAGACCCTATCTCAAAAACCAAAGGAAAGAAAGAAAGAGAAAGAAATTCTTTTTAAAAGACTAGGAATGTAGTTTAGTGGTGAAGTTGCCTGGCATGTGTGTGGCCGTGAGCTCCACCCCCAGTACCATAAAACAAACTGTTATAATGAAATCCTTCAAAGAGGGCTGAGAAGGAAGCTCAGCACTCCCTCAGTTCAGTCCCAGTGTCATAAAAAAAGAAAAATACTAGGTGAAAATTGGATGGAGTCTAAGTGTTTAGCAAAGAAGTGGTTCACAGCACAAGCACACAATGGAATATTATGCAAGCACTAAAAGTTCATTTACAAACAGCTTATAATACAAGGAAATCTGCTATAATATGTGGAGAATCAAGCAGGGTGTAAATAGGCAGTGACAGCAGGATTATGATCGTATTTAAAAATAAAACACACTGTACGAGGAAGACCCTGGAAAAACTGCACTGTGACATTCTTGGCTGGCGGCACTCTGAGGCTTTTTTTGCTTTCCACTTCCCCCATTTTCAAGGTCTCATGGGCTTCTTTCACTTTTATGAAGTGCCTTTATTTCTCTGTTTTGTTTGTGGCACAGGGGATTGAGCCCAGGGCTTTTGCTCTGAGCTCTAGCTCCAGTTCTTCTCCATTTCTTATTTTGAGACAGGGTCTCACTAAATCACTAAATCGTCCAGGTTAAGTTTGAATTTGTAATCCTCCTGCCTCAGCCTCCCTGAGTGCATACCAACAGGCCCAACTCAAGTACCACCATTTCTCTCATTAGATAATGTAATCTCTAATACCAAATCACTAAATTACCCGGGTCAGGCTGGAATTTATGATCCTCCGGCCTCAGCCTCCCAGAGTACTGGGACTATAGGCGTGCACCACTGGGCCTGGCATACGATCATCGTCCTTTTCAAATGAGGAAACTGAATACCAATGTGAAGAGACCTGAGGCTGAGGCAGGAGGATCTCTGTGAGTTTTGAGGCCAGCCTGGGCTAATAGTGAGTTCGAAGGCAGCCTGGAATACAGAGTGAGACCCTGTCTCAAATAAAACAAAAAGCCAAATGTGAGGGGACCTGGATTTGGCAAGTCATTTATTTGGTGGTTGATTTAGGAAGTTATTTGGGACAGGAAAACAGGAAGACACAGCTCTTCCTTTGGTAAATATGGACATAGACAAGGCACTCAGAGCTCTAAGGGGACATGGGAGGGATGGAGGTCTCCCTGGAGGAGGTAGTGCTGTGCTGGGCCTCCATGTATATGTAGGAGTTCACCCTGCAGAGGACAGGCAGAGGAATGGGGCCCCCATCTGGGTAGGCCTGAGGTGTGATTAGGCTGAGGCCAAAGATTCCACTCCTCACCCCCAACCCCTCTGTCCGCCCTGGGGGTGGCGGGAGGAAGCGGCTGAGCTTTCTCCTGCTTAGGGTGCACATGGACCTCACTGCAGAAGGAGGTTCGCAGCTCACCGGTTTAGGAGTCTGGGAGTGCTGCATGGCCTTGAACTCACAGTGATCCTCCTGACTCAGCCTCCCCAGTACTGGGATCACAGGTGTGCATCACCATGCCCCACCTCACCCCTGGCCCATCCTCCCCCTAACCATTAAAAATGTTTTTTATTAATTTTAATACAGGGGGTCTCGGTAAATTCCTAAGTTGCCCAGGCTGGACTCAAATTTGCAATCCTCCTGCCTCAGCTTCCCAGAATACTAGGATCACAGGTGTGCAACACTGTGTCCAGCTCTAAATAAAATATTTCATCAGTGCGGAACCGGGCACAGTCTCCAGGTGGACAAGGCCACCGCTGTCACAAGGACAACAGCACGTTTCTTCTGGCCCAAAATTTCAAATTCTCCCCAAAAGGGAGGGTGCGGCCTGTGCCAGGGGCCACAGGGAGCAGCGTGTCCTCTGCGTGGACAGCAACAGGGGGCCGAGAGGGCGGTGACGGCGGGAGCCCGAGCCGAGAACGAAAAGACGGGGGTTCTCCTGCCTGCGCCAGTGGAGGAAGAGCCACAGGAAGCGGCGTCCAGGGGAAAGCCAGGGGGCGGGGGGCAGTTTGTGACGCTTTGTGTCAAAAAGCCAGGACAGGGCCCGGGGGTTCTGCCTCTCAGCTCTTGCCCTGCTGGCAGCTGCACCCCCAGCACCCCCTTTTTGCTCTTCTCGGCCGGCACGACCAAGCCATGCGGATCCAAGTGGGAGCGGGAGCAGCCCGATGCACGGCTCCAGCACGCAGCCGGCGGTGCTGCCCCTCAGACTCAGATGGGGACACGGACCGCGGACAGCAGCGGCGACACTCTGCTCCACGCTCCTGTTTGCAAGGAAACCCTGGCCTAAGCTCCGGGAGCCACAAAAGCGGAGGGTTTAGGCGGGTGTGGTTGCCAAGCCTGTGATCCCAGCACTTGGGAGGCTGAGGCAGGAGGACCCCTTGAATGTTCAAGGCCAGCCTGGACTACATTGTGAGACACTGTCTCAAAAAAAACAAGGCCATGCGTGGTGGCCCAGGAGGGCAAGGGTGAGGCCTGTTGGTAGCCTGTGCTATAGCTTTCCTGGATGAGTCCCCAGAACTGCCTCCCCATTTTTCAAATGAGAAAACTGAGGCTCAGAGGAGAGGATGGCATCCTGGCTCCCAAGCCTCAGCGCAGTGGGCACCAGCGTGTGGCTCCCGTCCACTGCCTGGAAGGGGCCCTGGCACTGCCTGCCCACCCCAGCCAGCAGGTGCGGCCAATTCCCTCATTCACTGGTGCCGATTTCTCTGCTCCAAACTGGTCCTTTGACCAAAGGGGTCATTGTTTGCCTAAATTAGACCTTATTAAGAGGGGGAAGAAAAGCTGAGCTGATTGAAAGAGTGGTCACAGGAGGGCGGCCGGGTTAGGGACCCACTTCCCGGCCGGCTGTCGGTGAACTCAGCAGGTGTTTCTGATTGAATCCTGGCCGGTTCTTTTTCTCCTCTCTGAAGATTTTCTGCATTTTTCCAGGGAGGCCAGGGGCAGATGGAACCCCCCCTCTTCACTGGCGGGGTCCTGGGGGCCTCTGGGCTGTGTGAGGCCCCCAGATCTTTGGGGACGGGGTCACCGGCATCCCAGTGCCCGGCAGAGGCCTCGGCCGGAGCAGGGGTGCGGGCCAGGCCGGCAGTGAACGCGGCTTCTGCTCGGGCTGGGACCTCAGCCTGTCCTGGTCCTCAGAGCGTATGTACACGGGTGGGCTCTTCCCTCTTTACTGAGAGAGGGTCGAGGTCACCCGGGCCAAGGTTACCCAGGCAGTGAGCAGGAAGGGGGGACCCCTGGCCCCAGGTCGCTGGCGCTGGGCAGGGTGGAGGAGCCCGCCTTCCCGGGAGGTGAGAGGCGCGCGCTGGGAGGACGAGGTGACGCGGACTCAGCCGCCGGGACGGGCGGTCAGCGGGGACGGAGCCAGAGGCAGCAGAGCTCATCCATCCACTCACCGGCCCAGAGCCGGCTCGGCCTTGGGCGCCCTCCCGGGAGGGAATTCCTTGAAACCCTGGGTGCTGAGAGGTGGGGTGACAGGCAGTGACAGGAGCGGGTGACGGAGCCCCGGCCCCTTCCTGGCATCCAGTGGGCTGGGCATCTGTGGGGGCGGTGAGTGAGGCTCTCCCAGCTCCCTGCAGTGGGGACAGCAACCTGGCCCTGTCACCTCCTGGGCCCCGGCCTCAGTTCACACCCGATGACTCCCCCCGCCACCTGCGCTGCGCCCTGCGAGGCACGGCTGCCCTGGGAGCTGCCTTTCCTTGAAAGTTGGAACTGGAGCTCAAAGTGAGACATGGACCCGAGGCCACCTAGCAAATTTGGGGCAGGGCAGGAAGCCAGAGCCCCTGATTCAGGCTGGCCCCTACTGTGCGCTGGCACTGGGCAGGACCTGGAGATTTTCTTTTATATATATTTTTTGGTTTTTGAGACAGGGCCCCGTTATGTACACCAGGCTGGCCTTGAACTCACTATGGCCTAGAACTCATATTGAGCCTCCTGCCTCAGCTTCCTCATATTGGGCTTACTCCTTTCTTTTTAATTGTTTAAGTGGAAATAATTCTTAAGATTGTGATAAAGTAGTGATCACTCAAAATTTACCGTTGTCACCATTTCAGAGGGGCAGGCACGTTGGGGACATTCACATGTGTTCGGCTCTCACCACCACCTGTCTCTGAAACTTTCCCACCCCACACCGAACCCCTGATCCATCAAATACTCCTGGCTCAGCGGCATACACCTTCGATCCAGCTACTCAGGAGGCTGAGACAGGAGGTTCTCAGATTCAAGGTCAGACCCAGTCTCAAAATAAAACATAAAAAGGGCTGGGGAAAAACCCAAACCAAAAACCACTAACGCCGTACCCCACCCCAGCAACCGCCTTTCCTTCTGTCTCCATGACGACTTTGGTCCCCAGCCGTGTCCCACACGCGTGGAGCCACATAAACAGCCTGTGGGTCCTGGCAGCGCCTCCATGAATAGCGCTGGGCCGCGCCTGCTCCTGCCCCGGCCGGTGCCTGAGGCCCGCGCCTCCGGGGTGAGCAGAGCCAGAGCAGGAAATTCTTGGAATTTCTCCGAAGCCCGTGATGGTGGTGATGGTGGTGGTGGTGATGATGGACGGAGACGGTGATGCGGGGCAGGAGGAATCTCTGGCTCTCCGCCTCGTGCCCGTCTCTGCCCGGGCAGCATCCAGAGGCCAGGATCAGGTCTTTCCCTCCTCTGCCAAGTCACAGCCTGGCTGGGATTCGGGACAGTGGGTGAGGACTGAGGCGCTCAGCGTGGTGCCCTGGCTCCTGGCCTCGGCCCCTGCACGGCCCTTGACCCTTTGCTGGTGGCCCTGCCCGACTGCTTCCTTCTTTTTTTGGAGACAGGGTCTCACTATGTTTTCCAGGTTGGCCTTGAACTCAGGGTGATCCTCCTGCCTCAGCCTCCCAAACCCTGGGATGACAGATGTGAACCATCACGCCTGTGTTGCTCTTTTTGTGCTGTGGGTGGGAGGGCTGGGGAAATTGAGGCACAGAAACCCACCCTCTCCATCACCCTCCGGGAGGGAAGCAGCGTGAGAGAGGCCGCGACTGCACCTCCTCCGTGAGCAGATCGGCTGGTCAAGGCGGCAGCACCCGGAGACGTGAGCACTGCAGGCTGGGCGGGGCAGGACTTAGCAAGCCTGCCCTGGGGCACATAGCCCCAGAGGGACCGGTTCGAGTCCTGGGTCTGCTTCCAGCCTTCTCTGCCCCTCAGAGTCTTCATCTGCCTTGGGGGCTGCGCTCCTCCCCCTGGTAAGAGTGAAGGAGGCCCCTCGCAGGCAGCCTAATCCATCTGACAAATGGAGAAACTGAGGCTCCCGGGGCGGAGCCACTGAGAAGACTGCCTGGCCCGGGTCCCCAGCTGCCTTCAGGCCCTTTCCCGCCCGCGCCGGCCTTGGCCCACGGCCACGCTCGCCTGCGGCCCCCGTGTGGCCACCGCGGGTACTGCAGCGCCCCGCGCGCGGATCTGGGGCGCGGATCTGAGCGCGGCAGGTTGCTCCTTCTCCGGTCGCGTTCACCTGCAAGCCTGAAGCCTGGCTCGCTTCCGGCAGGTGCGAGTGAGATGTGGGGGTGTCCTGCCGTGGCGGCCTGGGCCAGGGCGAGTGTTACGTTCCGATCGAGGGGCTCCGGGCGCCCAGTAGCTGTGAGTCGCCCGCAGGTCCCTCACCACCCTCGGACTCTTTCTTCTCAGCAGGAAATTGGCGCGGGCAATCGTCGCCCCTACGCTAGTGTGAGAATTCATTCCGATGCCGTTTATTTTTTACTTGTTTTGTTTTTAAGGCAGGGTCTTTAAAAAGGCCAGTTCAGGGTGCCCTACTAGTTCAAGGGCACTAGTAGGCCCTAGTAGGCAGTAGTAGCTAGGCTGGTCTCAAACTCCTAGTGAACCTCCTGCCTCAGCCTCCCCAGTGCTGGGATTACAGGCGTGCGCCCCTCCCTGGGGCTGTATTCATTTTCTTGCGGAGCTGGGGCTTGAACCCGGGCCTTGTGCCCCTCGGGGCGGCTGTGCTACCACAGAGTTGCACCCCGGGTTGGACCAAGTTCCCTTTCAATGCATGGAAAGCACGGAGGCAGGTGCCTGGTGAGTTTCTCGGAGGATGAAGGAAACGGATTTATTTCTTTAACGATTGATTAACTGATTGATCGATTGCAGCAGTGAGGGTTGAATCCAGGGCCCTTGCCCTGAGTGCTGGAATGTGCCCCAGCCTGGCTGTAACCGGCATTTACAAAGGAAATTCCCACTCAGCCCCTGTCCCTGGGTGAGACTTCAGCCTCAGGCACCACCAGCCCCCAACACAGACGGGGAGGCAGAGGGGCATCTCGCTGTGCTGGGCAGCACGGCTCTAACCACCAGGCAGCACCGCCCTTTGCAAATGCATGGCCAGGGGAGGTCATGGCCAGCGGAGGTCCCTTGTGCCTGGCATAGTCCTGGCATTCAGCAGGCTCCTACTGAAGTCTGAGTGAGGGAACAAAGACAAGAAGTGACAGCTCGGGGGCCTGAGGACATCCTCCCAAGACTAAGACGCTGGGGTCTGCAAGACCAGAGCTGGCGTTGCCGGGGTGCGCAGCAGGCTTCCGGCAGGGCGCACAGGATCCGGAACCTCCGCGTGGGCCCGGGAGGCTGCGGAGGAGGGCGACTTGCTTCCTGTCTGCCTGTTTACACTCGCATGCGATGTGTGTGGTTCTAATGCGCTATAATTACAACGCGTGCCCACGTGCGTGTCCAATAAACGAACGCGGAAGTAAATAGTCACCTGGGCGCTCTCTAAACAGGAGCCCAGGGGATAGAAACAGCAGGTCTGGGGGTGGCAGGGACCAGGATGAGCTCCCAGGTGACTCTGTCACATGCAGGTGGCCCTGGACCACACTTGGTTAACAAAATCACCAGCTGGGTCCTCTTCCCGGTGGCCAAGCAGCCAGGCTCATTTGCATGATTTTTGCATATATTTGCATGACTCCTTTAGTTCTCTGTAAAGTCTGTGCTGGCCCTTGGCCTCTCTTTTGCAGAATCGGGAGCAAAGCTCCCCCCATCCCGCTCCCAGCAGCCCCCAGACCTGGGTGGTCCCAGTGGACACCCCTGCCCACTGCCCAGCCCCAGGCAAACCATGATCCCTTTGCTTGAGCTCCACATCCCCAAACCCCCAAGGCCCCTGCACATGGGTCCTTCTCCCCGTGCACCAGGCCCTGCCCATCTCGTCCTGCCGGGTACCCAGGCACCCCTCCAGCCTCACCCCAGAGACGGAGCCTCAGGGAGGTCACCAGGCACCCCAGAGAGTGGCTGTCCCTTCCAGCCCGCTGCGTGCTCCTGAAATATCTCTGCCATTTCCATGCATCTCACGTCAGTGTTATTTGGGTTTTGTTTTGCTTTGCTTGCTTTAATTAGGTCTTTAAAATTACCCAAGTCATACACACTTATGGAAAAACAGTCCAGCCAGGTGTGGTCGTGCGCGCCTCTATCCCCAGCTACTCAGGAGACTGAGGCAGGAGGGTTGAAAATTCAAGGCCAGCCTGGGCAATTTAGCAAGACCCTGTCTCAAAATGAAAAATAAGCCAGTCATGGTGGTGCATACCTGTACTTCCAGAATTTGGAGACTGAGGCAGGAGGATCACCATGAGTTCAAAGCCAGCCTGGACTACATAGCAAGACCCTGTCTCACAATAAATCCCAAAACAAATAAATATGAGTAGGGCTGGGGATGTAGCTCAGTGATAGAGCACTTCTGGGTTCTATCCCTAGTATGCACACACATTGCACACGTGCACGCACGCACGCACACATGCACATGCACAGAAATACAACAATCCAGAATATGGAATTTTTCTTTTTTACCCTGTTCTCCCAATAACTCTCTCTAGGAAGAGTCACTGGGAATAGTTTCCTTCCAGACCTTTTTGCATTTAGACACAAATGTGATATACTGACATATACAGATATACTGACATATCTTTTTTTTTTTGGCTTTTTGAGACAGTGTCTCTAAGCAGTTCAGGCTGGCCTTGAGCTCGCTTTGTAGCCCAGGCTGGTCTCAAACTCACAACAATCCTCCTGCCTCAGCCTCCCCAGTGCTGGGATTACAGGTGTGCACCACCACACCCAGCTGACATACCTTTTTGTCATAAGATATGCATGCCAAAAAACACCTAACGTTATTTATTTATTTATTCAATTTGTTTGTCTCACTCTGTAGTTCAGCATGGCCTTGAACTTACTATGTAGGCCAGGCTATGTACTACTTGGGATGATTCTCCAGCCTCAGCCTCCCACATGGTGGGATTACAGGCATGCACAGAGATACGAAATTTAAAGAAAAATATTAGGAACACCCTGTGCTCACCACCCATAAAAATTGCCAGCACCTTAGGAACACATCCCTGCACCTTCCATAGAAGCACACCGCCCCCCTTTGGTTTTCCTTATAGATTGGCCACATATAGGTTTCCCTGAATAATAAATTGAGGATGCGAATTGCTAAATTATCACGTGGGCAACACGTTCGACTTTATTTTCCAAGGAGATGGAACCAATCTGCACTCCCACCCCATGTGGATGAGAATCCCCGCGGATCCACATCCTCGCCAAATCTGGCACCGCACAACTTCAGGATCTGCCAAACTGGTGGGAGTAGAATTCCACCTCATTATGGCCCTAATTTGCATTCCCCTGATTAGTAATGGTACTGAGAATCTGTTTTGTTTGTGTCTTCCATATCCTCAGAGACTCTTTCATCTTCTGGATGTGCCAGTCCCTGGAAGGGTGTGATAAAGTCTCTTAGGTATGACAGTGGACTGCTTAATTTCTCCTTGTTTTGCTTTGTATATTTTGAAGTAATGTTATTAGGTGTGTATGAGTTTGGAATTGTTATGCCTTCCGGGAACTCTGCACTCTTCCTTTGTTGCTAATAGTGCTTTTGCCTTGAAGCCTAGTTTGTTTGACATTAATATCATGACAAATCTTTTGATTTTGATCTATTTCCAGACAAAGAAGGACAGTTGATTGCCTCCCCCTCACTGTATGTGAGTCAAATCATCCCAAATTACCAGTTGGCTTTAGTAAGAGGTGACTCAGTTTCTTATTTCAAAAATATTTGTCTTAGGGGTGTGGAGAGACAGAAGGCAAGAGAGGGGAAGAGATATGATAAAAAAATGTTGCATACATGTATGAAAAGGTCAAAATGAAACCCAATATTTTGGGAAAAGAATATGCAATAATACAAATATATATTTTGGAAAAGTATTTTTACTATGGAAACTATTAAGCATATGCAAAAGTATAGAATAGTATAAAATGATCCCCTAAACCAATAGTGGTGGTGCACACCTGTAATCCCAGCACTTGGGAGGTTGAGGCAGGAGAATCACCTTGAGTTTGAGGCCAGCCTGGGCTACACAGTGAGACTCTATCTCAAAAAGAAAGAAAAAAAAGAAAACAGAACCTCTAGACAGCCATCAGCCAGCAATTTTTTTTTTTTTTGAGACAAAGTTTTACTATATAGTTCAGGCTGGCCTTGAACTCATAGAAATTTTCCTGCCTCAGCCTTCTAAGTGCTGGGATGTGTGCCACCATGCCCAGCCAGAACAAAGTCCTTAACCTAAGGTTCTAGCCACATCCCCATCAGGATGTGGGCGACCCAGGTGGGCCCAGGACAAAACTAGCTGTCAGTCTAACCCAGCAGGGTTAGACTATGTTCTATAGAAACATGTGGGCTACAGAAATGATTCTTATGTGTCAATTTACATTTGTAGGAATGATATAAAAAACAAAACAGGGCTGTGTGCCAAGCAAATACCAAGACAAAGGTTCTAATCCAGCTTCCAACCCCACCCCCAACTCCACCCCAACACCCTTCCGCCTCTTCTTCACTGCTTGACCTCGAAGGCTCTTTGACAGCCCAGCAAGGTGCGGCACACCTGTAGTCACAGTACCCTGGGATGCTGAGGCAGGAGGATGGCAAGTTCAAGCTTAGCCTAGGCAACATCGCTTTAGCAAGACCCTGTCTCAAAAAAAAAAAAAAAAAAAAAAAAAAAAAAAGGGCTGGGGATGTAGCTCAGTAGCTGGGTTCAATCCTTAGTACTAAGGGGAGAGAAAAGTGCTTTCACCTTCAAAGCCTCCATCTGCGCTTCTGTAAAATGGGCAGCCGGCAGCCCCCAAGGCCGCCACAGGGTGGCGCTGTGGTACAGCAGCCCCAGGATCACAGTGACCTTGGGGACCCTGGGGGCCGGTGGAGGGGAGAGAAATCTTAGAAACGGCCCCTCTGGGGTGGACCTCCTCGAGGAGGGGCGAGTGGGGTCGTGCTGACCGCTGCAGCAGAAGAGGATACCCTTCCTAATGCAGCCAACAGCTGCTGCCGTGGGAGGGGTGAGGACACTCAGGGTGCTGGGCCTGTGTTCTCCCCTGTATGGCGGGGACCCTGTCTCCTGGGAACAGGAGCCCAGCACTCAGATGATGGCTGCAGAGGCCTTTGGACCCTGTCCTGTCCCCAGCCAGGGAGCAGGGCCCCTCCCCTGAGAGATGCAGTTTGCAGGCGAGGATGGGAAGGAGGATTCCCAAGCATCCCCCTGGGCTCCCCCTACCTCCCCACACCCCACAGCGAGCGGTCAGAGCCCCAGAGACTCCACACAGCCACACAGCCCAGCGGAGCTGGTCCCCTGCCCATGCAGGGTGCCCGATGGCTCTGACCATACCTTGGCCAAGGTCACATGGGACAGACTGGGGTCTCAGTCCCTCTGCCTCCCCCAACTCTCCTCTGGCTGGGGAGACCCCTTAGCAAGTCCCCGTGTGCCCAGTAAGAGCAGGTGTCTCCACACCACGGCCACAAGGGTGGGTAGTGCAGGCCAGGCAGTGTGGCCGAGGCCGTGACTCTGGCGGGGGTGCTGGGGGGAGGCCCTCCTGCTGCCCGGCTCCGCTGGCCAGCTTGTCCCCAGGCGTGTACCCGGGAGAATCGCCTTCGGGAGGAGCGGCTCTTCTGCTTCTGGAGGTCTCAGCTCGAGGTCGCTTGGCCTGTTAGCTTGGGGCCTCTGGGAGCCTGAATATCCTGGTGGCTGGGACAGAGACAGGAAGGGGGTCCCCGTCTCCTGTCAAGGCTGCGGCCTCCGTGACCTTCCTGTAGGTCCCGAAGACTCTGCCATCTCCCCGCAGTGCCACAGGCGGCTCCTGGGCCCTTAACCCACGAGTCTCCGGGGACAGGGATGGGGAGACAGGACGGTGCAGATCCTAGCTCCCTCACAACCCCCGGGAGCGTGGGAGCCACTCCGCCCTCTCCACTTTCCCGGCACAAATTGTCCCCCGAGCCCCCACTGAGGCTCATCTCCCCTTCTCGGGCCGCCTGACTCGGAGCCCGGAAGGCTGCCCCTCCTGTCCCCGCCGGCGGCCCCAGACCCTTCAGGACCTGAGGCCTGGACGGGGTGAAGGTGTGGAGGAGCCCCGGCACATCTGGCTGCTGCCTCTGCCCTGCCTGCTGCAGCCCACGTGCACCCCACTTCCGTCGCTCCATCCTCTGCTCCCCGGCGGCAGGAAGGGCCTCGCACCTTCACCCGACAGCCTCACCTGCTCACCTGGCCGGCTCCCTGGGGCAGCTAGCCCCTCAGCACCCCTCACTCCTCCTCACCCTCTCTCTGCCATCAGCCTGACTCTGCTTCGGCTTACGCCTGATGAGAAATCAAAGTGTCAGAGCCTTGCGTGGCAGCCTGTGCCCGGATCCAGCACACAGGAGGCTGAGGCAGGAGGATCATGAGTTCAAGGCCAGCCTGGGAAACTTAGCAAAAACCCAAACCAAAAACAAAAGGCCGGGGTTCCGAAGCTGGAGAGTGCAGGCATCTCACTGTTGTGAATGAGGGCTGGAGGGTTACCCTCCCACGCCACCGAGAGTCTGAGGGGGGTGTGCAGTGGGGTGGGGTCCCCAGGGAGCCCCACAGAGAGGTCGGAGTTGCCCCGTGTCCACCGCACAGGGCGTCAGCCACATCCCTGTCTCCCAGGGAAGAGGGCACGGGGTCAGGTCACAGAGCCACTGGGCTGGACAGGCCACAGACCTGTCCCCTTCCACACACACAGGTGCAGGAGGGGGCGTCCCCAGCTTCTTGGTCTCCTCTGGTCTGGGTTTTCCTCCTCTCCAACCTTGGTTTTAGTGCCTTGCTGCTCTAGCCCTGGCCAGCCCTCAGCAGGAGCCCGAATTCCCTCAGCGCTCAGGGTAGGTGGCGTGGCAGCCTCCACTCAGAGGCCCTGCCCTGGCCTCGGGCTGTGCTGTGTCCCCTCACAGCCCCGCTCCACGTGTTCCTCTCCGTCCCTCCCTCTCTCTCTCTCTCTCTCTGTCTCTCGTCTGTCACCAGCTCCATTCTCATGGCACAGCCCCCTCCCCCAGGCGTTGGGCAGAGGGAGGAGGGCGGGAGGACGGGCCTGGGACAGGGTGAGGAGGTGGGGCAGGAGCTGACCTCCCTCAGCTTGGCAGGGAGCCTCAGGACTGAGCAGGGCCAGGGCCCCATCCTGGGAGAAGCGGCCCTGTGGAGGACGCCAGGGGCCGGGGGCCTGGCTCTGAGGAGGGGGCTCTGCAGCTGCCCCGGGTGTCTGCGAGGTCCTCTCAGCCTTCCTCCCACGGAGAGAGCTGCTCATGCCTCCCTCCCTCCTTCCCTCCTGCAGGGGCCTGGCCTACCTGTCCTGTTGCCATGGCACCCGTATCCGGGGTGGACAGCCATGGTGTCCCGGAGATTTACCTCCCATGAGATTCACCTCCCTCTCATGTGGGGTACATGAGAAGCTCTTTGGGACCTCTGAGGGTCACTTCAGTGCAGAGTGCAGACCCAAGGGGGCGGAGCTCACGTCCGGTGCCCACCAGGACCCAGGCCAGCGGAGACAGGCAGTAAATGGACAGAGGGTGTCCTGGGAGCTCAGGTGCTTGGGGGAAGGGGTGGGGAGGGACCCAAGCACCTGTTTGTCCACCCCACTCTTGTCCCCAAGACCTCCTGGCATCTTCTGAAAGACAGGAGGCGCACCGTCCTGGGCCAGCTCTCTAGGCTCCCTGGGCTGGCCTCCATCCCACCCCCCAACCTCAGCCCGAGGAGCCGGGAGCCCAGGCGCACACCCCCACCCGGCTGTCTTGAACTTCTTAGTTTTATTTTTGAATCTGTGCTCTGTCCGTGAGCTTCAGTGACACAACGCGTGAGCACGAGCAGAGGAGGAAATTGTAAGAAAGGGAAATGTTTTATATTTTAGTGCTTTTGATGGTTTTTAGTGCCGTCCCGATTTTTTGGAGAAGGGACCCACGTTCTCAGCCAGCCGTGGTCCTGGGCCGGCAGGAGGACACTGCACAGCGGCCAGGAGAGCGGACGGGGTCAGGCAGCCCGGCCAGGTCGGGGCACAGAGGGGAGGCTTCCAGCCCCTTCCCTTCCTGCTCCTCCAGCCACCTGCCCATCCCAGGTCCCCCCGCCCCCAACCGGGCTGGGCTGCAGCGGGGAGGCCGGGCGTGGCAGGTGGCGTGGGGTCCCCCTTTCCTGGCTCAGGGGGAGTGGGCTGGGCTGGGGAAGAGGAGCAGGGCGGCACCTCCAGGCCCTGCAAGGCTGATGTACCCATGTGCGCAACGGTAGCCAGGGGCCCCGAGCTCCTGCCGCCCCCAGAGGCAGCCATCGGGCCACCGAGCCGTCGTGGAGGGAGGATGTGAGCGAGCGAGCGAGCGGGAGGCGGGTGGGAGGCGATGACAGGGGAGCAGGTGGGAGAGGAAGGTGAGTCAGCACCGAGCAGAGCTGAGGCCTCGAGGGAGCGAGCGCAAGTTTGCAGAAGCCGAGGCCTCCTGCACCTGGAGCCTCCTGCAGCACCATCTCTCTCTCTCTCTCTCTCTCTCTCTCTCTCTCTCTCTCTCTCTCTCTCTGTCACTTGCCTGCCCACACTGTCCTCCCCCTTTGCCACTCCAGCCCGAAAGTCTTGGCTTTAGGGGTCACCTTGTCTATGACCAGAGAGGCAGGCCACCGTAGAGGAGCGATTGCCCCAACGTCCCAGCAAGTGGCAACCGGTGACAGAAGATGCTTGGGAGGGGAGACCCTAAGATGTCCCTGGCTGCTCCTCCTAGCACCAGCCCTCCGTGTGTCCCTGTCCCTCCTGCAGCCTGGCCTCTCCCCAGGGGGACAGCTGTGTGTCCTGTGGGATGAGTCCCAGTCTGGGGGCGGCCCTGAGTTCCCCTCTCACGCCTTGTTGCCCAAAGCCCTGGGGAATGAAGCAGGCAGGAGAGGAGGACATGGGGCTCGCAGGGCTGGAGGAAACCTGAACTGAAGGATGTGGAAGGTGTCACCTTGGATCCAGGGGGGCACCCCCCCACCACCAAAGGAAGCCTTGGGCTCCTTTGTTAAATTGTTAAAGCACGCAGATGCCCTGCAGTTTACTCCACGGCAGCCTCGTTGCAGGGCTGATGGAAGGGGGCTGTTCCCATGGCCGCCCACAACGCCTCACAGTGGGTGAGCCTGGTGGCTGGCTCCCTGCATACCCTGAGGTAGCTGGCACCTTGGCATGGAAGATCCCTAGGACCAGGGAAGATGCCTTCTGCTTTCCTGTAATCTGAGTACTGCGTACGCAGCTGGTGGTGGAATAGAGCAAGAGCTGAAGGCGGCTGCAGACTCTCAAGCTTTCAAGAGGCCTGAAATAGGTCACCTTGCATGGCCACCCCTCTTCTTTTCGTGCATGCCCTTTGCAGCAGGGACTTGGCTTCTCTCCCAAGAGGTGGCATCTCATTTCCTACCCTGTGCACCTCGGTTGGCTGGGTGACCTGGACGGCCAATGGCATGCCCGGAAATGACATTATACAGGTTCAAGTCTAGGCCTCTGAGACCTGGCGGCTTCTGCTTCTGCTCCTAGGAGGCTGTCCTGAGATGTCGTGAAAGGATCTGATGCCAACCCACAGAGGAAGAGAGAGGTCCCCAGAGCAGACGCACAGCCCCCAGCCAGCTGCCAGGCCCCCGCGACATGTGGATGGGGTAGCCTTGGATCTTACTCCGGCTGGCCTGGCAGCAGGTGCAGCCGTTGGCGTGCATTCAAGAGAGGCTGGGCTGGGAGCCGCCGAGGGGACCTTGAGGCCGTGGGAATCATGGGTACCTGAGTTTTTAGAGAGCTGAGTTTTCAGGGGGCCCCACAGTGAGGCAAAGACCAGGCCTGGACTGACCAAGCTTCCCACTGGCTCCTGGAATCCTGCCTACCACGTGTCCCGCAGTCAGCCTCGTCACACGTGTGTGCGCACATGTGTGTCTGTGTGAGCGTGAGTGTGCAAGTCAGGGAGCCCTTTCCACTGCCCCAAAGCTTTGACTCAGGCCCAGGTTCCCTGATGCCCACTCAGGACCCCTCCTCCACCCTGGGAGGACAGCGGCAGGCAATGCGACCCCTGCAGGGCCAGAGTGTCAGACAGGGACACACAGACACGCGTGCACACACGCTCCCTCATTGTGCTGCCTACCGCTCCCTCTCAGCCAGCTCGGCCTATCGGACCATATACTTTATTAAAAATAGATAGTTACAAACTCCATTATCAGTCCGAGCTGGGCCAGGGGGACCCGAGGACCGCAGGGAGGGAGGGGGACAGGTCCTCAGCCTGCCTCCTGGGGTTCCGCCTCTGCACCCAAACCCAACACCATCCAGGGGACACACTTTGGCTTTGAAGGGGCTCTGGGGACAGCCAGCTGGACAGGGGAAGGGGCTGGGCATGACGGTGGGGGGAAGAGAGGGGCAACACCCCCTTGTCCTGCAGGTAAAAATGGCGGAGGTGGATCTGGCGTCTCTAGCTCACTCCGTTTGTAGATATTTACAAAAGAAAGTCAGGAGAGCACAAGGCTGTAGTCATGCAAGAGAAACGCGCCCCTCCCCCCTCCCAGCCCCACCCCCTGCCCCCCCAGAACCCCAAAATGCCCACTCCCCAGCAGTCCAGCCGCCTTCCCCAAGTTCGGAGGGCGCGGGGGCGGGGCACGTCCTTGACGGGTCAGTGGGGAAGGGCGGAAGGTGCAGGGGCCGCAGCCACTGGCGGCCAGGAGCTGGGAGCTTGGACCGAGTCCCCAGGCGCTCCCCAGGCCTGGGCTCTGCAGTCGGCAGGAAGGGTCCCCCCGTCTTGGATGTCCCCACCTTCCTCCAGGAGGTCCACAGAGCTGGGCCAGCTCTGTCACGAGTGTGGGAGAGGCATCCTGGCTTCCCACCGGGGCAGGGGCTCGGCCGGCAGGAGGCGAGGCGGGCAGGGCCTGGAGGTCAGATGGCCGACTCCCTGCGGTAGGAGATGTTGTCCAGGGGGAGGGTGGCCTGCATGCGCTCCAGATCCAGGTGACTGCCAAACTCCAGCATCCGGATGATGCCTGCCTCCTCCTTGGAGCCCGCCTCCAGGCCCAGGCCTGCGGCCACCGCGGCCGCCGCGGCCGCCTCCTCCTCCATCTCCTCTTCCTCCTGGCTCATGAGGGCCAGCTCGTTCTCATAGCAAAAGGCACTGGGCGGAGGTGGCGGGGCCGGCAGCACGGTGATCTTGCTCTCCTGCAGCTCCCGGGCCGAGCAGCAGGGCGTGCCGGCCACCTCGTAGGTCTTGTGGAAGCGTGAGTAGTCCACCTTGTAGTGGCTCTTCTCCTCGAAGACCACGGGCTCGAAGCGGTGGCCCCACAGGATCTCGCTGGCCAGGTAGGAGCTGCGGGCCTGGGTGGTCATGGCCGTGGCCTCCACCATGCCCTCCAGGATGACCACGATCTCGAAGTCCTCCGACTCCAGCTCCTCCTTGCCCATGCCGTAGAGCGGACTGTCCTCGTCGATCTCGTGGACGATGATGATGGGCGACACCAGGAAGATGCGGTCCAGGCCGATGTCGTAGCCCACGTTGAGGTCCCGCTGGTCCAGCGGCAGGTACTCGCCCTCCTGGGTCATGTAAGGCTTGATGAGCTGCGCGCGCACGTGGGCCTCCACGATGTGGCTCTTGCGCAGGTTGCCCACGCGCCACATGAGGCAGAGCTTGCCGTCGCGCACCGAGATGACCGCGTGGTGGCTGAACAGCAGCGTCTGTGCGCGCTTCTTGGGCCGCGCCATCTTGGCCATGATGGTGCCGATCATGAAGGAGTCGATGACGCAGCCCACGATGGACTGGACCACCACAGCGATGACGGCCAGCGGGCACTCCTCCGTCACGCAGCGGAAGCCGTAGCCGATGGTGGTCTGCGTCTCCACAGAGAAGAGGAAGGCACCCAGGAAGCCATTCACATGCATGATGCAGGGCTTGGGGGCCGCCGGGGCCGCCCCGCCGTTGCCCACCGGGCCCCCCGTGGCTGGCGCCGCCGCGCCGGCCTCCAGGTCACCGTGGAAGAACGCGATGCACCAGAAGAGGAGGCCGAAGAAGAGCCAGGAGACGAGGAAGGCCGCGGAGAAGATCATGAGCATGTAGCGCCAGCGCGTGTCCACGCAGGTGGTGAAGATGTCCGCCATGTAGCGCTGGGACTTGTTGCTCAGGTTGGCGAAGTACACGTTGCACTGGCCGTTTTTCTTCACGAAGCGGTTGCGGCGTTTCCGCCGGGGCACGTGGGCCTGCCCGTTGCGGCTGTGCCCGTGCATGTCCTGAGGCCGGCGTGGTCACCTGGGAAGACACAGGGCCTGTGGGGGAGAAGCGGGACAGGTGAGGCGCCGGGCGGGCAGGGGCCACAGGGGAGACCAGAAGGCAGAACCTGAGACCAGGACCTCCCCGGACCTAGCAGGCGGCGCGTGACAGGCGGTTCGGCTCTGACCACAGGCCCACACCTGTGCACCTGGCTGTCCGAGCTCTGAGACTGGCGTCCACCTGGCCAGGAAGCTGGGCAGGACCCCTTGACTGGGATCCCCTGAGAGTTGCTCTTCCGACCCCCCTTTGCCCACTGTTCCAGAAGCTCCCTGATGCCCATCTTGACGCTGCCCTCCGCCGTGGCCCAGAGCCCTGTCCCCACTCACCCGCTGGTTCAGCCTCTGCACTTTGGGCTGGCTCAGAGGCTGGACATCCTCCTGTGCTGTCCCATGCAGTAGCCACTGACCACCTATAGGTTTTTATATTTAATTAAATAAAAATGCAACATCAATTCCTCTTTTTTTTTTTTTTTTGCCACGGAGTCTCACTACGTAGTCCAAGCTGGTCTAGAACTTGCTATGTAGCCCAAGTTGCCCTCAAGATCCTCCTGCTTCAGCCTCCCGAGTTGTGGGATCACAGGTATGTGCCACCATGCCTGGCTTTTCAGGTCTTCACTTGTACTAGCATTTCATGTGCTTGGGGACGACTGGTGGCCAATGGCTATGGTAAAGACATGTACGATATAAGCTATTTCCATCATGCAGGGAAGCACACTGGACAGCACTAGGCCCTGCAGCCCCGTGAGGGTCTGAGTTCTGTCTTGGATGCTTCCCTCCCACTCTTCCTTTCAGCCACTGAGCCCCAGAGTCCTGTCCTGTCTCCAAACTTCTCGGGAGCAGTGGCCGGTAAGAATCCAGTGAGATGTCCTGCATGGAGGGAAAGCCTGAGGTTTCGTCCCCCTGCTAGTCACAGGTGGCTCAGAGAGGGCGAGTGGCCTACCCAAGGCCACACAGCTGGGAAGTAAGTGGCTCCAAACTTGGATGAGCCACATGGATGAGCTCGTGGTGTAGAGCCTGGAGAGGAAGAAGTGACACCCTGCTGCGTCACTAGGCCACCTGACAATTAATCCAGTGCCCCTCTCAGAGCCACAGGTTCCTTGTCTGTAAAATAGGGACAAGAAATCCCTCTCTCACAAGAGCCAGAGTGAAGGGCATCACCCTCCTGCCTGCCTTCGCCTTTCCTGTCTAGGAGTCAGGGAGGAGCGGGCCCGCCTGTCAGCGTCCCAGCTGTTTGAGCGGAGGAGGCCTGTCAGCCACTGGGTGCCCGCGCGCAGCTGGCCCACGGAGGGCAGAGCCTGTCTCCACCTTCCCTGCCCGCCGGGCTCCGGGGCTGAGTTCACGCAGCCCCGGTACCCAGAGCCGCTAGGGCCAAGACCGGGCCTGGGTTCCTGATAACATTTTGGCCCAGAATTATATAAGGCTGGAAGTTTCTATTTTCTGTTATATTCTTCTTCCTGATCTAATTGTGCATCTGTGGCAATGTTTATACACTTCCCTGGTTCAGGACAACTCGGTTGCCGCAGCAACCGGTGCGCGCCAACGCTATAATTTAGAGATCAACAGCTCCGGAGCCTGCCTCTTCCCAAAGACGCCGAGTCCCAGCCCCCACGGCCACCCCACCCGACCCGGGCTTCCTCCCCTTCCCTGCCCTGACGGATCAGGGGCTCCCACGTGACTTGGGCAAGTCATTGACCCCCCCACGAACCTCAGTTTCCTCATCTGAAGAATGGAACCAATGGCCCAGCAGCCTGAAGACTCAGCGGGATGTGGCTCTCATGCAGTGCTGGCTCTTTGCAGGTCCTAACTTGTCACCGTTTATGTTTTGTGTGCTGGGGATAAAACCCAGGGCTTCCCGCATGCTAGGCAAGTGTTCTGCCACTGAGCTACACCCAGGCCGTGAAGGTCCTGACTTAGGCCACACACAGTCTCTGCCACCTCCCTGAGTCCCAGAGCTTGGGCTCCAAGTGTGACCTGAGAGGGCTGGACGCCTGGTGCACCTTCTGGCAACCTGAGTGTCCAGGGATGTCTTCTGTCACCAATCCCCTCCATGTCCCACCCACAGCTGGAGGAACGCAAGGTCACCGAGTTCAAGATCCCTTTTCCACATCAGAGGCCCAGGATGTCGGGGACAGAGGACTTGAGTGACTTCTGTCCACGGGCCTCATGCTCTGGAAGGAAGCCTTGGGCTCACCCGTTTCCTTCCTGGTGGGGGCAGGGGCCAGGGAGGAGGGCACACAGGCCCTGGGCTGCCGTCCACATGTCTGCAACAGAGGACAGAGGACCAGGGCTGGTGGCCCACATCTTGGTGGCTGAGGCCTTGCCCAAGGCCGGACGGAGCCAAACCCAGCTGGGCCCCCGTCCTCTGTCCGACAGGACCGGCTGGTACCAGGCACTGAGCTGGCACAGCAGAGAGGACTCTTGGTGGCTTCTAGAGGGTCCTGGGGGTGAGGGCTGAGGAGCCCGTCCCTCAAGGCTATGGGCTGCTGGGCCTCCCCTCCACAGCACTGCCACTGTCCCTCTCAGGGACAGTCTGGTGACAGAGTCTCAGCTAGCCCATGGCCGGGGCAGCCCGAGGCCCTGTGCACCCCGCACACTCACTCTGACGTGGGCACCCACTCCTGTGCCGCCCTTCTGTCACTGAGGAGAGGCTCACCTGTGTCCGGGACACAGCACACAGACACCCACTGGGGCAGTGCCATACAGGGCTTCCCGGAGAAGGCACAGGGGCCCCAGGGAAGGTGCAGAAAGGAGCGGCCCAGACGGCAGGAGGGGACATGAGGCATTAGCTCAGTGTCGTCTCCTCTGAATATAGAGACTTGATTTTTTTTTTTTTTTTTAACAAAACGTTAGGCTGGGGTGTAGCTCAGTGGTGTGCACGAGGCCCTGGGTTCCGCTCTCGGCACTGTGGGGGTAGGGGGCCCTGGCTGTGCTGGTAGCCGTGTTGTTCCTATCATTAAACTCTCTGGGAGACAGCGTCTGGCTTCTTTCGCTTGCATGGACTGGAATGGAGAGACCCAGCGCAGGGAGCCCAGCTGGCCGGGGCTCTGCGCTGCCCTGCGGCCTGAACCCTGTAAGTCCTTCCCCTTCTTAGCCTCTGGGCCTCCCCCAGCCCTATGGCCACTTATCTTCCTGGCCTTGTCCCAGGTGGGGTCTTTTGGAGGGTCATGGAGTGACATGAAACAGTTGAAACAGGGGGGTTGGGGAGGTGCTCCCCGGCTTCCCAAGCCCCCAAATGCAGCAGCTGGCCCAGGACACAATGAGCAGCAGGATGTGCGCATCGCTGTCCGTTTTTTGTTTTGTTTTGAGACAAGGTCTCATTCAGTTGCTAAGTTTCCCAGGCTCACAACTTTCGATCCTCCTGCTTCAGCCTCCCAGCATACTGTAACCACAGTGCTGCCACCATGCCTGGCTACCTAGTGATCATCCTTATTTAAGGCTTTTTCCTGGGGTTCTTTCAGAGGCAAAAGTCCTTCTAGGAAGTGAGGGGCCGGGAGGTGCTGGCTGCTTTGTAAAATGAATGTCCTTCCCTGGCAGATGAAGTAACAATGCCACGCAGACTTAATTTTCTGCTTCTTTGACTACGCTGCAAACATCTGAAATGTGGGAGCCCCAGGACAGACTCCACTGCGAAGCAGAGACTGGGGCTCGGAGTAGACCTGAGCACAGTGTTCGTGGGGGCACAGGGATCCAGCAGCTGCCGAAGGGATCTCCAGCCTCAGAGGGGACACAGAGGGGACCCACAGGGCTGTCGATGTGGGCACCATCGCTGTCCTGCCCCCACCTGAGGTTAGGGAGGACAGAGGAGGCCCAGCGGGGGCAGGACCCTGGCTCCTGCCACCTCCTGGGCTTTCCTAGGGACTCTGTGACATCAAATGTTCCATCTGGTCATGACTCTCTCTGTGAAAGAAAAGCCCACACCCAGCAGCAGCCCCGCCCTCCGCACGTCACAGCCATGGACACACGAAGAGGTGACCAACAGCTGCAGGGGCAGGCTGGCCTGACAGCGGGCGCCTTCCCTGGGAGGACGGAGCGGGAGCCCACCCTTGGGGACTGTCAGCCAGCGCCAGCCTGCCTGAGCTGTCGAGGTCACCAGGATTGGCAGAGAAGACGGGGAGGGGACGCAACTTGCCCAAGATCACATAGCTCAGCCCTGCGCCCAGCGCACGCAGTCATCTGCTCTCGGGATGCGCCGACTCCATGTCACGCAAAGCAGGGTGTTTAGCAAGCACCCCACACAGCCACAGGCGGGGCTGTTATTGCTGTTCCCTCGCTGAGGGATTGCAGGCTGCAGCTGGGGAGTGTTGAGCACAGCGTCACAAAACAGTGGCCCGTGCAGTGACACACTTATAACCCTCCCTACTCAGGAGGCTGAGGCAGGACGATCCCGAGTTTGAGGTCAGCCTGGGCTATGGAGAGCTTGTCTCACAATAAACTTTGAAAAGGGCCCGGAGGTGTGTGGCTCAGTGCCTGAGTGCTTGTCTAACACCTGTGAGACTGTGGGTTCTGCCCTCAAAAGAAAGGGGCAGAGCGGGCTTCCCACTCAGGTCTGGCTCACCCTGGTCCCCAGCCTGTGTGCTGCTCGCTCTGGTCCCCTGTGCTGTGCTCCTCCCTCCGCCCCGGGTCCTGCGCTGTCCGCCTTCCCATCTACACGGTGGTGCTGGCCGGCTCCCTCTGAGTCCCTCGCCCCTCGCTGTCCCTGCGCCACTCCACTTCCGGTGGATTCTGCAGAATATACCGGTTACAGCCACTTGCTTGGGGCGGCGAGCCCTGACCCAGCCTCAGCCCGAACACAGCCTCGGTGTCCTCATCTGCACATGGTGGTAACAGCACTGACCACAGAAGTCTCTCACTGGGCCCTCGGGAAACATTCCGAGTCCAATCGGCCCTGCTCCCCTCAGTCGTGGGCCCTGCTAGGAGAAAGCAGCGCCAAAGCCAGAGCTGACCACGGGGGAAACTGTCTTACCCGCCCGTGGCCTTCTGCAGGCTCTGTCCTGCTCCTCAGACCCTTGGAGACCCGGATCCCTTTTCTCTGGGAATCTGGCTCCCTTCATCTCCCCGCTCCCTGTGTAACAGCTTCAACTGTGGAGCTTCCAAACCACTGTCCTCCTGTGTGACCTTCGGCAAGTTACTTGACCTCTCTGGTCCCTGCGTGCCTCATCTCTAGGTAAAGCTAAAAATAGAGCTCACTGCATTAGAGTGTGGTGAGGATAAATGGGATCCTGCACAGAGCAGGCTGAGTGATCGATAGGGGCGGGCCCTACTCCAGGGCTGAACGGGCCTGGTCCTCCCGATTTCCTCCCTGGACGCCCCCGCAGCCACCCGCCTCAGCCTGCTCCGCTGTCTCCAATGCTGTGTGAGGGGACAAATGGGCCGGCACGGTGGCCCCGAACCACACAGAGCTGGGCTGGGGGCCTGCCTGGCTCTAACAGGTTCCCGGGCTCCTATGGGCCGCGGTTTCTCCAGTTGCAGAAGCAGTGCCTACCTGCAGGTGGTCCTGAAGGTCGGCGGCGACTGTCCCCAAAGTGCGTGCCACAGTGCGCGTGGGGGGAGGCTGTCCCTCCCCCACGCCGTCCTCTGCTCCTAGGATCCCACTGCACACCGCCCTCCCCCACGGCCAATGCCGCGACACAGCAGAGGCTGCCCTGAACATTTACTGTCCACCACCAGAGCCGTTCTGAGTGCTTTAGGCTGATCGATTCCTATCTCGGTGACCTCAGAGGAAGACACTGTTATCATTCCTATTTTAGAAGTAAGAAAACCAAGGCACAGAGAGGTTCAGCAATTTGCTCAAGGTCACACAGCTTCTATGTGGCAGATCCAGCATCTGGACATGGGCAGTAGGCCCAGGGCACACGGATGAAGCACTCTGCCCTCCTGCCTCGAAGGAACACTGCACACACGTTTGCACACTTGACAGTACTGTCCAGTCCTACGGTGAGCCAGGTTCCAGGAAACAAGTCCTACTGGGCGAGGAGAAACCAGACCACAGGCCAGAAGCCGGACGCCAGGATTCAATGGCAACCTCAACTGCCTCAATGGTGGTGGCCTTCAAGGCACCCCACCTCCCCTCCACCGCCCCCTCCTGTGGCTTCTAGGTCGTGCTCTGCCTTACACTCGCCCTCCACACTTCCTTGTTCTGTTACTTTTTTTTTTTTTTTTAGTACTGGGGATTGAGCCAAAGGGTGCTGTACCACTGAGCTACATCCTCAGCACTTTTTCTTTTGAGACATGGTCTTGATAAGTTGCTAAGTTACCCAGGCTGGAACTCATGATCCTCCTGCCTCAGCCTCCCAAGTAGCTAGGATTGCAAGCATGCGCCACCATACCCTGCAGGTACTATTAACTGCATACCTGCTAGGGGTCAGACACAGGCCTTGAACTCACTTAACTCACGGATCAGCTGGCAGATGCTCTGCAGATAATGTAAGGTGTGATTGAAAAATAAGGCACATGTCTAAATGTGAAATTTTATTACAGGAAAAGATACACTGTCACTTATCTACCCTTCAACTACTTCTCACTCTGACTATACTGATCCTATCGTTCTTGCTCTTTTCTGAAGCTGTTCTGGAAATCCTCTCCCCTGAGTGGCTTTAGTTGCACTGTCATGGCTGCCTCGATGTCCTGAATCCATTCAGAACATTTCCCTTTCATGGTCATTTTGACTGGGGAAGAACAGGAAGTCACACGGTACCAGATCCGGTGAATCAGGTAGAGAAGGACACAGCGTCATATTTTCAGAAGTCTGCCTTTCTGCTGGATGGCTCTTGGCAGTAGCATTCCTTTTTTTTTTTTTTTTTTTAAATCATGCCTCATAATTAAAAAGACACTCACGAAAGAGGACTTCCAGAGCTGCTTCAGGAAGTGGCAGGAACAATGGGATAAGCGTGTTCAAAGGGAGAGGGGAGGATTTTGAGGGGGGTTCATGGCAATATGTCTTTCATTGTAATAAATTTTTTACAATTTAAATATTTTATATATATATATAATTTTTTTTGTCTTTCTGAGACAGAGTCTCGCTGTGCAATTCAGGCTGGCCTTGAGCTCACTTTGTAGCCCAGGCTGGCCTCGAATTCGCAACAATCCTCCTGCCTCAGCCTCCCGAGTGCTGGGATTACAGGCGTGAGCCACCACACCTGGCTCTACTTCACTGTATATTTTGATCACATATCATAAACATTTGCAGAGGCAGGCTGCTATAAATTGGGTTAAGTGGCTTGAGGGGAAAGTATGAGGTGTATGAGAGAGAAGTTAGGGGCTCTAGTTTGGGGGGTCCTCACAGGCAAGCTGAGATCTTCATGGGAAGCGGGAAGCTGTCAGGAAAATTGTGCATCTATGTGAAAATTGGGGATAGAACTTGGGGTCTGTCACCTGCCTGGGATGAGGAAGCAGAGATGGGAGACAGCGAGGGTTGCAAGTCTCCTGAGGGCCCCAAGAAGTGGGAGGGAAGTCGCTGAGCTTTGCCTGGTTCAGTCTTTTAAATTTTCACGTGAAATCTTTCAGACAAATAGGAATAACACAAAAAACCCACGTGTCTGCCACCAAGTTTAAGAAGTCAAACATCCCTAACCGGGCCCCAGTGTCACCTGCCCATGTTGGCCTGAGGTCTGCCGCAGCCACGGCCTGGGTCACGTGGGACAGGATATGGTGAGTTGGTCTTTGTGGCTGCTGTGTGTGACACAGCGGACGCAGGAAGCGGGCAAGGAGGCACTGGTGGTGGCAGAGCTGTGTCGCACTGGGCGTGTCTGGGTGGGGAGTGGGCGGGAAGTCCGAGGGTCTCAGGCCAGCCCAGGGCCCCAGCCTGAGACGCTGGCGCAGCCTGGAAGTGGCCCAGAGGCCCATGCACGAGCGGCTGGGCACGTAGCCCTCCAAGACAAGGAGGGAAGGGGGAGCTCTTCAGGGATGCAGCCGTGTGGGGCTCCTGGATGTATTTTTAAGCAAAAAAAGGCAACAGTGATGAAAGTGAGTAGAGGAGCCACTGCTTGTGTGAAAAGGGAGAGGAGAGAAATTTATAGATACGCATATTTGCTTGTCGCTGCTTGTCTCTGGATGGAGACCCAGGAAACGGGTGACAGTGGCTGCCTCCAGGGAGGAGGGGAAGCAGGTGGCTGGGGATGGGGTGGGAGGAAGAATTCTCACTGTTTTTTCGTTTGTGTCTTTTTAATTTTAGAACCATATGAATGTATTACCTATGGAAAAAATATACATGAAAAGTTTTAAAATTAGTGCGTGCATATGTGTGTTTTTCAGAGAAGAATCATAGCATTCATAAAGTCCGTCACAAAGGACTAGGACCCCAAGAAGTCAGAGAACACCTCGGGCTGTGTGGCTCCAGGGAAACGTCTGCATTTCTCTGAGCCACACCCACAAAACGGGGGGGGGGGGAGAATGGCACCCCCGGGGCAGATGTGCCGCGGTGACCAGCAGCGGAGGGCAGGGGTTGATAGACTGCAGAGCACAGAGCCCTTCTTGAAGGGGCTGACCTTCTCCCTGCCTTTCCTCGGCTCCCAGTCTCCACTCTGCCTCGCAGGCTCCTCTGAGCCCTGTCATCCTCCGATCTCGACCGGGCCTGGTCCCTGTCCTGCTCCTCGAGTCCTCCAGGACCCTGCAGTGGCCTCCCCAAGCCCCACCCGGGTGCCACACGGCCTGCGGAGCCCACGCTTGGTCATCAGCCATTGGCCTCCCTTCTCTTCTCCTCCGTGGGGCTCCCTGTGAGCTCATCCAGACACACCGTGGGCTGCCGCCCCGTGTCTCCTGCCCGTCCAAACGGCATCTCCAAGCCCGCATAGCTAAGAGCACGGTGCGCCATCCTCCTGTCCTCATCGTCCCTGCCTCGCTCTGTGACCCCAGCCCCAGAAGCAATAACGACGTCGCGAGGAAAGTGCACTTCATGTCCGCTGCTAGCCAGCCAACCACAGTCACAGCTTTGATTCTGGCCGCCCCTGCCAGGAAGGTGCACAGCCACCCCACGGGGCGCAGGAGCTGGCCCTCAGCGTGACCTTGGGATGGAGCCTGGACACTGACCTCAGGCCCTCTGCAGCCAGCACACAGGGCTACAGGGCCGCCCAGACAAGCCCCCAGCCTCCTCCCGGCTTCTTTCCTGGTTGAGACTTCCAAGGTCCCTCAGCTTCCAGCGCCTGGGGCTGCCCAGCCCTTGGGATGAGCTCCCAGCCCATGGTGGGGTCTGGTCCTCTCTGACCTCAGTCCTTCCTCCCCACCCCAAGCCGGCCACACGGCCACACAGGCCTTTTTCCTGCCCCCGCAAGCCACCACCTTCATTCCTGCCCCTGGGCTTACGTGGGCTGCTTGCTACTTCCAGCTAAATTTTCTTCCCTAAGACACCGCCGCTCACTCTTCCCTACCATTTGGGTCGGGACTCAAAAGGCTGCCTTCGCCACCTGGCCCCGGCCCTACCCCACTCTGCCTCGCAGCTGTGTGGATCCTGCCAACGGCATCCGAGAGGTTCTAAGGGCCAGGACCTTGACTCTCTGTTCAACCTGAATCCCAGAGCCTGGTGCATAGTAGACGCTTCACGAACATCTGACGATTCCCAAGGACGCGAGACACTTGCAGCCTGCCATAATCCCCGTGAAGGGCCTGAGCAGGGCGATGTCACAGAATGTGACCAAGGAGAAGCTATTTTTGACACCGTAGCCAGGGAGCACCTCTCAGTGGAAGCAGCCCCAAGCGGAGACCAGAAGGAGACCTTCTGTGCCACTGCACACAGCGTGGTGGCCACGAGCAGAGGGGACAGTGGACAGGACACCCAAGGTGTCCTGTCTCTGACTCATCCTCCGTGGGACACTGGCTTCTTCCCAGGTGTCCCCCAGGTGTCCTGAGACGGATAGGCATCGTGGTCCTAAGGTCATGGACCCTGGAAGAAGCTCCAGGGATGGGGGGGCCTAGGAGAGAGAGCACAAGAGACCAAGGCCTTGGAGGTGGCAGGGAAGGTGACAAGAACGGGTACCCCTGCTCTGGCCCAAGCTCTCCTGCTCTACCACAGCCAAGGGACTGCCACTAACAGAATGCCTGCCCCGCACTGGCAAAGTACTTGGTGCTCCCTCAGCATCTCTGACCATCTCCCTGATGGGTCCTAAGGCCAGGAACTCCCCAACTCCAGCCATCCCCTGCATCCACCCACCCATCCATCCATCCACTCATTCATCTGTGCACCCATCCATCCATCCACTCATCAATCCATGCACCCACTCACCCATTCATCATCCATCTATCCATCATCCATTCATCTACCTATCCACCCACCATCCACCCACCCATCCATGCATCTATCCATCCATCCATGCATCCATGTATCCACCATCTATCCATCTATTCACTCATCCACTCATCCACCCATCCATACACCCATTCATCCATACATTCACTCACCCACACTCCCACCCACCCACCCATCTACCAATCCATCCCCCATCCATCATCCATTCATCTACCCATCTACCCACCTATCCACACCCATCCATCCATCCATCCAGTTACCCATTCACCCACGCATCCATCTGTCCATCCATCCATCCATCCATCTATCCATCCACCCAGTCACTCATGCATCCATTCACCACCCCAAATATGTCCTGAGCTGGAATGGCATCTGCCTCCCTGCCTGATGTGTCTCCAATATGGCAAGCACCAAGCCTGGGAGGGTGCTCTACCAATAACTGTTGAATGAATGAATATTTGTTGAGCCCCTACTATGTACTGGGAGAAGAGAAGTGAATAGGACACAGCCCTGCCTTGCTGAGCTCAGTGTCCGGTGTAAGGACCAGAGTCAAAGGGTCCGCATAGCCAGGGAAGTAGAAAGAAGGTTCCCCGAAAGATGTGGGGTGAGCCAGAGAAAAAAGACAAACCTGGACTGGGCAGAGAGTGGGAAATCTGGCCCACGTACGGCCAGGGCTCCAGGAGGACTGGCTGCCCTTGGGGAGCTGCAGGGGTGCTGGCTGGGTGCGCTGCTGAACCTACTGGAGAGGGTGGCAGCTTTGGGGGCAGACAGGAGGACTTCTGGGGGTCTTGGCTCTTATATCCTTAGGAACCCAACGTCCAGGAAATCCTAGCCACCTACAGGATTTCTGTACAAGGCGGCAGCTTTCAAACTCTTCCACCCAGACCAAGGAAGAAAGCAAACAACTGTTTGTTGCTGCTACT
This sequence comes from Chinchilla lanigera, assembly GCF_000276665.1. Classification (NCBI taxonomy): domain Eukaryota; kingdom Metazoa; phylum Chordata; class Mammalia; order Rodentia; family Chinchillidae; genus Chinchilla; species Chinchilla lanigera. The sequence goes on from NW_004955413.1 coordinate 24,621,544, forward strand.
TTCTATTACATACACATCCCAAAATAATGCTCACCCTCGCTAGGTGCAGTGTTAAAATGTTCTTTTTCATTTGTTTTAAACAACTAGTGCAGAGCTGAGGATGAAGCTCAGTAGTAGAGCACTTGCCTTGCACTCATGAGGCCCTGGGTGTGTTTCCCACAACCACCAAAAAGAAAAAAGTGGTGCAGCGCCACCCATGTCCCAGCCCACAGGTGAGAGCACGGGTTGAAATGGCGGCCGAGGGCTTGTTTCGGAGCTGCTCTGGAGCACAGCAGTAGAGCCCACTGGCGGAGGCCGGGGGACACTGCCACAGTCTGTCCCACCCCGCAGCTCCCAGCACCGCCACACTCAGACCAGAGGCTGTGAGTTCCGGGGCCAATCCTGCCCCCAGGCCTGCTCCCCACCCCCAGCAGGCGTCATCCAGCAGTTCTCACACACCTCCCGGGACAGGAGCTCACCCCTTCCTAGGTACCCCCGGGACGGGCTGGGTGAGGCTCTTCTGTGCTGTCCATGCTTGCAGGAACGGTAAGTCCCTCCCACGGACGGCTGCCCTCCTCCTCTCTGTGCCGTGGTCTCAGCGACCTGGTACACTCGGCCGTAGCCCTCTCTCTGCACTGCCTCATCCCCTCTCCTCTGACTGCCCAGTCGCTGCCCTGTGTCTGGGGCACAGTCCTGGGAGCCCAGCCAGAGAAAGGTTCTTCCAAGGTCAGGTGGCCTTGGGATCTGCAGCTGTATGGCCTGGTGCACGCGCTCAGCCAGCCCCACCCCCACCCAGCAGATCCGGGGACGCTGGGGAACCATTAGGGTGCGAGGCCTGGGCTTGACCTGGGGTGGAGTGCCACGTGGATGCTGAAGGTGATGGCTGCTGGGGGGCAGGGCCTAGAAACCTGCTGTCACCCCTGAGTGGTGCAGAGCCCTAAAGTAGAAGACTTAAAAAAACGGCCAGGACACATCCACAGACTCCCAGGCTCACGGATCTTCCAGGCAACCCTGCCACACAGGCACAAGTCCAACGTGAGGGGTCGGGGTGGAGCTTCAGAGCGGTGAAGCCCACCCAGGCGGCAGGAGTAAAGCTGGACTTGAACCCGGATCTGTTTCCCATCACGGACCTCAACTGGGACTCCTAACGCCAGAAGTGCCGGGGAGTGGGTACACAGAGGTGGGTCATCCTCCTCATGCCCATCTCATCTGTCCCCCAGGCTGACTGATGGGACCTTGGCATTCACAGGCCAGAGGGTCTTAGGCTCCTTCTGTCTGGGGCGGGGGGATGGGCAGCCTGTGGCCAACTCTGCCACCAGCCACGGGGCTGAGCAACCCCTGTCCTGTGCCTGAGTCTCCTATTAGGGAGACAGGTCAGCTCCCCACACCACATGCGTCCCCTCGCCTCTGTCCTAGCTGAGGTCCCCGCCTGTCCCTGCAGCCTGGTGGACCCCGGTGGGGCCCTGGCAATGGAGTGGGGGAAGAAGCCCAGCACACCCATAGCACCTTGCAGGTGGTCCCCGCTCACCTTGCACAGAGCTTCCCAGGGTACAGTGACCTGTCAAGGTCATACAGGGTCAGTGGGTGCCTGAGTGCCCTCCCTCTGCTGCTGCAACAAAGCACTGCCCCTCTCCCCCTCTCTCCAATCTGGAGATTCTCCCAGGAGAGGGGAATTAGCGATATCCTCCACTTCCCCAAACCCCAAAGATACAGGGGTGTCTTAAGAGAGAGGCGGGTGTCAGCAGCCCTGGTGGCCATCAGGAGGCAGAGTCAGGAGTAGCTCAGGTTCAGTTTCAGCCCTGTCTCCACTGCTGTGTTACGCTGGGCAAACCCCTTGTGGTCTCTGGGCTGTTCTTCATCTCCTGCGAGAGGTGATGGAGAAAAGACAGATGTAGGAGTGGACCGAGGCTGCCAGGGAACACGGGAGAGCTTTCCCTCATTCCAGCGCCAGGCAGCTCCTATACCCACTGCACCCCAGCACTCAGCTCTGCCCTGCCCTACTGGTGGCTCCCACTACCCCTCCAAGCCCAGACCAAAGCTCCCAGCTGTGGGTCACCATGGCAACACTGCCTCCTCTGCAGCGCTCCTGATCGGGAAGGGAAAGCCAAGGACCACCTTCCTGGTGGCCCCTAGGGATCTGCTCCATGACCCGACAATCCCTCTCAGGGTCACCTCCCCTCTCCTGGCTACAGAAGCCAGTCAAGGACTGGCCAGGTAGCCAGAGGGAGGAGCAGGTGAATTGTCACAAGCAGAGAAAAGGGTGCACAGGCTAGGAGAGATGCGCCTTTCCTCTGGAGGGTGCCAGTGGGGCTGGAAATGGGGTGCAGGGGGGATAAAGAGTATGTGGCTCCCCCACCTGTGGGGCCTCAAAAAAACCCTGGTTTCTCACTGAGCCTCAGTCTTCTCATCTGAAAAATGGGGGTGGTGTTCTTCCAGGGCGGTGGAGAGGATTAAGTAAAATCTGAATCTAAAACCCAGCACTGAGCCCCACACGGAGGAATTAGTCCCCCCTCCTGCGGCAACGCCCCCAAGGAAACCTCTGCCTCACCCTAGGCACCAGCAATAGCACCAGCAACGCTGTGGATCCGTGGGAAGCATGTGCACCCATGTGCTGGGAGGCAGCCTGGGATGGGGGCACGAAGTGGCCAAGCCCCAGCAACCCCCAGCTCTCATTTCCCTGTCCCATATGTCCTGGAAAAGAACCATGATTTAAATTTAGGTAAAACCCACCTGTTCAAATCTAGTCCCAGACACGTTCTACCTGTTTTGTTTTCAACAGCCATTCCCACCTCCCCCGCCACTCGCTTGCTAAGCCTCAGTTTCCCCCTCTGTAAATAAGTACCACCCATACCCCCAGTCATCCAGGGTCCCCCCGGGACCTGCCCGCAGTCCACAGGGGCAGTGTTGACTCAGGTCTCGGGGAGAAGTAGGGGCAGGACCCAGATTTTAACGAGCATGAGCCCCTTGACCCCCACGCCGCACCCCACCCCACCCACCGCCCCCTGCGCCCAGTGCGCGTGCGCCCGCAGGAGCGCTCGTGTGTGACTCAAGCGCTATTCATAGCTGAGCTCTACCAGCTGCAGCGTCACAAGCAGAGGGGCCTCAGCCCATATTATTATTTCAATTACCATCTGAATTAAAAGTTTGAGCAGTGATCAGCCCACATAGCGAGGGGAAGCGGGAGCAGGAGAAAAATAAAGATGAAAAGGAGAAGGAGGGCTGAGTCTGGAGATCCCCACACCCCAAGGAGGGCCCAGGCCGCGCAGGAGGCTTAAAGGTTAAGTCAGCCCCCAGGATTCCTGCCCGCCCCTTGCCACGACCCGGGTCCCATGAGGATGGGAGGAGCTTTTTGCTTCTCTGTCCAATGGCAGCTCCTTGGTGGAAAGAGATCATCCGGTCCTGATTCTCTGGCACAGGGATGGGCAGACTAAGCTAGAGAGGGTGACTGCCTGCCTGGGGTCAGACAGAGAGCAGTGGCGAGGCTGTCTCTGGCCAGGCAGGTCCCACTGTTTCCCGTGTGACGCTGATGTTGGCAGGTGGTTGGCGGGCGGTCCCCAGGCAGGGCAAAGACAGAGGTGGCCCCTGCACTCCCTGGCGGTTTCATTCCCTGTTCCTTGAACCAGGGTCTCCTCCCCAGAGCCCACCCCAAGCCATGACTCTCTCAGCCTTCTGTACCCCCAATGCCACATCTCATGCCATCGTCCGCCCACAGGCCCCTTCCTGGCCACAGGTATAGGGGACACAGCAGCCAGAGGGTCCTTGAGGGCGGCTAGACCATCTCCCGCCAAGTCCCCGCCCAGGGGAGGGACATTGTCCCTTTTCCTAGGGAAGCCCCAAGGATGGCCCAGGGGAGTCAGCTCAATCTAAACTCAAACCCAAGCCCCTCTACCTTTCCATGCTGTGTGACCCTGGACAAATCACACAGACCGTCTCGGCTTCAGTGTCTCCATCGGTCACTTTTAAATCAACAGTGCAGGCGTGCCGGGAGAATTAAGTGAAAATGTTTAAAAGCTTTCAGCCCAGCGCTTGCTGAGGCAAAGCAGACTCCCTAGGTGGGAAGCTGGTGGGTAAGGATAGGCATTAATCGCCAGGGCCTCCTTGGGAAATTTCAAGGGCACCTGAGATTTTGGACGTGGGGGTGCCATTCAGCCCCACCCACAAAGTAGGAGTCACGAGGGTTGGGGTTCCCTGGTTCTACTTGAATAGCACTGGGAACTAGGAGCTCATGATTTCCCCAAATATCCACAGCTATGCCCCGTCCTTCTCTGCCTCCAGCTCTGGGAGTTTCCTAGCATGGGCCATAACCTCCCAGTTTAACCCCAAATCCAGCCCATCCCAGCCTGGGCCTGCCTGGAAGTGGCTCTCAAAGGAGCCTCAAAAGAGTTTCTCAAACAGACCAAATGAGGGTGGGGCTAATGGCCTGGACCCCGCGGGCTGGCGAGGGGACCCGGGGGCGGGAAGGGCCTGGGGAGGAGGCCAGGCTGAAGCGGCTCACCAGTGTCCCAGGGATGGGAATTTGTCTCAGGTCTGCATCCAAGCAGGGCTGGGAGCCAGGCACTCTGGGTTTGGGCCTTGGCTCTTTCTCCACCCCTAAACCATCCCAGTCACCTGGAGGGGCCGCTTCCCGCTTGGCCTGTTTCCACTTCTGTAACATGAAGGCATCAGACCAGTGATAAACGCTTCAAGCCTTCTGTCTGAACGAAGCCACCCTCCCACTCCACCTTCCCATCCCCGGCGATGGCAGGGTGTCCCCCACCTCCGGCCAGCCTGCTGGGAGGCAGAGGGCCCCAGGTGTCTGTGGCTTCAGAGCCAGAGAGGACTTCTCCCCTGTGCCCTCTGCTAGGAGGCTGCCTTGAAGGTCCTCTCACCCCCATTTTACAGGTGAAGAGATGGAGGCAGAAGGAGGGGGACGGCACTTGCTCAAGGTCACACAAAGTGATTCCAAATGGGCCCAGGACAGCTGGAACACTTAAGGCTTATTTTTGCAGGAGTTACCAGGACCTTGAGTGGCCAGTGTTCTAGACAGCTGTGAACTCTGCATGGGGAAACAGGGACCTGCCTAAGGTCACAGAGCAAGGCAATGACGAGTCAAGGTCCTCGGCCGCTCAGGCCTTACCCAGCCCGGACGGAGGACAGTCGTATGGCCAGACTTCCGACCTGGGTCCTGGGATCTCCCAGGACTGGAGCCTTGTCCTGCGTCTAGGCCTTGCGTGGCTGCCCCCAGAAGCCCCCGCGCCTGTGACTGAGGTGGGAAGGGTGAGATGAGACGGGACAGAAAGTTGCAGGCTGGCCACTGGCCCCGGCCGCTGCGGTCCCTTTCCCTCCTGCTCCCCTCGCCAGGGGGAGCGGTGATGTAATGCGCTCGGCTTGCGTCCCAGTGCCAATCTCAGAAGAGAGACGACAGATTGCGTGAGCCAAATTTGGCATCCTAGGGGGAGAGGCACGAAAAGTGGAGATGTGGAGGAGACAGGAGCCTGGGGAGGTGCCGGAGGAGCCCCCTGCCCTGCGGACCCCAGGGCGCTGCCCTCCTTCGAAGCAGCCCCCCAGCTGCTTCCCAGGCAGCCTGGCCAGAGTCTCCCCTGTTGCCCCCCTCAGGCTCAGCCTGGCTCTCCCAGAACCCCCAGGCTCAGCTGCCAGCCCTGGCCTCCCACCCCCACCCCAACACACCGCTCCAGCTCCGTTTCCCACCGCCGCTAGTTTCCTGGTTACCATGCTGCTGGTTGTCATGCCGCTTCCATGTCCTCGTGACTCAGTGGTCCCCGCAGAGGGGGCCCCTCCTCCTCACACCCCCCTCAGCACTCGCCCCCGCCTCCCCCAGATCCACATTAAGAACCAGCCTGCCCTGTAAGCCCGCCCGGTTCCTCCTCCTTCCCTCGGATCCAAAGCTTGGGAATCTTTCCGTAGCACCCTACGCTACTTCGTTCCTACTGTGCTCTGGGCTCCCCCAAACTGGGATGGAGTCCTCAACACCTCCACAGAATCAGTACCGCCACCCTATTCTCCAGTCGAAGAAACTGAGGTTCAGAGAAGTCAAGCCAGCTGTCCAAGGTCACCTCAGCAGAAGCCCATGCCCAGTTCTGTCTGGTCATAGTCACCGCAAAGGTTTCTTTTTTTTTCTAGGAAAGGAGTTCTTTTTTCAAGGGTCATGAGGAATAGCTCCCCAGCCCCAGGTCCTTGCTCTGACTCCTGGATCCTCCTGCCTTTGATCAGCCCCGTTCCCAGCCATATTTCCCTCACCCCCAATCCCCATTTAGCTATTCATCTCCTTAAAGGTAAATGAGTCTTCACCCATCTGCCCAGTGTTTCCCTCAGTCTAGGAATAGCCTTCTGCTCACAGAACCCATTGGAGGTCAGTGGGGCAGACGGTGATGTCCCCATTCCCCAGATGTGCAAGTTGAGGCTCAGGGAGGAGAGTGACCTGCCCAGCAGTGTCTCCTTGGCTGAGGTAATTTCTGAGCGCCGGCATGGAGGATTGTGAGGCTGGCTGCCCAGGGTGGAAAACCCCAGAAAGAGTCCTTCCTCCCAGCAGAGACTATAGTCGAATGTTCTAGGCGGAGGCCTCTGGGCGCCAGCCTGGCTCAGTGGCCGGCAGCCCTTGTCCCCAGCCTTCATTCCAGCTCCCTATTCTTCCATTGCTCCCGTACCAGAGGCTAAGCCAGGTCCACCGCGTGACACTGGGCCCTTCGCCACCCCCAAGGCCTGCAGCCGGGAAGGTCATGGGGCTGGATAAGGGGAGCAGCAATGTCACACACTTCCCCCTGTTTGAGGGCAGCAACCTGACCGTCCCCTGCTAAGGCCTCGGTCCCTCACCAGAGCCCAGCCACCTGCCTCCCCTGGCCTCTGCCACACTGCAGCCTTCCTGTCCTTCTAGTAGTCTGGCCACTGTAGGGGACATTCTGCAGGTGGCAGGGCAAGTTCTCCCCAAGCAGGGGTCATCACACTGGTCTTTGTGGGAAGAAAGAAGCAGTCTGTCTTTCCTTTCCTCTCCAGCCTCAGTTTCCATGCCGGTAAAAGGAGAGGTGCTGCACCTGCTGGAGCTCTGACCACCCTCTCTGGGTTGCTTGGCACAAAGTAGATGCTCAAACATGGGAAGAGGGATTTTGGTCAAATCCCAGGGCCATTTGCAAAAAAGCTGCAGGTGGGGAGGTGGGAGAGACACCCCCAGCCCCTACCCTTGGCTACAAGCCAGCTGCCTTGAAGCTCTGGAGCATGACAACTGGGGTGGGTGGAGGCCGCCGAGGGTCACGGCGGGGACAGGAGGTCAAGATGCCTTTCCGCCTCTCCTCTCCTCGCCTAAAACCGACCCCTGCACAAGGCGCCGGCTGCGGGAGGACGGGACCAAACGCGCGCGGGACAGCCGGGCCGGGCGGCCGGGACACACAGACACGCGCGAGGGGACGGACGCTTACCGCGGGGCGGAGAGAGTCCCACGAGTGTCCGGAGGCGCGGGCGGCGCTACATCCCCCGGCGTCCGTGCGGGAGAGGGGAGCCGGCGCCCCTCGCCGCGCGGGTCTGTCCGCGCCTGGC
>NW_004955413.1:24629279-24671163 GCF_000276665.1 Chinchilla lanigera
CCCCGCGCTGTCCCTCTCTGTCACCTCGCCCCGAGCCCCGCTCGCTGGTGCCCGACCCGCGACCCTCGCGGCCAGCTGGCCTGGGGTCGCCTCCCCGCTCCCCACCCACCACTGCGCCCTCGCTGCCCGCTCGTCCCCGCTGCCTCGGCTCCGTCCCTCTCCGGTCGCCCCTGCCTCCCTTGGCTCTGTCGCTGTCGCCGAGCGGGGTCCCTGTCGCCTCTCCCCGGCCGGCCTCTGCGCTGCCTCTGTCCCCTGCGCGTTCCCGCCCGTCTCCCTGGATGGCTCAGTCCTTCCCTGTTCCCTCTCCCTCTCGGGGCGCCCCCTCTGTCTGGGACCCCGGCCCCCGCCTCCGCCCGTCCCCGGCTCGCCCGGGAGCCCGAGCTCCCGCCGCCCGCGGCGCGCCGAGAACTCCCAACTCCCGAACGCCGCCCCGCGCGGCGACACTTTCGCCCCTCCTCGCACGTGACCCGCGCCCCGCGGCGGAGCCGCGCGCACCCCCAGCCGGGAGTCCCCGGCGGCCCTCGAGGCCAGGCCCTGCCTGGTCCCCTGCTCCGACCCGGGAGTGAAACGGGCTCCCGCAGGGCGCGCGGCGCGGGGCAGGGGCCTGGGCTGGGGGCTGCCCGGCCCCGCTCCTGCCTGAGATCCTGGCCGGGTTTTCCTCTGCGCCCCACGAGCGCTCCTCCCAGAACCCGTTCCGTGGATCCGCTCCCGGGTTTTCCAGCCCCTCGGGGGGGGCGAGCGGGGAGGGCTCTTCGCATCAGAGGAGGGGTGGGTGGGAGCGAGCGGGCGGTCGGCCTGGGGTGCCGGGGCGCCCGCTCCTCCGTTTGAGGGTCCTCCTTCCCTCCTGCGGGGCCAGCATTAGGGCCCTTAAGCACCTGCTGCGGGAGACCGAAGTGGCCCGGCCCGAGGGAGCCTCTTGCTCACCTGTCAGCACTGCCCGCTTTACAGACCCACAGACTAAGCACCAGGAGGGTCCTCCCAAGGTCACCTGGAGGTGGCACAGCCAGACCCAACCCCTGTCTCGTGTTCTCTGCCAGCCCCCATTTCCGGGTCTCACTAAGCTGTCTTCATAAGGGAGGATAGGGCCCTTCTCCTCTGGCAGCGCCCCTGCGCCCGGGCCTGGGCCCCCTGCACCGCACGGTCCCTGGCGAGCCGGCTGCATCGGGGTTATTCTACCACTTCACTCGCTGAAGAGACCAGAGGAGCCGTGCTTCTCTCTCCCAGGGGCAGGAGGAGAGAAAGCTTAGACCTAGAACTTTCCAGGATCCTGGCCGTCTTTGGTTTAGAGAGAGACAGGTGGAGAGCTAGGTGAATTTGACTTCCCTCCCCTGTTCCTCCCGGCTGATCCCGGAGGACAGGGCCACTGTGACTGTTGCCTTCCCTGTTCGATCAACCACCCAAAGGGACCCAGTGCCAACTCCTCAGCCCCACCTTATCCCGCGCGCCACATACCCACACGTACACCCTGATTCCCACGGATCCCAGAACACACCAGCTGCCTCCACACCTCTCTCCCTGCGCGTGCTGTTCCTCCTGCCTGAAATGCCCTTCTCCCTTCTTTGCCCAGAGATCCCAGCTGTTCTCCAAGCCTAGCCTCGGTGTCACTTCCCCAAGAGGGCCTCCGCATGGCTCAAGCACAAATCGTTCACCCCCAGCTCATTCACTCTACACTTGCCCTGTGTCAGCCGCTGGGCTGGGCATGAGCCCAGTTCAGTTCCTACTCAGCGAGTCTGGGAATCAGGTCTACCGGGCTCAAAAGCACTGAGGAGCTCCACGACCTTGACTGAATTGTTTATTTAACCTGTCTGTGAGGTGGGAACAGTTCGGTGAATGTAGGAGAAAGGCACAGCTTGGAGTGGTGGCCCGTGCACAGGTGCTCCTTCTTGGTGCAGACTGTGGAGGACCACAGGGTACTGTGTCTCCGTCTGTGCCTGTCTCCCCTCCCCTGTGACCCTGCTGCGCTTTCAGGCAGCCAGCAGGTCTGATGTGCCCTGGTGTGAATCTTCCACTTGTGTGTGGATGGGTGGACCCGCTGCCCGAGCACCCAGGTAGCAAAGTGTATACCTGGTGCCCTTGCACAGGTGGGAAGCGGCAGGGTAGAGGTGCAGCAAAGGACCAGCAGTCTTGTGGCTGCCCTGGGAGTCGGGTGCAGTGCGGAGAGAAGGAGGGGCATGGGGACAGGGATGTCTACACGCAGAGCCTCTACTCCCGCAGGATCAGTCCCTCAGTGTCAGGTCACGTGTGTGGCAGGGATGGGGTCACCTGGCTGGGCCTAGGCTGCTCCCTGGGGGACAGCTGTTCTGTCCCTGCAAGTAGGGTGGCTGGGGAGGAGGTAAGAAGAAGCAGGAAGGGCAGCTCCACGTGGGCAGAGGTTTGGGGTGCTGAGAAGGACCATCATTCCCTGGGCCACTCATCTCTCCTTTCTGCACCTGGGTCTTGTATGGCAAGTGGGAAGAGCACCTGCTCTGGACAGCTGTCTTGAGATGATTAAAGATGAAAGGAGGAATCTGCCATGTCCAGCCCAGGGTTTAAGTAGTTTCTGTCCCTGTTGGAGGTGGGGGGGTGGGGAGGGATGATGTGAGACAGGTGTGGAGAGACCAGTGTGTATGTATGTGTGTGTGTGTGTGTGTATGTGTGTGTGTGTGTGTGTGTGTGTGTGAGGCGCTAGGAGAAAGGCTTGGGTGTCAGAATCTGTGTGTCTTTGGGCAAGTCACTTGTATTCTCTGGACCTCAGAGGCCTCCTCTGTCGCGGGACCTGTCTGGCTGCAAGCAGACCTGGTAAGCACATCCTCAGTGGGTGAGGAGAGTGTGGCTCTGCCGAGCTGGTGCCGTAGCCTAGCGCCAGTCCAGACCCCTGCAGCCGCCGTCTCACCTGACCCCTACAGGAACTCTATGATACAGGCACTGTTAGCAACAGGAAAACTGAATCATGGGTACTTTTTGGAACGCGTAACCTGGGTGGCTAGAGAACTCTCTGGAAGAGAAGAGTGACGATCACACTGAAGTTTGAGAGGGAATGATGGGAAATCCTTCATCCATGCATCCATCCATTTTACCAAAGCTCCCTGCCCAGTTCCCACAACTCCACGAGGCAGAGGCTGCTGCAGCTCCTCATGGAACTGATACACAGGGAGAGCACGCAGCCTGCCGAGGGTCGGTCAGGGAGTGAGCAAATGTCTGAGCAAGGATTTGAACCTGTTTCAACTCCAAGGATTGCAGAAAGGTCATTTCAGGCCAGCACAGCACTCGATACCCAGCCAGAGCTGGGGGCCTGCTCAGGAGTCCTGGCTCCCACAGGGTCCTGAAAAGCTGTGCAAAAGGCAAGGAGGACAAGGCTAGGGGACTGGGGCCACGCAGGTGGCACAGATGGGCAGGAGAGAGAAAGGGCCCCTTGGAAATGCCAGAGCTGCAGTCCAGAGTTTTACACTGGAGAGTTCCTTACAGGCCAGCCAGCCTGTTCTGCAGATGAGGCAAACTGAGGCCACCCAGCTGCATAGATGAGAAATCAAATCAGGACACAGCTGGCTGCCTCTGGACTCCAAAAGCCTGGCAGCTCCAAAGGGTAAGGTCCAGAGGTGGGGAGAGGGATACTGGGGGTCCAGAGGGCCAGGACCCATCCCAGCAGGCTGTGTCCTGGGGACTGAGGACTGTAGGGGTCTCTCCCGCCCGCCACCCACACCCACCCCCCACCCCCCGGCACTCAGTAGTCACCAGGGTGGAATATTTTAGCACCTATAGAAAAACCGCCACAGACGGCCGTGGCAGCTGTTGCTAAGGAGACGCTCCCAAAATAGCCCCCCTCCGCCAACCTTTCCCGCTGCTGCTCCTGCTGTGGGGAGGGGAGGAGGCCAGGCAGGGAGGGGTGTCACATTAGCGCTGCTCCAGGCTCACTCACCTACCCTGGCCCCTGCCCTGGCCAAAAGTATGTGGAAGGGGCAGGAGCCGGCCTGGGCAGGCCTGTGGGCCTCCCTACGCAGTCCTCAGTTAGGGGAAGAAGGTCGCCCAGGTGAGGGGAAGAGATAGAAGTGCTGCCCTAAGACCCCCAGCGCACTGCCATGCACACACCACGGCAGTCCTGACAGTGCCACTCATCCGGGAGTGCAGCCCAACACATGCCCACTTAGATCTGCACACACACCAGTGAAGACGCAAATAGATGCACGGTAAACACATATGCCACGAGCGCACAACACACACCTGCATGCACCGTCCACACAGCCATAAACACACATTTACATACACACGCTCAGGTATACATCGCAAGTGCACACAGACACTGAGGGATGCACGCCAGGCACAAACGCCACTCACAAGCATCACATGACACACACATTCACAGAGACTGTCCCAACACATGCCCGGCACGTGGCATCCAAAGGACATTCGTTACTCAATGGCCCGTGTCCCAGGGGCCAGGTCCTGGGGCCCCAGACATCCTCATTTAGTGGGGACCTTCTACCGCCCAGACACAGGGCAGAGGGCAGGAGACATGTGCAAGCGCATGGGTGGAGGGTGCTGCCTCTGTGGTCCCCTCTAAGTCTGGGGACCAGAGGGTCCTTGGCCTCTGGTGAGCCGCTGTGGGCCATTCCTTGGGGAGGAGAAAGAGGAGCGACTCACCTGCAGGCTGAAATCCCTGGGCATGGAGAGTTCCGAGACCAGGCTCACTGTGCAGCTGGATGTCACCGAGGCTGCCCTTGGGGCCGGGGTGACGAAGAGGACAAGACAGCAATAGAGAGGCAACCGTGATGGTCCTTGACATGTGCAAGACACTTTACAGCTTACAAGCTGGCTTTACACTCGATTGTTCACACGCTTGCTGACAGCTACTCTGAGATACTGGTGATGGTGTCTCATCTCTAAGAGCCAGAGAGGAGAGAGGACTTCAAGACCACAGGCAAGTTACTAGCAGAGCCAGAACCAGAGCCCCAGGAGTTGCCAGAGCCCCGGGCCCTCGCGCCTTCCTCCTGGTCCGCGCGCCTTTCACCTGGTCCTCGCAGGGCGGGAAGCAGGCCACTGGGGTCAGAGCCTGACTTGTCCCTCCTTCTCCGGTGAGGTTGGGGATGAGCCAAGCCCTCGTCTCCCCACCTGCAAAGCTGAGAAGGAATCCCCAGGGGCGTGTGATGCAGCAGCTCGAGGCCACAGTCAGGGCTGGGGAGTGGTGTTTGCAGGGTGCCCTCGGGACGCCAGCGCCAGACCAAGGGCGGCCTCTCTCTCACTCGCCGGCCGCGATCTCGCTCTAGCCGCGCTCTATGGCTCCGGTTCCAAAATCCGAGCTCCGGGTCTTGGCTCGCACCTCGTCACTTAGGAGAAGCGGAGAGCGGCTTGCGGTTGCCGTGGGAACCTCGCCAGGCCCTGCGCGGCACGCGACTCCCGGGCTCGGCAGAGACAGCAGCGCTCCGGGTCTCTGAAAGACACCTGTCGCCAGCAGCCAGGGCGGGCGGGGGGCAGCGTGGCCCATGTTATTGTGTCTCCCCCCTCTCCCCTTAATGAAGATGTAACGTACAGCTCGATGAATTTTCGCAGATGTATAAAACCCGTGTCACTACCACCTGGATCAAGACACAGAAAGGCTCCAGCGCCCAGAATTGTCACACCTGGTGTGTGTATGCGGAAGCGGTTAAGGGAGAAACGGCCTTTTATGGACGTGCGGTTTCCATGTTTTTCTCTAGCTTTGCTTTTGCAGCCCCTCTCTGAGACTCAGTTTACCCCTTGCAAAACATTTTAGTACTTAGCCAACTGCGGCCCTGTGCTACTGTCTGAGGTCACTGCTTACACCTAGGTTACCAAGGTGAAAACTGTGACTCCAAGAGATTGAATAATCTAAACTTGGGGAGTTCCTGTCGGTGGAAGTTCAGACTTAATTGTTTTCTTTGTTGTTGTTGTTTGGGGTTTTTTTTTGGTACGGGGAATTGAACTCAGGACCTTGTGCTTGCCAGGCAGGTGCTTGTGGCACTGAGCTATATCCCCAGCTTAGACTTGATTGTACTATCTAGTATGGAATAAAGCAATTGAGGCCAACTGCCTTTGAAGCAAGCTCCTACTCACCCCTTAAAGCCCTTAGCGCATCACTTGCCCTGATACCTTCCTTAACCACGGTCTCCACCCCACCGCGAGATCCAAGACCGGAGACCGTCCTCCTTGAGGGTAATCACTCTCTGTTGTTGTTGGGTCTGTACACAGTGCCCAAAGGCTCCCTAAGGTTGCATCCACGTTTGCCCCAAGGCACGTGGAACACAGTTGGTCTTCAAGGTCTTCCACGCTTGGAACTAAAAGTGGAAGAGAGGTTTGAAAACCTCCACTTCTAGCTCTGTAACAGCTCAGGCAGTGGCTTTGGCTCTTTGGTACAACATTCAAAAGATACTGAGCCAGGAAAGAGCTCTGCAAACACCTGGAGTGGAGCCCAGCCCTGCCCGGTTAAGAAATGGACTCTCTGAGGCTCCGAGCCTGGGCCTCTGGGCCTCACTCGCCAGGGCCAGGTGACACCTTGGTGGCCTCTGGAGCCGCTGGGGAGTCCCAGGAGCCAGGGCCATAGTTCCTTCTTCCTGCCCCTTGCCCAGAGGAGGAGGATCAGAGGTGAGGTGTCCCAAGGATGCGATTTTCACTATCTACGTTCATTTCCCTCCACTCAGGACAGTCAACACAGTGGTGACAGCTAGGGCCAGCTTGGAGGAAAAGATTACACAGACAGATGTTTTTTTCTAATAAATCAACTCCCTCACTCTGACCTTGAACATACAATTTGCTTTTTGTTAATAAAAAGAAAAACGGTCCTTGCTCTTGGAGCTGAATGAAGTGACCCTCTTGGATTCCCCTCCACGGCATTCCTGCATCATTTTTGGATGTCAGGAAACTGAGGCTCAGAGGAGTGAGGGACTTGCTGAGATCCACCTTTCAGCGGGGACAGAGTGATCAATGGCTCAGGGGCTGGGGGGCTGGCACGGACCACGGTGAAGTGTGTTAAGTGGGGAAGGAAGCTGGGCATGGGGTGGATGCCTGTAATCCCAGCACTCTGAGAAGCTGAGGCAGGAGAAACCCAGCTGGGGCAATTTAGTGACTTAGTGAGAACTTGTCTCAAAATAAGAAATAAAAAGGGGGCTGGAGATGCAGTGCAGTGTAAAGGCCCTGTGTTCAAACCCCAACACTGAAAATAAACAAAAAAGTAGGGATTCTCCTTCCCTCCATGGGAAACTTTGAGAAGCACCTGCCTGGCATACCGGGTGGCTAGGAAAGGGCTTGACTAAGGGCTGGAACCAGGCCCTAGAGCTTTTAGGGTTGCTATGGTGGGGTGGGGGAGGGAAATTTGAGCCTTGGTTGAGTGTCAGTTTCATCACGAGAGGGAAGATGGGGTACAAGGAGCATGAACCAGCAGCATTCTGTCCTCTGCAACCCATTGAACAGCTAGGAAAGCTGAGGCCCTGAGAGAGGGCATGGCAGCTTCTGGCCCATGGTGTACGCTTGGAGCAAGGCTCACCCAGCCAGGTTCTCTACCCTGTGGCTTCTAGGCCTTGGCCAGGTCCCTGGGGGTCTCCTGAGATAAAAGGGAAGAGGAGGACACCAGCCTCGCCCAACCCTCTCCCCGGGCCCTCAGGGCCGCCTCCCAGGAGGACAGATGTTTCACCAAATGGCAAATGCACGTGCTCTTCCCTGGCTTGGGGAGGAGGTGGGCGCTGAGCAGGAGATGCCAGCTGGCTGGGCAGAGAGAACGCAGCCACACCTGAGGGATTTAAATAGCCTCCGCCTCCTCTGGGCACCGGCTGGAGGGGCATCTAGGGAGAGTTTTGGGGGGATCAGGGACCAGAGGCCCCGTCCTGTGCCACAGCCCAGAGACGGTGCTGGCTGGCGCCTTGGTCCCTGCAGCTCCCCTCTCTGGTTCCATCACCTGCCAAGTGGTACCTGTGGAGAGAATGGAGACAACGCGCCTGGCGTGCCTGATGCTGGCCTGGCACCCCCTCTGACAAATGCCCCCCCCCGCTACCCACCTCTCACGACAGGGAGCTGTCACCTGCCGTGGCAACCCACGGGGTAGTGGGATGATGCAACCGCACGAGCCCTGCAGTCAAGCAGTGCTGGCATCCGTGCTCCGGGGCTCCTCGGTGGCACGGTAACCTTAAGCAAATCTGTGCCTATTTCCTTGCGTGTAGATGGGAACCGCAGTGCCTCCCTTTTCGTGCTGCTGAGACGGCGCTCTCACACTCGCGTGTGCACACGACTCCCGGAGCCTGGGGAGCGTGGAGAGGCAGAGTCTGAGTCACCCCAGGCAGGAGGTCTGGGGAGGGCCGACCGGCTCCCCACGGGCTGTAGCAACTCTGAGTTCTTGGGCTACACTTTGAGCCTTCGAGGATGCCTGGCACTGGAGCCACGGCCAGGGCTTGGGGGCCACAGAGGGAGCGACATGGGAGGGACATGAGAAAGCCCCTCTGGCTGTCTGTGGCTGGAGGAGGGCCTGGGACAAGGTCCATGGGGGGCGGGGTGTGAGGGTCCCGAATGGGGAAGGGCTGACAGGGGTCGAGGAGTGGATAGTGAGGGCCCTTGGCTCATCCACTGCACTCTTACACATGCAGAGACTGACACCCAGGGAGGGTGGCAGATGTGCTCGGCCACACAGCACCCAGAGGTCCTCCACCCTTCCTGCTGCTCCCCCTCTGGGGTCTCCCCAGCCTGTGTGCCCAGGTAACATCGCTGCACACCGAGAGGAGGGAGGCATGCACGGAGGCCCTGGATACCCCCAACAAATGTCACCTCCTTCACGTAGCAACCCCGTTTTAAGGATGGAAAAACTGAGGCCCACAATAAGGAGGCTGGCATGGAGGTCAGCTGGACTCCACCTGCAAAATTGTCATCACTGTCACGCACCCCTATGAGGTCAGGTAGCACCAAATTCGCAGGTAAGGGAGGGACCCTGTCCCAGCTTCTCCCCACCCCATCAGGAGTTCCGAGTCCAAGGGGTGGCACTGGCACAGAGGACCCCATTTCTCCCAGGCACCAAGGTCTCCAGGCAGGTGAAGAGATGAGGGTCTGTAAACTCAGCTTCCGGGAAGCTGAGGCAGGAGGCTATGGCGATTGAGGCCAGCCTGGGTACAAAGTGAGTCTGAGGTCAGCTTGGGCTACAAGACCCGGTCTCAGAAGAAATAAATGGGGCGGAGGGACTGGACAGAGAGGAGGACTGGGAGACTGGGAATGGGTAGCCTGCCCAGGGAAGGCGGGGACCCTTGTGGCGGCCCCGCCCGGCGCAGGGCGGGACGGCGGGAGGCGGGATCTCCCCGCGGCGCCGCTTCCTGGCTCCCCACCCTGTGCCCGGCCTGGCCACGTCACCGCCCGGCGGCCGGGATCTCGAGGAACCGGTCGGCTCGGGCCTGGCCTGGGGCGCTGCGAGGCCGTGGCCGGGGACGTGGCAGCCGCCCCGCGCGCCGGAAAGTTTGCTGGAAGTTCGCTGCTGGGCGCACGCCGGACCGGCGGGCTGGACCATGAACGTGTTCCGAATCCTCGGTGACCTGAGCCACCTCCTGGCCATGATCTTGCTCCTGGGGAAGATCTGGAGGTCCAAGAGCTGCAAGGGTGAGGGGCGCCCCCGGAGGGAGCAGGGTCCTGTCCCGGCCCCCTGCCTGCAGGAGGGCCGCTGTGGAATGGCTGTGTAGGGTGGCGTCTTCCCTCAGAAGCTCAGCTTCCAAAAAGGAAAAAAGAAGTTAAGTTGTAGGTATCACAGGACGGTCGCGGAGACTGGGGCAAAGGGAGGCCTTGTGCCTCCACTTACACCCCCACCCTGGCCTCCTCCGAGCTGGCCTATTACCACCGCTCCCAGGTGAGTGGGCGGAGGGGGGAGATAAGAAGGAGGTGCCGCCCTCTCGATCCCAGTAGTGACTCTCATTGTCCTCTGCCCTCGCAGGGGGCGCGGGGAAGAGAGGGTGTGCACTCAGGCAGTGGCCCCCAAACTCAGGGTCTTCTCTTCCTTTTCCCTCTGTTCCCCCTGCCCTTCCCAGCCTCTCCAGGCTGGGCCCCTTCCTGCCCCTGCCTGTGGTGTGGCAGGAGCTGGCCAGCCTGACCAGGTGGGCATGGAGCTGCTCCCAGGCGGAGGTGGGGTGGGGTGGAGGAAGCTCCTTGTCTGCCTGGTGGCTTTGGGCGGGGAGAGGTTCCAGGGCTGGGTAGGGGTCGACAGAGACCCAGTGCAGTCAGGGGCTACCCGGGCCCCTCCGGCAGCGCACCGCCATCTTTGTGGTCCAGGTGCCCCCTGTGCTTGGCTCTGGGGTGAGAGGAGCCGGTGAGCCCAGGCTCCCTGCGGGCTGCAGAGGCAGAGAGCAGCCTCAAGGCTTCATGGAGGAGCTCTGTGCTGGAAGTAGGTGTGCAGTCCAAGGAGGAGATGCAGACACATGGAGGTCGCCACACTGTGAGGGGGCATGTCCCAGGGAGGGTCCCCAGGGAGAGGAGCCCGGGAACCATGGAAAGCTTGGGAAGAGGGGAGGAAGCTGAGGAAAGGCCCTGACGCAGGGCTGTCTGGAATGGAGAGAGGGATGGAGACTGGGCGGGGTGGAACCGCTACCTGCGGGCTTGAGGCGCTGCAGGCTCATAAACGTGGGTTTATGCACCAGGGGTGCTCCGGAGGCAGTCGCTCTGGACCTGGGAAGTGGGCCAGGGACTCAGATGGTGGAGGGAGAATGGGCAGGGACCCATCTCTGCACTCCGTGCTTGGACCTGGAGGGGCGCTGTTGCCTGCCCTCTTTCCCTGGCACCATGCTGGGCGCCTGGGATGGAGCACCCATCAGGGACTTGCCTGGCAGAGCAGACCCAGGCTGGGAAACCACCAGCAAGAGACAGTCTGAGCGACGGAGTAAATGAGCCGGTCTTTCAGGGGCGTTAGGTGCTTGCAGGGAAAGAAAAGGGGCAGCGTGGTGGCTTGGACCAGCCTGTGTGTGTAGACGAGTCCAACAGACCCTGGCAGGACGCTGGCAGGAGCTGTGGGCTTTGTTCTTGCCCATCCCCGCCTCTCTGTGGGACCCTGGTGCTCCTCAATGGGTGGGAATCACCTGTTTTCAAAAGTGGGAAAACTGCTGTGCTCAAGGCTGCCAGGACCCCTGAAGAGGCAAAGGAGGTGTAAGGCCCAGGGGAGGAGGGGGCAGGCTACCTCTGGGACGGGACATCCTCCGTGGGACCCGGGGCTCTGGCAGGCTCTCAGGGCTTAGAGAGGTGGCCTCACATCCACCAGACCAAGAGCCAGCCTTGGGTCTGCACCCAGCCCTGCTGTGCTCACACCTAGCCTACTGCTGCCCTCACCCGAAGCACACGGTGCCAGGCCCCAGGGACTGTAGTAGGACCTTCTTCCTCACGTCAGTGCTGCCCAGGGGTGGGAGGTGAGCACCTATTTTACAGGTGAGGAATGGACCCAGCACTGTCCAGAGTGTGGCAGGCAGGTGTGTCCCTACTTGGTCATTAAAAATGTCCCTCCCCCAAATGCCTGGTCATGGAGGGTGAAAGGAAGGCACCATCGGGGATGCAGGGGAGCTAGACCTTGAGGAGGTCATGTGTCAGTAGCATGCTCCATTTTTAATGATACCCAGAACTGTGGCCCTGGCTGCAGGGTGCAAGACTCACTCTGGTGTGGACCAGGGAAAGGACAGTTTGGGCAGGACCTCAGGGCTGGATAAGGCTTTGGGTCTTTATTTTAAGGGCATTTGGAAGCCACTTGAATGGTTTAAGCAAAGTTTTATTTTAAAAATAGCCCTCCGATGGGTGTGGTGGTGCACTGCTATAATGTAGGCACTTAGGAGGCTGAGGCAGGACTGCCACGAGTTTGAGGCCAAGCTGGGCTACATAGTGATTCCCTGCCTCAAAAAAACAAACAAAAAAGCCCTTGGATTGCTGAATGGAGAATGAAATTGGGGTGTGAGTGGGCAGCAGTGAAGGATTTGGGGAGACCAGGCTATGAGTCCTTAGGGGAGGGTAGCTGGGCCATCTGAGGGCACTGGAGTCTGGGAGAAGAACTAAGAAATATGGCGTTTGGTGGGGCCTGGTGATTGGGTTGAGAAAGGGGGGGCTGTGGTGAGTTGGGGTCTTGTGCACCCCCCATACAAAGTAGACAGGCGGAAACAAGCTTACGCAGGAGAGCTTGGAGCTGGAGGTTCCTTGGAGTGGGGGTGGCCGAGGTGGTGGAGGGGACTGGGCAGGCAAGGATTAGGTGGCATGGAGGACACAGCCACAAGAGGGAGCAGGACACTGAGGGAGCACGACAGTGGGCTTTGGGGTGCAGAGATGTGGGTGTCGTGGATGGCAGTGGTTTGCAGAGGTGACCCGGGCTAGCTCCACAGCAGTGATGGAGGGATGTCCATGCCTGGCCCTGGAACTGCCTCCGTGACTTGTCACTGGTGGTTGGAGGAACCCAAGGAGCATGGGGACGAAAGCAGCAGAGACTCCAGGTTTGGATGCTGGAGTGGAAAGAGGGTGCGGGGTGGGGGGGACACTGGCAGGACAGGCGTGGTCTGGTCGGTGGGAAGCACGAGCCTTGCTCTGGCCTTTGAATTGATGAAGTGAGCAGCAAACGGTCGTCAAAGGCGAGGTCTGCACGTGTGGGGGTTGGTGAAGGGACAGGGGCTCTCTGTGCAGCCTGAAACCTAAAGTTCCTCGATAAGAAGTGGAGAGAGAGAACAAAGGAAAGGCCGAGTCGAGTGACACACCGTGCTGCCTATGCGCATGCGTGCACACTCGTGTGCACACAGGGACCCACGAGGCACACAGAGGCTGTTTCCTTTACATCTTATTATACTTTTTTTCCCCTTTTTTTCCCAGTACTGGAGGGAAACCCAGGGCCTTATGCACATAAGCACTCTACTGTTATACCCCCAGACCTGATTTTTGTTTTATAAAAAGTAAAAGTAGACATAACTTTTATAACTAGGAAATGGGCTTTTTAAATCTTTGCATTTGAGAAAATTAAATGGAATGCACCTCTGGCCAATGCCTTCCTCTGCTGGCTTTGGCCTCATTGGTGAGACCACACTATGGAGTCACTGTTCCTTCTCCCGGGAGGGACAGAGTTCTGGGGATGTCACTGGAGCCCTGGGGGTGGAGCACAAAGAAGCCTCAACACCCCTGCCCAGCCTGGCTCACACCACCCGCCACCCCCAACATCCTCCCCGAGCAAGAACCGAGGCGGCACACGCAGGGGGACTGGGAACTCCGGGAACTCGGTGTTCGTGTCCTTATTTGGTTGACAGGCTACAGCTGAATGAGAGGAGCTGGACTGCAAGGAGCTGAAGGGAAGGCTGAGTTGCTTGACCCTCAGGACCAGACAGGGCGACTCCAGGCCATCCTGGCTCCAGGCTCTGCGGTCTGGGGGTGCAGATGGCCTGGGGCTCTCTTGTCACTATCTCCTGTCCCCTCTGGCACAGGCATCTCTGGGAAGAGCCAGATCCTTTTCGCCCTTGTCTTCACCACGAGGTACCTGGACCTCTTCACCAACTTCATTTCCGTCTACAACACAGTCATGAAGGTGAGGCTTCAGGAGGTGGGATGTTGGTGCATCTGGGTGATTTTGGTGCATCTTGTTTGGGAAGCACTGGTCTGGAAGAGTAGAAGCATAGCTAAACGGAACCACTAGCCACCACAGGACAGCTACTGCCAAGCTTTTCTGAAGAATTACAGCCAAGTAATTCATGGGACATTAGCCCTTGTGAATACTTACAAGACACTCATGCACATCCAGGGAGTTTTGTTTTTTTTTAGGAACCCTAGACTGCCACTACTAAATCCCGAGAAAGACCCTGTTTTTTTTTTTAATTTTTGGTGTTTTCAGTCCGGGTCTCACTCTAGTACAGGATAGGCTTGAATTTGTGATACTCCTGCCTCAGCTTCTTGATAGAATTACAGGCGTGCAACACCGCGCCCAGCTGGTCCTGTTTTTGTTCAATGCTCTGCAGATGGAAGGGACAACTGGGGTACCACTGACTCTGCGAGCACTGCCAGTCCCTGTTGGAGGCATGGAGTTACTTCACAAGTGTCATTAAATTGGGATTCTAGGCCATGGGCCCAAGAGGTGTGGTCAGCATTTCACCTTGGCGTGATGGCAGAACACTGGCCTGTGGGTTTGGTGGCTTCAAAGGCTGACAAATAATGTCACAGATTCCCGTGCCTATCTCCCTTTTTAGGTGGTTTTTCTCCTCTGTGCGTATGTCACAGTGTATATGATCTATGGGAAATTTCGTAAAACATTTGACATCGAGAACGACACGTTCCGCCTGGAGTTTCTTCTGGTCCCAGTCATCGGCCTTTCCTTCCTGGAGAATTACAGTTTCACGCCGCTGGAGGTGAGAGGCGGACTGAGTGCTGATGCCAAGGGCAAGGCCAGGCATAGAGCTCAGTGGCACAGCACCTGCCTGGCAAGCAGGAGGGCCTGAGTTTGATTCCTGGTACCCCCAATAAAAGAAAGGTTGAAAGGAAGGTGAGGCGGGTCCCGCAGCATCCTTCTCTGGTCCACAGTGGAGTCTGGGCCTGTGCCACCACCGTGACTGCTGCTAATAGCCATGGTGTCCATAAGCCACACACACCAGTCTTCCTTGTGGCTGAGACCTTGGTCCAGCGTATCACGAACAGATCCCTAGAGCAGTGCAGGCTGAGGTCACCTCAGCAGGCCTGAGCTATAGCCTGCAAAAACACGGGAAATGAAATTCCTAGAGATCCTGCTGGTGCCGCTTACGGACTATATTTTGAGAAACTGCCTTCAATTATGCAAGTTTATTCAACAAAACTGCAACCTTAAAATTGTTTCATAGAAACATCGTGCTGTTCTGAAACAAGCAGTATGTACTGTATAATCTTAAAAATCCAACTTGTATTTGCAAAGGTGAGAGTGTATTCTGACAGAACATTAGTTTGGGGCTGGGGGTGTAGCTTAATGGTATAGTGGTTGCCCAGCATGCATGAGGCCTGGGTTCCATCTCCAGCACCACAAAAAAGCCAATTAGAACAGAAAAGCTTCTGACGGCTGGGGTGTAGCTCAGTGGTCTGGGTTGCATGCCCAGCAGCCCCCTCCTGTCCTGCCCAAACACTTGAGAACCTGAAGTTTTTCTTTTGCTAATGCCTATTCTCTCCAGCCATTGCATGTAGCATTTGGCTTTCTATAGACAGGCCCTCTTGACCTTGCTCACCACCTCTGTGGCTTTGCTCTGCCTCAGATCCTCTGGACCTTCTCCATCTACCTGGAATCAGTGGCCATCCTGCCCCAGCTCTTCATGATCAGTAAGACTGGAGAGGCCGAGACCATCACTACACACTACCTGTTCTTCCTGGGGCTCTACCGGGTGCTGTACCTGGCCAACTGGATCAGGCGCTACCAGACCGAGAACTTCTACGACCAGATCGCGGTGGTGTCTGGGGTAGTGCAAACCATCTTCTACTGTGACTTCTTCTACTTGTATGTGACCAAAGGTAGGTGCTGCCAGGGAAGCAGTTTTCTGGGGAATGGCTTGAGCTGTTCATCTCTGCTGTAAGTACGTGAGAGAACAGCAATGCCATAGCTGTGCCCTCTGCGGTACATACGTTAATGAAGGAAGATGCCATAAAAAGCCTCATAAACCTGGAGTTACCCATGTCAGCTCAAAGGGCCTTGACAACCAGGGTAAGGGACTTAACTTCCTTTTCTGCCAAGGATTGACTGGAGGGCTCATTAAAAAACCCAAAAACCACCCACTGGCTGGCTGTGGTGGCACATGCCTATAATCCCTGCATTTGGGAGGCCCCAAGTTCTAGACCAGCCAATGCACTATGTAATGACTTCAAGGCCACCTGGAACTACATATCCAAAAGGCTCTCAAAAAAACAAAAACCACCAACCAAATCCACCGAAGAACCCCCCACCCCACAAAGCTTCTGTGTGTATAAAGCAGCCGCCAGAACAGGGACTCTAGCTGCAGTGGGACAGCTTCAACTGTACATGTAAGTCAGTAAACCAAAGCGAGGAACTGGCTGGTTGTACTACCTAGCATGGAACAAGGCAATTGAGGCCAACTGCCAAATTTACATCCTGAAGGGTCAGCCTGTCTCTGGTTAACGAGACCCACTTCCCCCTTGGCTTTAATACTGACACCGTGAGTTGGATGTTAAATGATACTAAGGGTTGTGCACACACAAAAAAGCAGTCCTTTGGTCAGTCTGGTCACTTGTAATTTCATCTCCACTTTCTTCCAGTTCTTAAAGGAAAGAAGTTAAGTCTTCCAATGCCAGTTTGAAGGCCTTCAAAGATGGTCTATACCTTAAAAAGGACACTGAGGGAACCATGGGTGAACTTACCCATGACTTACGATCATGGATAAAGCCAGAAAGATGCCTGGTATGGGTTTCAGCAAAGAACTGGTCATTCCACCTAGACCTCGTGAGTACAAACTTAAATCCTCAACAGAGTTGGTGAAAAGTGGAGGCCAAGTGCACAAGTCTGGGGCTTTAATATCAACTGGAAAGAAAAACCTTAAAGGTGCCTCAGCCATGAATGGATAAACCATTGATCCTTTAAAGCCCTGGTACAAGACATGCCAAGCAACAGGAACAATCTGGAAAGACATCCCTGTGCGTAAGAATGCCCCAACTGAAGATCAACTGGAACATTAGGGGTGTTTTTATGCTAATTTTCACTCCCAGGTAAACCAAACTGAGGTAGCCAGGATATAACAGTATTAGCTTGTAAGAATGAAACGTTATTTTACTTCACACTGCTTTCAAGCCACAGCAAAACAAATGTACTAGCTTTGGCAGAAAGTGACATCATTTGTGCCTCACCTTTCAAACTGGCTTGGGTCTTTACTATGGTTCAAGTGAGACTTGTACTCTACCTTTATCCCAGATGCCAGCTTAGGCAGCAGCACTGCCATTATCACCGTTTTACTGATGCGCTGAAAATACCAAACATTTACCTACCGAGTATCCTGCCCTGTTAAATGCTTGCACTAAAACCAACCATCCCACTTCCTTTCAGTTTTAGGTGCTAATAAGGTTATTAGTCCATCTAATACCCAACTTTTGTCTTGAAACAAAAGTTTTGAGCAATAAAAAATTCACACCTTATTGTCAACAGTATTTTTATTTATACCTACAAAAGAAAACAAGATGGTATCAAAAGGACAATTTACAAACTAAGAATAGTAACATAGCTCTTAGCATCCTGTGCCTGAACATCACACATCTACAAATCTTTCAAGTCTTAATGCAACAGGAATGTGTTTAGAGACCAGCAAGGATATGAGTAGAGAGCACTGATCCCAAGCAAAAGCCACCAACCTTTTAGACGAAAGAAGTCCGCACAATGAATTGCAAGGGAGGGACTGGGGAGAAGCAGCCCATAGCTTAATACTGAAACCCTCTGCCCAAGTAAGTTTCAACCACGAATGGCATCAAGACTTGTCTGCTCATGTTCTGAAGAGCAGAACCTGAATTACGACATGGACGTGGAAGTTACCTTAGAGTGAACAGGAAAAACTGCTAGATTTTCAGCTGTGCTCAGACCACAGAAGCCCTGGAAATTTGGAATTTGCTGTTATTTTGTTAATTACAATGTCCCTGAAGGAAAGGGGAAGCAAGCACTCCAGATGCTGCTTGCACACCGAGACCTTGCCCTGAAATATTTGTAGGAGCTGCATTGAGGAGGACATCTCCTGTAGTAGAATCTCTAGGTTTAAAGAAAAATATATCAGAAATTGGTTGTAGAAAGAAATGTCCACAACAGACTTGTCAGTACCTAAGAGACACTTTTTTTGGAGGCGGTGGGGTGGGTAGTGGTGGCAGCTATAGTACTTTGGTTTAAAATTTGAAAGCAGAGAGCAGTTTTGCCACATTTCTTCTATTCCTACCATCCTCCCTTGGCCTCCACCTCTTTAAGATGGGGGAACAAAAGGAAAGGAAAAAGGAGGTGAAAAACAAGAAAGGATGTCAAAGGCTTTAACATGCATACATTTCAGCTTATGCTGATAACCTACCTGTATGTTGCACACTGAATCATACTGTCAGAACCCCTCAGAAACCATCCCTTCTCTCTCCCTGAAGGATTTTAAAGGGAAAACAAAAACAAAAGCAAAAAATCTGAAGTATTTCAATACTTAGACCTTATAAACTAGCAAGCACTCTCAGGCCACGAAGAACACAGTAGAGCATCCTCCCTTAATTCCACTGTGTGCAAACAATACCAGTACCAGAATAAAAACAATCCCATCACACTGGATCTCCAAAAGGGTTCTGGGACTGTCTGATTGCCCTTCCTGTTTACAGTGAACCAAGAGCAGAAAATCTTTTCTAGGTTCACCTGCTATTAAGTCTCAGCAAAGCAGTACTACTAAGGGGATGAATTCACCTACCTTCATTCAGAGGAAATTCAAAAAACAAAACCAAAAACAAACGAAACAAACTTAAGACTCTCATCCTCCAGACATTTCCTAAGCACTACCTACCTGTGAAGAGCTAAGTGCAGAAGGATGCAGGGGACATTATGCACCCAGAGGGCTGTTACACAGCACTGCAGAGGATAAAAGGAAGAGACTGGAGGGGTTTAGTTTTTGCTCAAGAAAACTTGGCCACAGGGGTAGAGAGGCTGGCAAAGAGCTGCTTACTCTACCACTATAAATACTGAGCTTCAAAATCTGGCCATTTTGAGTATACTATAAATAAAGAAGCTTCTTACACTGCTGGCGAATGCAGACTCAACTGTTTAATAAAGTAAATTTCCAGTGAGCATTTATGTTCATTTGCTCACAGCAGCTGTCTGGCTAGATAATCAATTTCACAGATGGTCCCTGGTTATATGGGCAAGAAACACAGGTAGCTTTTACCCAGATGCTGAGATGCTACAGTTTAGCCAGCGTGAGAAATGCTTGCAGTTAACTTAAAAGATATAGGTAGACTCAGCAATTCAATTTCTAAACTGACACTAAACTGGCTATTTTTCCAGTAACTGGGATAGGAGCAAGGGGAGGCAGAGTGTAAGGGACACAAAACCAACTAGGAAATTTTAACTTCAAATGCACTTCAGCCATCATGAGCCAAAATGACAAGAGCAAAGCACTGTCTTAAAAACTGAGGAGCCGGGCCCCACTGGAGAAATGTTAAAAACCACCACAGAAAATGTGCAAGGAAACCCCTCTTGGTTTTCTAACCCAGGGATGAGAGCATTTACAGCAGATGCCATTTTCTTCTGCAGAACAATTCAGACCCCCCTTCCCTCCCCACCAACTCGGGACAAGGAAAAACTGGCTCCCACAAAAGGAAAAACTGGCTCCTAATACCTTTTTCTTTTAAAATGAAAAATAGCTCAAATATCCTCAACATGCAAAGTTGGGGGAAGAAATTAATCTCTTCCAGTCGGTTATATACTTTTTACAAAATCTGTTATTACAGACTGGACCATTTTGGCAGGCAGAAGAAACCTGACAGTGAATTCTAACTAATCTGCATGAAAGGGCAAATCACAATGGTTGGGAGACAAAAATAAAAAAAAAAAAAAAAAAAAAAAGGGAAGAAAGAAAATAAAAGGGAAGTTGGTGTTCCTTTAAATGTAATTAAGTCTGCACAAGTCACCCCACCTCAATCGGCTTCATTTGCGAGAAGGCGGAGGGGGAGGAGGGGGAGGGGGGTACTGGTAGGCCGTCTGCCCCATGTAACCTATCATATTGGTAGCTCCTGGAGGTTGTGCAAACTGTTGTGACATCAGTGGCTGTGGCTGCTGCCCAGACCGGCCTATCCCACTAAACTGCTGGCTAGAGCTCTGTGAACTTCTCCCAGTTGAGGTGGTAGTGCTAGCTCCGTAAGTGCCAGCACCGTACTCCTGGGCCGTATAGCCACTGGTGCCATAAGCAGCTGCCCCATAGGTGCCTTGACCATAGGTATATTGGCCTGCTTGTGCTCCAAAGGCGGAATTTGGACTTCCATAGCCACTGCCATTAGCATAACCGGCTCTATCGGTCTCACTACGATCTCGATAGCTTGTAGAGTCTCTCCGGCCTCCATCCTTGACTCCTCGAAGCCTCCGATCACACTCATCCTGATACATCAGATTGGGATTGTTGGCTGAAGAAGTGGTCCGATATCGAGAGCGACCTCCTGATGGGAGGACATAAGGTATTTTTTAATGTCAGGTACATGAGCCAAACATATCCAAATATTAAAAACTCACAAAGGGTCAGACATATTCCACACTGTTTCCTTGATTTCAGCAAGTCTAGAGCTACTCTAAGTTAGTACTTGACTTAACTTTTGGCCCTTTTAGGCCTTTTTTTCTTCTGTGGTACTAGGTATTGAACCCAGGGCTTTGTGTATGCTATGGAAGTGCTCAACTACTAAACATCTAGCATCCCTAGCCTTTTTACTTCTTAACATGGGTCAACAGAATTAAGGCTGGCCTCAAACTTACTATATCCTCCTGTCCTGGCCTCCTAAGATTGTGGTTTGTACCACACCCAGCTAGGCTTTTTTCATGAGAACAATCTAGAAACTCAATTCATTGTACTGAACTGGGAATTACGAAGTCCAGATCCCAGTATATTTTCCAACTGTGTAGAATCAACTGTAATGTCTCAATTTCTACTAAAATGGTATATAATTAAAGATCTATTCATATGCAAAATTAAAAACCTAATATACTAAGTATTTTGAAGATATAAAGCAACTACAGGCTAGCTTAATTTTAAGCATGCAGCACATACTTCAAAACTGAAAGGTCATTTTTAGATTATAATTGACAGAAACAGTGTGGTACAAAAGTAGGACAATCACTTTCTTTTATAAGTCATGAATACTGGCCTTTCTGATTAAGCAACATACTTAAAAGTCTTCACAAGATTAAAAAACAGGGTACAATAAACACACAAAAAGAAGATACCTTGGCAGTACCTGGAAAACTCCAGGACTTACCCTTACCCCCTCCTCCGCCGCCTCCTCTGTGGTCCACCAGCTGCATCAGTTTTGGATTGATAGCCTGATTGGCCTCTTCAAGCACTTTGATCAGCTCTCTGGCCTGCTTTAGGTTCCCTGGGGTGAAGAAGGTATAAGCGGTGCCCTTGTTGGTGCTTCGGGCTGTTCGGCCAATACGGTGCACATAATCCTCTGAGCTGTTAGGATAGTCATAGTTGATGACAAACTTGACATCTTCCACATCTTTGCAGTCCATGATGAGTCAGTGTGTAGGTTGATGTGGCAGGGAAAGAGAAGGTAAAGGACATGCCAACAACAGGTGGGAAGCACGAATGCAGATGACAGCAAGAGGAGAGAAGACGAAGTTAGTAACCACTCTGAGAGGGAACAAAAAAGACTCATCCCAACAGAGTAAAAGAGGATTAGTGGTTCTTGAGATATGTATGGGATGTTGCATCTTTACTGGCTGTAAAATCCTAAGGGAATCCCATCCAACCATCTGAACTCCTGCCTCTTCTGATTTAACCGGCATACACGCAGGAGTTGTGCCAAGATTTGGTCTTCAGATTGGCAAATTCCAGTGCCACCTTTTCAAAACTGGAGTGCAGAAGAAAAGCAGTATCCACTGTTAAGTTACAGGGCCAAATCACTTCTACTCTGTTGGGAGAAGCCTGGCAAAATCTACCAAAAACATACAAACTTACCTTTACGCCAGTCACAGAGCAAAATAAAAAAAGGAGCTTCATATACTTTATTACTACATTTCCAAGGCAACTTAACACAACTTTAGGGTAAATTCTCCCCTCTTATATTAAGAAAAACCTGAGCAAAGCACACACCTATTTTTCTTTGCAGAAACATCCAGATTACCTCTCCCTTTTCAAATACCAGTAGAGCACATTACACTAAAATTTCACTATACTACCAAGCCCAGCTTCTATCAAATGAATTTTTGCTCAACTCAAGGTTATTTCAGACTTAGTACTTATTTCAATGATCAAGATAATCTCTGTGACCTGGGAAATTAATAGCCAAAGAACGTGGGAAAAACCATGAAACCTTGAGACACAAGTCACATTCTGTCCACTGCTGGGAATTGGGCTGAATAACCTAGTACTTAAATCATGTAAATGTTAGTGTAATGCTTATAGCTAAATGTACTTTTTCCTTTTACCTACTTAAAACAAACAAATTTAATAAACAGAATCCTAATGTTTTGTGGAAAAAAAAATCTGCATTTTACAAAGAATATTCAGAAAATATCCTAGATAAAACACAGATTTTTGTGATATAAATAATTAAAAAACATTCTCTGTTTGTTACCAGACCGATGCACACTCCCTCCTCCTTTGGGAAACCGCTGCAGCCGATCCCGTCTCTTTGCCTTTTATTTTTGGCGGCCTCCTTTCGAAAACTCCGCCTTCTGACACGGGACCACTGGAGCGCGGGGAGCATGCATCAAGGGTCCATGGCAGTGAGAAGTCCCCACACACGCTCGCTCTGTGAACTGGCTTAGATGCTTCTCTGTAGCCCCATTTGGTTGCCAAGCGCCGGAGAACCTGGGTTCGGGTAAAAATTTCAGGTCCTCCAACGCCTCCCCCAAGGTAAATGGGGTGATTGTAGAAAAAAATGATTAATAAAAAAAATGTAAGTTACATCCAAAGGGTCAGACTGCATCTATTGCCCAGACTGGAATAATTTCAGGGGAAAAGGGGAGATGATTAAAAAAAAAAAATTCAGCTATTGTTGTAGGGCTTGTGAACAAAGGGCATTATGTCTGTTTCTTATTACAATAAAGGCTCCTCGGTCGTTACTGACCCCTAAAGTCCTGAATCACACCAGAAAGACGAGAAGGCACTTATCACAGGGGGCAGCGTGAGTCTCAGGCTAGGGCCGTTGATGCTACAAAGAAAAATCTTAATGTACAGGACATGGGTGTAAGGGTGAGGCAGGGGAGAGTATGGGGAATTATATTTCATGACTGCATCTTCTGAGCTAGGATAATGCTCCCAAGTCACTCACATGGAGTGTGACTGTGGGAAGCAGTACAAGGTGAACTACTGCACCAGATGCACAGTAATTCCTAGCAGAAAGCAGCCGACAGTTCAGATACTAGTTTGGGGGCACTTCTGGCGGGGCTCAAAGGGATGGACATGATGCAAGTTCTTCATACTAGAAAGGTGTCCTGTGCATACACATGGCTGGCCGGCACGTGAGGGCAAGAGCAGACTTGGGTTTTCTCCAGGCAGGCCTGCCCTGCTGTTATTTATGCACTGCCACAATACTATCCTGTTGCCTTTACAGAAGATGCTGTAGCAGGGTAAGAAATAGAAAAGTGAACGTTCTGGCCAGCAATAAGAACCCGTGGTCTGGAAAGCCCTACAACATGGCCTGAATGTCCAATCACTAATTGGGAGGGTCTCAGACTAGCCAAACAGGCTCATCTAGAGCTGCTTCGGGCCAATGTAGATTTTGCCTTGGCCATGTATTGGGTGATCTGCAGCTGATAGCAAAGCTTCTGTTAAAAAACAAAACAAATTAAATTCAATACTTTTAGTTTAACAGTGTGTAGCTTAAACAAAAAAGGAGAAATTAAAAATATCCCAGTGGAAAGGGCATTGTGGTTGCCTATTATAAAATTAGGGGAAGCAAAGAACTTACCTGAAGGGAACATTTAAGAGACCATCGCTTGACAGGAAGTGAAAAAAGGCCTGGTGACTCAGCTGAAAATTGCACCCCTGTCTATGAGGTAGAAGCCTTCACTTTCCAGGATCTTGTAGGACCTAGGTCAGAATTCTGCCATTTTGGTGGGTTTTCTCCCTCCTTTGATTTTTATAAGGCAGCAAATAAAGGGGCCCAAAGTAAACACTGATGTTGAGTAACAAGAAACAGACTCAGGTACCTTCCCTCTCCCCTCACTTGGATGAGAGGGGGCAGGATGAAGAGTCTAAATTATTCTAATGGTAGCCAATTGATTTGGTTTAGAAATATAGGGGAACATGGAGCAAATATTTTTAATTGTCTAGGCAAGATGCACAAAGAAGCTACCAGCACATAGCAAGCCTGTTTAAAAACCACCATCACTGAAAGCATTTGTATGAACTGCTTTCAGGCCTCCGCCTTCTCTCCCGACAGGCTCAAGTTCTAACGGCACAGCTCCAGACATGACCTCAGAGGGCAGAGACAACTCTCCGTCATGGCTGCACGTCACCACCTCTGAAGGAGGGAATGATAAGTCCAATGGATAAAAAGGCTCCACCACTTTTTAGTCCAGTGTAAATGCTTGTTTTCTTTAAGTGATATACGGGAATATGGTGCTTCTCACCTTACTGGACAAGATATTACTGTCAATAGTCTGAAGATTTCCTAGTGATACAAATCATCTCTTTTTAAATACAGAAGTTCTGAGTCAGACCTGTTTAGCTCAGAATGATGGGCTTAAGTACCACAGTATTGATCATAATGGGTCAAAAGCTCCAGAACACCTTCTGATTAAGCTCTCAGCATTAACACAGCTCTGATACAAGTATGGTTGGGAGGAAGGGGTAACTGAGAGCCCATCATTAATTTACTTCAGCAAGTAACACTGGGCAATGCATATTTAATTAATGAAATATAGACTTATTAAATTTCACTTAATAAGGATCCACAGAACCAGGTCTCAATATGTATTTATGTACAACAGACAAAATGATATACAGAAAAGAATGACCGGAAGAAACTAGCTCATGATAGCTAGGTTCAATCAGGCTCGTTCTATCCAGCCAGAAAATAAGACTTAATCAGGAAGAAGTTAGAACTGCTCAACTGAGTGTCTCTTCTCCCTCTAACTGAGGAGTCATGCCTAGGCCTTGCTGCAGACCAAAGCCTGTTTGTTAGGAGCAGGAAGAGACTTTGAAAATAAAAGGGGGAGAACCCCCCCGCAAAAAAACAAAACTAAGGATGAAAAAAATTGTGGGGAGGGGAAAAAAAAAACCTATATCCTTCTCTTTTCACTAAATAGATGTATACACAACTCTAAATTTCAAGTGACAAACAAATCTTTAAACCAAAAGATATAGAAACCATCGAGAGAGACACCTATCTATACAAACCTAGCCCACGGGAGGCTACATCCGTGGCAATGAGGATGGGGGCCTTTCCAGAACGGAATTCTGAGGGGGAAGAAAAAACACAAAGAGCCAAATTACATATACAACCAAGCAAAGTAGGGCAAGTGACAGCATTAAAAGATATGGAGTCAAAGGAAAAAAAACACTCCTCTCCCAAAATGCTTGTATGTTATTTCTAAGTATGTTATTTCTTTTACTTTACTCAACAGGCCTTCTCGTAAGAGAGTACTCATGAAAAAAAAGAGAACTGAAAGGACATACACTAAAATACAACTGATAAAAGAACTTTTTTTTTTTTCGTCTTTTTTGAGACAGGGTCTCACTATGCAGTTCAGGCTGGCCTTGAGCTCACTTTGTAACCCAGGCTGGTCTCGAACTTGCAATGATCCTCCTGCCTCAGTCTCCCAAGTGCTGGGATTACAGGTGTGCGCCACCACGCCCGGCACATCTTTCTTTAGAACATTTAACTGCCAAACTTTTCTTTGAATAACAAAAGCAAGAACTTACTAAAAATAAAAGGAGGATGATTTTAAGTTGTCTGAAAGTATTAAGAACCAGTCTGCAAAGCCAAAATATTTACTATCTGGCTCTTCTACAGATTTTTAGGCAAAAACCCACTGAAAATGCTTAGTTTTGAACTTACCATTAAGTACCCAATCTCTTTCTGGTTGACTCTTATCTCCATGGATACACATAGCTGGCCAACTATCATAAGAAAATGAAACATTTTAGGAATTTTTTAAATTTAAAGAGAAAGTTACTACATTGTTTCGATAAAGTTAAGGAACATGAACAGACAACTATGTTCACTTAGACAGGCGCAGTAGCACATGTCTATAACCCCAGCACTCTGGGAAGCTGTGCCAGGGAAATCTCAAGAATCACAAGTTTGAGTCAAGCCTGGAAAACTTAGCAAGGGCCTGTCTCAAAAGCACAAAATAAAAGGGGCTGGGAGTACAGCTCAGCCTGAAACCCAAGTTTAATTCTCAGTATGGCGGGGGGAGTAGTGTTGCACATTAGGTGGTATTAGAAAGCCATTATTGAAATTTTAGAGTGTGCAATACCAATTTAGAAATCGCCATTAAAATCTGAGCCTAATTAATTATTCTGGTGTTATACTCACCCATCTCTGCGCATCCTTCGAGTGAGGTCATCACAGCGTCTCTTTGTCTCTACAAATATGATGGTCTTATTTTCCTTTTCAGCCATTATTTCCTCCATCAGTTGAATCAACCTGAGTAAGACCAACAATACAGTCATCATATAAAAACCTCCCCATATATTAAGTAGACTACTTCAAAACTAACTCCCAAAGCTACACTACTTAACACCAGGATTCAAATCCAACACACTCCTATTGGTGATGCAAAGAATGGGTTATTAGAAAGCCCCAGTGTTTCTAATTTTTTCAGGCCTCAAAAAACAAACAAACCAACAAAAACAACAAAAACTGGCTTCTCTAACACTTTTTTTCTGGAGAATTATTAGAAACAGTTTATCAGTATTTGTGAACAAGTGGAATCTTTCATACTTGTGGTCTTTTTCACTTTCCATGCAGACATCCACGATCTGAAGGATGTTGTGGTTGGCACTCAACTCCAGATTGCCCACGTTGATCTGAGTATAATCACGCAAGAAATCCTCTGCAAGCTGTCTTACTTCTTTTGGCCAGGTTGCACTCCACATCAATGTCTGCCTATCAGGCTATCATGAAAGGAAAAGTCTTTTAGCGAAGAGAACTACATAACTGTCAAAAGACATAAAGGCATGAAGTATACACTGTACGTACTCTGATTTGGTCAACAATTTTACGGATCTGAGGCTCAAAGCCCATATCAAGCATCCTGTCGGCCTCATCCAGAACAAGGTAAGTACAGCGGCGAAGGTTTGTCTTTCCTGACTCTAGGAAATCGATCAGGCGCCCAGGAGTAGCTATGCAGATCTCAACACCTGTAAAGCATAAAGATCTAACTCATGAGGAATTCTTTATCTACTCTCTAAATCTGAGCACACAAACTAAGAACACCAGCTCTGTGATCTTGCACACATACTGCAGAGCAGTACCTGCATAAATATAATGTGAGGAAACCTCAACTACAACCATCAATCTTACAAAGTCTCCAGCTAAGGTCAATGCCACCTCCCAAACTAGCTAGTATAACCATATCTGAGAATTTCTAAGCTTCTGTAACAGTGGTTTTTTTTTTTTTTTTTTCATAAGAACCCATTACTTTTTCAATATCATACACAGAAATTGCTAAACAAAACAAAACCCTATTCTTATTTACTGAGGTATTTTTATCAAATTACCTCTTTCCAAGTCTCGAATCTGGGGGCCTTTAGGAGCACCTCCATAAATGCAAGTACTCTTCAATCTTGAACACTTGCCATAGTCGTCAGCCACCTGCTGTACTTGCTGAGCAAGTTCTCTCGTAGGAGCCAGAACTAGACACTGGAACAGGCAAAAAACCCCACTTGAGACACCTACCCCAAGTTAAACAAAACAACCCCCTAGAAACATCAAAGTGCAAAAAGGTAATTAATTCTTCCCTATGTAGTACTTTTCAAGGTGTATGACAGGGTGGGGTACTGGGATGCCCAGTGGCTTAAGTAAAACTATACTGGAGTGTAGGTAACAAGTGATGACATTTGCTACTTAGTATGTTGATACTGTCATTCATTTACACATACCATACAAGTGGATATGTATGGATTTGTATGACCTAGTGCAGTGGTGGTGAACCTATGGCACACGTGCCACAGTGGCCTGTTTATCACTGGAAGCTCTAAAATTTCACTATCACTGACCTAGTTAGTGTAACTGCACAGCTCTCACAAAATGAGTAAATGTGCCAGGCATGGTGGCTCATGCCTGTAATCCCAGCACTTGGGGGGCTGAGGCAGGAGGATCGTTGCGAGTTCGAGGCCAGCCTGAACTGCATAGCAAGACTGTCTCAAAAAGACCAAAAAAAAAAGTCCTACAATGAAACCATGGATTAAATACCAGCACAAGTAAGAAAAGAGCAGCGCAAGCTGAGTATGGCAGTACACTGCTATAATCCTAGCCCTCTGGGCAACTCAGACCCTACCTCAAAATGCGCGGTGGCATGTACCTCCGTAACACCAACACTTGTGAGTCTGAGGATAGTTGTGTGTCTGAGGCCAGCCTGAGCTACAATGAGTTAAACTGCACAGTGACGCCCTGTCCCCGCTCCAAAAACGGCCCACAAATGAACACAATATGCACTAAATTAGCACTTAAGCATAAGAATGGTTCAAACCCAAGCAACCCATTTGCTTGCTGTATGTGACTGGGCAAGTCATTTAGTTCCAAAACGGGGTTATACGGAGTAGATGGACTTAAGAATGAAATTGGAGGGGCTGGGGATTTAGCTCAGCGGCAAAAGCGCCTGCCTGGCAAGCGCAAGGTCGTGAGTTCGGTTCCTGGTACCAGAGAAAAACCAAAAAAAAAAAAAAAAAAAAAAAAAAAAGAATGAAATTGGACATTGGTAAAGCAGTGCCTAGAACACAACAGGCATTCATCTGTAGTTATTCTTAGAACTGTAAATAAAACAAAATACTTACGATTGGGCCATCTCCCCTTTCCAAGTATGGCTGGTGGTTAATATGAACAATTGCAGGCAGCAGATACTGGGGAGGAATAAGAACAAAATATTACACCAAAACCAAGTCATCATCTTAACAGTGCAACTTCTAACAGTAATAATGCTGAAACAGCAACTAAAAAGCACAATCTACTACTTCCATCTCTTGTGCAACGTACATTTGAACGTGAAATATGTCCGCTTTAGATAGCTAACGTTACTGCCTACACTTCTGTGACAATTAGGATAGCAAAATACTCCACTTGCTGGTACTCACCGCCAATGTCTTCCCAGAGCCTGTTTGAGCGATGCCCACCATATCCCGGCCACTAAGAGCCAGTGGAAATCCCTGGCACTGAATTGGAGTTGGTTCTGTAAAGTGTTGATCCATCAACACATCCATTACATATTCTATGAGAGAATAAACATATTATTGCCTTAAAAAAGAAAAAAAGAGGCTCTATACCCAGCCCGTCACTCCCTTTCAGATCACTGTCCTGCAGCATCCAAGGGCACAGGGACATAGCAGTCACACTGTTTGCCGAATGTTTCTTACGTTCAGCTAGAAAGACATTTTATTCTGCTGTTGTGGACGAGGGAGTGGCAAACACAGAAGTGTTAACAAATGCAAAAAAAAAAAAAAAAGATGAGGGCTGGGGACATAGCTCAGTGGCATAAGCGCCTGCCTGGCAAGCACAAGGTCCTGAGTTCGATTCCTCGCGTCAAAAAAAAAAAGAGAGTCCTTCATCTAGACAGTAGATAAGCATAAAAAATTCTTATGCACTAACATATTTACCACTACCGTTAGGAAGTTAATTTTTTGAAACCTGTAATGGCGTATGTCTAGATGTCCCCTCAAAGCCTCATGTGGTCACAGGTGGGGCTTTTTCAGGGGTGGCTGGATCTGCAGTGTGTGATGTTGGAATTAATTCACTGCGCAACACTAGGATCAAGAGCACTAGGGTTAAGGGAGTGCTGCCTGCCCTAGGTAGCCTGGTAAGATAAGAGACAGAAAGAGCTTTGGTCTCTGCTTGCTTCTTTTGGCTTCTGTCTACAACAAACTGCTTCTCCTCTGCAATGCCCCTCTGCCATGTACCATCCTCCCTTGGAGCTAGCCAACTATGGACTGAAACCTGTACTGTAAGCCAAATAAATACTTCCTTCTTTAACTCTGGGTGTCGGGCATTTTGTCTCAGCAACAAGTATGACAAAAAACTATTACCTAAATTACTACCTTTATGAAAGATTTCTACTTGTCTTTTCAACACTGTAAAGTCTTTATATGTAGTGCAGACTGGCCTTAAGTTGACAGAAGATCTTCCTGCCTCAGCCTCCCAAGTGCTGGGATTACAGGTATGCACCATCACACCCAGCTCTAAAACCTTTAAATAACCTATTACTCCTGTTTATTACCCAACAAAATCTAACAATCAAGGTTCTAGGTTGGGTGTTTTTTTTTGGAGACAGGGCCTCACTATGGAGTTCAGGCTGGCCTTGAACTCATAGCAATTCTCCTGCTTGAGCCTCCATGGTGCTGGGATTTACAGGCATGGAGCACCATGCCCAGCAAACTCTGGGTTGAAGAACACTTACGTGGGAAGTTAGCATGATGAAAGGCAAAGACAGGCTTAGGACAAACATCTCCCCCTCGCACTGTGATCTCTTTCTTTCGGCGTAGCTCATCAACTTCATACTAGCAGAAAGAATGAAGACGAATTAGTAAAAGTTATTGTCCATACCCAAAACTTTTATTAGCCAAGCAACTAATTATTACCCAACCCACAGTAACAATGGTAAATATATACTATGCTTTCAACTTTGTGAGGATTTTCCTAACTGTGAGTTGACAACGCAAAGTGGCTAGGGGTTCTGTTCCATGCAAGAAAGCACATACACAAGGTCAGAAGGAAGCACATACTTAAGGTTAGAACTAGGAAATGAGAGTATATGGAACGTGGGGCCAGGTGTGCTTGTAAATTACTTTTCCATATAAACAACCACTTCGTAAGTGGAGTCCCAAACAATCATGAAATTAAAAAAACAATCTACTATTAAAATCTACCTCATAAATGAAGACATGTCAATATACAGTTAAAACCATGTATGAGAAATATATTATAAATCAACAAGGGGGCCAGGGACACAGCCCAGCAGCATAGCGCCTGCCTGGCAAGCACAAGGTCCTTAGTTCAATTCCTGGTACACATAAAAAAACCCAATCAACACATTATATGTATATTTAAACTGGTCTCTCTTATGAGTACCAAGTAGTCTTAAAAATCTAAGAACCAGCCGGGCGTGGTGGCATACTCCTGTAATCCCAGCACCTGGGAGGCTGAGGCAGGAGGATCCTTGTGAGTTCAAGATCAGCCTTGGCTACAATGTAAGCTCAAGGCCAGTATGAACTCCATAGGGAGACCCTGTCTCAAAATAAAAGAAAATCTAAGAACCTTATACGATAACAAAGTATATAAGACAGCAACAAGTAAATTCTACCCTATACTTCTACTTGTTTCATTTATCTGTATAAAAAAAAATAATACAAAACACTTACTGGAGTCAGCCTTGCCACTTCTGGATGTTCCACATAAAAATTTTTCTCAAACTTGGGGAGCTCACTCAAATCCCATTTCTTTTTACGTAAACGCTCCCCAGGATTACCAAATTTCTTCGGAGGGAGTCCACCGCCACCTCTTGCTCCAAATCTAGGAACAGCAAGAATTTTTAAAACAATGTTACCTTATGTTCTCGGAAAAGGTGCATAAAGACTGACTCCTAGGATACTACCAGCTCCCCACCCCTATTTTATGGGTATGTGCTTGAAACAGTATCAGATGCAACAATGAACTGCGATTTATTGATTCAACAACTATATTGTTTTACATGGTGCTGGTGATACGAGAGAACAGAACAGATAAATAGCTTGTGTAAGAGGAGGCAATTAAAGTTTAAACAACACTGCTGTGGATGGGAGGAATATTCAAGTTAAATTCCCTGAATTTTGAACAGCTTTTCAGATCCCTTCCCCGTTTAGACCATAAAGAACATTTCTGCTCTACTTATGAGCAAAGAGAAAACTACTGGGACCTATAAAGGATTGCTAGTTTATGCTAACAAAGGAGTCTGAACAAACAATTTATGGGAGAAACAATCAATAAAACATATTTAAGGTTTTTAATAAAAACTCAAGCCCAGATTTTTTTTTTACAAGCAAACTAAATGGAAATATAAGCATGGCCTCTAGACAAACCTGAAATGTAACAAATTACAAGTTATTTTGCTGGGAGAATCGTAATACTAAGATGGCCTTCATTCCCCTACATTACTCTATGTAAAGGGCAGGGCTTTAATATCCAAACAGTAAGGCTATTTTTTTCATCTCATTTCCTTCACTCCTTGCAAAACATAATACTGAATTTAATTTGCTTTTCCCACTCTTAACATCTTGTAGAAAGTGTTTACTTTTCCAGCGCTGGGGACTAAACCCAGGGCCTTTGCACAGAGCTCCATTTCCAGCCCTTTAATTTTTGAGACTGGGTCTTGCTAAGTTGCCAAGGTTAGGATCCAACCTGTGATCCTCCTGCCTTAGCCACAAGTGCTGATGACTACAGGCATGTGCCACAGCGCCCAGCAGCAGTAACTATCTTAAAGGGCTTCAATTTCCTGTAACTCAAACCATTAGAACTCTGGGGCTTAAAGACCAGTTAGTTATATCTCTACACAGATTTATGGCAGAAAATTTTGTTGGCATTTTGGGTATCTACACTCAATAAACAGAGTAAACCGACATTACCTATACTGCTACTGGTTAACCAGTGAGAGAAATCAAAAAGGAGACCCATGCAGCACCAAAATACACCCATCAGTATCTAGAACATGTTCTCAGGCTTCCAGTAAACAGTACACAGACCAAGGGGCGTTCCCACTTGTAAATCAATAAAAAGTACTCTAAATAGATCTTTATCAAGAAATAGTATGCACGCTTACAGTGTCCTAGAGATTCAGGTTCAAATACAAGGTTCTTGGAAAATACGTTGCTTTCCCACTTTATAATACTGATGTCAGACTTTCAGGGAAGCTTTTACCCCTGTAGTTACCCATACCACCATTAATACACACACAGCCCACTTCCTGGTACACTTCGCTGTTTGTTAATGTGACCAAGTGAGTAGCAAAGTTTGTTACAGGATAAATTCAGCTTTTAAAACATGTATATGTTGACCACACCCGTTGTTTCCAACTAATTCAGCAGCAGTTGAAAGCACAAAAGAAAACTCAAGTGAAAGTAGTTAGGGCACAAACCTTATCAGAGTGCAATTTTGTCCTGGACTTTAAAAAAAAGCTTTCCATTTTTACCTGTCATCTGATACTCAATGAGTCAATATGGGATATGGGTTGAAATTTACCATTTCTCTTTTCAAATACTAATTGCTAAACTATATTTATGATAAAACATCATGCACAGTAAAGAAGTAGAATACCATTATCAATACTTCGGGAAGCCTCCTCGTGCCTCCTCTAAGTTTACAACCCCCATGATTACCTTGAATTGTAGTAACCATTCCTCTGGTTTTTATAGTCGTCTTATTTTCCTGTATCCTTAAAATATGTCAAACTATTTTATTTATTTGGTCTTTTTGAGACAGGATCTAGCTATGCAGTTCAGGCGGGCCTCGAACTCACAACGATCCTCCTGCCTCAGCCTCCTCCGGAGTGCTGGGATTACACGCATGGGCCACCACGCCCCGCGCTCAAACTACTTTAAAAACTAAGTATGTCTGAGAATCATCTGAGAGCCGGGCATGGTGGTGCATGCCTGTAATTCCAGCACTCGGGAGGCTGAGGCAGGAGGATCATTGTGAGTTTGCGGTCAGCCTGGGCTACAAAGTGAGCTCAAGGCCAGCCCGAACTGCATAGCCAGACCCTGTCTCAAAAAAAAAAAAAAGGAATCATCTGAGATGACCCAAGTTTTTTTTCTTCTTTTTCATTGCTGTATTGTATTCAAATATACAAATACCCACAATTTATTAGGATACTGAGTCTCAAACATGCTATTCTCACCAACAATGTTGGGATAAATGGTTTTAGACATGGCTCCTGCATCACATGTGCACAGATTTTTCTATGGGTCTTTAGGACAGACTAGGGTGTAATATATAATTACTGCATCACTTTCAAATTTACTAGGTATTTGCTAGGCAGCAGCGTTGAAATTCCCTTCTAAACTTTGCTCAACTGTGAAACCCTAAATGAACATTCCACTTTTAGCTCTCCTCTCTGAATCTAACAAAAGATCGCAGATTCCCCTAAGTGCGAAGTGAAAATGGTTCTTATTTTGTAACTTAGTGACAATCGAAGTGCTTGTGACTAGTAAGTCTAATATTTGTCTATTTAAAACATGCATGTTTGGGAACAGTATCATGAACACCCAATTACAGCGGGACAATCGCATACATTATCTCTTAATTCCCAAGAACACAGCCCTCTTCTTCCATTCAGCTGAAAAAAAAAAATGGGCTCACAAAAATTAAGGATGTGCCCACAGTCACACCCATTAAGAAGCAGTAGCCTGTAAGCTCAATACTCCACTTGGAAGGCTGAGGCAGGAGGATCGCTGTGAACTCAAGGCCAGCCTGGATTACACAATGCGACCCCATCTCAAAAACGAAAGAAAACAAACTGGTAGCACACGTAAATGTCTCTGTTAAGCAAAAAGTCATTTAGCTGACGTGAAAAAAATCCTAAAAACTCAGTATCTTTATTCAGGTCTAGTCCTGTTACATTTTTTATCCCTGATGGTGCAACAGTGGCCATTACAACATCAAAACTTTCCGGGCTAGGCCGAGAAGTTAACGCTGGAACACAAAAGAGTTAAAAAAAAAAAACAAGTTAAAATTACAATACTGCCCATCTCTCCAAACTCCCCTTCCCCCTAGTACTATGGATAACTGACTTCACTACTTTACAGTTCTATGCGCTTCCTTTGAATTACACAAAGCACGAGTGAAGGAGATTAAGAACCTATGTTTTAAAATCAGAAGTATAGTAGTATCAGAAAAACTGTCTAGCAAGAGCTCAAGGCCTAGAATTCAATCCACAGCACCGGAAACAAAAACAAAATGAGAAGCCGCGCTTTAGACTGATGGCCGACAGTGATCGCTGGGGACATCATGTAAAGGAAGCCATTTCGAGCTGGGTTTCCCGAGGCAGCACAAGAGCGTCTGGAGCGTTTTTTCCAGACGGTCACTGCGGCACGGGGAGATCAAGTGACCCGCCCGCGCGGCCAGGCCCGGAGCGGGGC
Organism: Chinchilla lanigera; assembly: GCF_000276665.1. Lineage (NCBI taxonomy): Eukaryota > Metazoa > Chordata > Mammalia > Rodentia > Chinchillidae > Chinchilla > Chinchilla lanigera. The sequence goes on from NW_004955413.1 coordinate 24,664,169, forward strand.
CCTTCCCGCCGGACCCCAGCCGCCCGGCGCCGCCATTGTGCCGCGGAGCCCGCTCGGCCTCGGGCAACGGCCCCCTCCCCCCGCCCCCCGCGACGCGCGGCCTCGCGGCCCGCCGCCTCCCCCCTTACCCGCCACGGTCCCGGTCCCGGTCCCGGTCCCCAAAGCCTCCTCCGCGCATGGTCCCAAATGGGTAGAGATCTGGGAGCGGGGCACGGATGGCCGGGCTCGGGAGGGCCTGCGGCTCCGGTCTGGTGACGACCGATGGCGGCGGCGCCTCCGCTGTTGGGGCGGCGGCAGGCGCGGCGCTTTCTCGCTCCGACGCGCTGTCTCCCGTCGCAGACGCCACCGTCGCCGCCTCTCTCGTCGGAGACGGGAGCAAAACACAGAGAATCGGGTAATAAAAACGGTGAGGAGGTTTGGCTACGCTCAAACCCGGCAGTGCCGCGGTTTAGGCGTCTCCTTCCTTCTCAGCGACTGCACAAAATGGCGGCCGCCGCTGAGACTGCTCCAACTAGACGCTACGTACGGCGGAGACGATACGTAAACAGGGTCTCGGAATCGCCCGAGGGCTCTGCGGGGCGTTACGGATATTCTTGGAAGGATTTTACGTCAGTTGCGAAGACCGGTACATTTTGCGGCTCGTAGGAGAAAAACAAACTACGGAGTGGACGTAAAGTTCTCGCGCCGCCTGAACGAGAACGTGGGGTGGGGCGGGGGAAGAGCCCCCGTGGCGACGTAACATTCTTTGCGTCGTTAGCCGGCCCACTATTGCGGAGATGCGCAGTGTGCGTGGCGCATTGTGTTTGGAGAATAGAGGATTTTGCCGAATTCTGCTGCGGGACGGAACTTGAGGCCTGCGGTTGCGAGTGACTTTGCAGAGACAATAACGGTCTCCCATGTCACAGCTTCAGAGTTTGCAGTGCCACAAGCCAGGAGGGTATTCAGGTCCTCGGCTGGCCCTCCTAGGTTATCTCGGCGGCCCTCTCGCCGAGCCATCCTGGGCTGCAGAGACTGACCGCGCACCCGGCGCCATTTCCTTTCGGTTGCTTCTAGCTGCGCCGTCGCCGGCAGCCATGATGGCTGCCCGTGTCTTTTTTTTTTTTTCTTTTTTTTTTAGCGACTTGTGCAGTTGGCGACATCGCAGCTAGGTTAAAGCACTCTCTGATGTCCACTGTTCACACTGACGTGCACTGTCGGTCCCCGGTGGGGCACAGTTGTGCCAACTCAGAAGGAAAGCTGCCTGGAGCCCCTCCCAGGGCCCCTCTGTCCCTTCGCCGCCATGAAGCGGCGCCCCTCGTGTTCCGGGCGCCCTTGGCAGCGGCGTCTCCAGGCGCCTGGGCCAAGGCTTCAGCGCGGGTCCTAACCCCGCCGGGCCGCGTTCTCCACTGCTCCCTTTCCCAGTGGCTCCGGGCGTTCCCCGTCCACCTCGCACACTGCCCTGAGTCCTGAGCCGGCGGCCAGCCTCGCCGCCTCGGGGTCGCGGTTCTCGCACAGATGAGTCGGGGGCGTGGCGCCCCCAGGGCCGGGCCTCGTGTCCAGCTCTGTCTCCGCGTGCCGAGTTATCGCAAAAGTGACCCAAGGCCGAGAGTTTCGCGGTAGGCCGTCGGATGCTGTCGCTGGACAGGGCCGCGGGAGGTTGCCACTAGAGAAGGAGACCTAGACCCGCAGATTACGTTTCGCGGGTTTTCTGACACCCATCGTGGTAAAAGAACTTTAAGGCATAAAAGAATGTGTTAGAAAAAAATAAAAATAGGGGCTGGGGATTTAGCTCAGCGGCACGGCCCCTGCCTGGCAAGTGCAAGGGCGTGAGTTCGATTCCCGGTACCGGAAAACAAACAAACAAACAAAAGGTCGGGCGTGGTGGCGCACGCCTATAATCCCAGCACTCAGGAGGCTGAGGCAGGAGGATCATCGTGAGTTCGAGACCACCCTGGGCTACAAAGTGAGCTCAAGACCAGCCTGAACTGTATAGCAAGACCCTGTCTCAAAAACACCAAACAAATAAACAAATATTGCCGGGGATATAGCTCAGTGGCATAAGCGCTTATCTGGCAAACCTGAGGTCATGAGTTTGATTCCCGGTACCCCCCCGCCCCCCGCCCCAAGAAAGAATATATTGGGCTGAACTGTAACAGTACATGCTCAGCGCAGGCTGTTGGGAGACAGGCGCGTTGTTTCCTGGAGCTGGGAACGTTTATGCTTCTTTTGATGGGGTGGAAACCCCAGGGGATGGTGGCCCACTCCCCAGGAGGGTCCTGGCCCATTTCACAGGTATGGGCCCAGTCTGTTTGTTTGCAGATGAATTTAAGCATTCTTTGAATCCCCACACCCTGTTCCTTTATCTGAGGATCAGGTCGTTGTCGTCGTCCCCCCCCCCCCACGCTCTTTTAACTTAGCCAATTTATGGACATACAGTATTCTTGACAACTTGGAGGATGATGGGTGTGGGAAGAAAGGAACGTAAATTAACGAAGGGAACGTCTGTGGGTAGCCTTGGGTAACTTTGACTGTCCAGGAAGTTGCAGTCTTTTTTTTTTTTTCTAAGTACACTTTTTAAATTATGATTTTATCTCCATTTTACTTATCTTCAGTTTTTGTGCTTCAGTGTCACGTGGCCGAGAGACACAGAGACAGTTATGGATTCACTGAACCCAAGGTGAGTGGCTAGAGGTCTAGCGCCATGGTAGGTGCTGGGGCCACATGGTGAACGTTTGAGTTCTGTGTGCTCACAGCATTTTTCCTCTAGATGAGGTTTTTCTTGGGAGGGCTAGGGAGACAGGGTCTCACTATATAGTTTAGGCTGGCTTTGCACTTACTATGTAGCCCAGGCTGGCCTCAAATTCAAAATCCTCCTGCCTCAGCCTCCTTAGTGCTGGGATTATAAGCCTTTGCCACCACGCCTGGTCGGATATAGGTATTAAATGATTATGGCAGGCAGTTGCTAACCAAAATTTTTAAAAAAGAAAGAAGAAAGTGTATATGTAGTGTGAAGAAGTGGAATATGTGGTATTGTATTAGATGATCTGAAAAGGTCTCCCAGATCAAGTGACATTTTAGCTGAGATCTAAACCGAGGGAACTAGCCTTGCCTATGTAGAGGAAAGGGTAAGTGAAAAGGTCCCAAAGCAGAATGTGACTGCAGTAGAGCCAGAGCCAGGAGAGAACCACATTATGAAGGCTTGTATACCACCATAAATCACTTTTTTTTCTTTTAGTGGTGCAGGATATTGCTAAATTGCCTGGGCTGGAGGCAAACTTTAAATCCTCCTGCCTCAGCCTCCCAGAGTGCTGGGATCACAGGTATGCACCACCACACCCAGCTGCCAAGACTCTTACTTATAACTGCCAAAACTGTTGGTGTCTGTGATAATATACAGCCGGGTGTAGTAGCCCACACCTGTAATTCCACCACTGAGGAGGCTGATGCAGGAAGGTTGCCTGGAGCTTGAGGCCAGCCTGGGCTACATAGTGAGATTCTATCTGAAAAAAGCGAAAAGAAAATACACTTAGCTCAGTGTATCTTTTTATTAAAAAAAAAAAAAGTCCTAAGTGACAGCTGAGTGCTTATCTTTACTGTGCTGTGAGTTTTATCTTCACTGTTTTAGTTCATACTCACCTGTAAATGAAGTAACTGGACCTTGCAGGGATTTTAGAAGGAGGGAATGAAATACCGTGTAGAGTGGCGCCGGGCACTAATACTCGCAGTGTAAGCAGTTGTGATTGGCTTGCTATACAGATGAACAAGCTGAGGCTCAGAAAGGTTAGGTAGCTAGGCCAGGGTCACACAGCACATAGATGGCATTGTTATGGACTCAAATGCAGGTGCCCTGGCACTGTTGGCTTTGGGAATGGATAATTTCCTGTGGGGATCATCCTGTGCCTTGTATCTACCCACTAGATACCACTAGAATCACCCTCCTCGCCGAGTCAGAACAGCAAAAAAGTCTCCAGACATTGCCCAGTGTCCCCAGTGGGCACTGAGAACCACTCCATCTGGGGACCACTGTGCTGCCCTCCCTTCCTGTGGGAGCACAGAATTAATGTCCTTCTTTCACCTGTCACATTGTTGTGCAGATGTCATTTGCCATCTGCAAACTCCACCTGCCAACGCTACCGTCACAGTTACTCATTTGATGTGTGGTTTATTATAGCAGTAAAATTTATACTCAAGACACTCACAGCTTTCAACCATAAAAGAATTATTCCTTTTGTTTAGATTTTAAGGCCATAAGCTTTGGTTTTGTTCTATTTTTACTGTGAACCGCCTGAGTTCTGTATATGCATTCTGTCTAGTTTCTCCAACTCTGCAGTTTCATCGTCAATAAACTCACCTGTGTCTGAAATGCAGTGCCTTTCTTTTCCATCTTAAGGGGACCCATGTTGCTTCTTTAATGGTTTGGCCTAGACTGGGGATTTAGCTCAGCAACACAGCGCCTGCCTGGCAAGTGCAAGGTCATGAGTTCGATTCCTGGTACCAGGGGAACCCCCCCCCCCGCCAAAAAAAAATAGTTTGGCCTATTACACTTCCTATGCCAAAGGTCAAAAGTACTGATGCGCTAAGTCAGCAAGGTAACCTAAAGCAGGAGCCATGGAAGAGTGGTATGCAAGGAACTTCGAGGAAGTTTTCAAGACTCCTGGCTGGGGATATATAGCTCAGTGGCACAAGCACCTGCCTAGCAAGCGTAAGGTCCTGAGTTCGATTCCTGGTACCAAAAAGAAAAAAGACTCTGTTTCTAGAACGTGAACTTTCATATATATTCTTTTCTGAAATTGATATAACCCAGAAATTTGCCCACACTTGCACCCTCCTTTACAAAAGACAAAAATCTTGTACCCAAAGTCTCACTATGGCTTTTGTCATGGAAATTGTTATCTTTAAAGTGACAAATACAGGGATAGTTAGAAATGCTGGCATTGACACGAGAGAATGATTCTGAGTCGTTGGTAACATCCTTGTAAGTAAGGATTCCAGTTCTTTGTCTTCAACAAAGTGGAAGGAGGGGTACTTGGAATGTTCAGCAGATGAAAAGTGATTTTGGACAGATTACTGGAGTTCTGGAATATAGCTTGGAGGATCAGATAATTGAGTGACACTGCTGTAGGAAAACTTTCCAGTCTCACCGGGAGGCTGATGTAGGAGGATCACTGCCAGTTCTGAGGCCAGCTTAGGCTACAAAGGGAGTTTGAGGCCAGCCTGAAATACATCTTAAGACCCTGCTCAAAAATAACAAGCACAGCAAAAACTTACAGTCTCACCTAAGTTATTTGATCAACATTTCTCAGAACTCACTGCTATAAAAATGGAAGGAAGAGAAAGAAGAGTCAAAGGTAATGCTCTATGAGTACAGGATTTATTGTTTCTTAATCTCTATTTTATTAAATAATGAATTTTCAATAAATTTTTTTGTTGTTTTTTTTGAGACAGGGTCTCATTATGTAGTTCAAGCTGGCCTTGAACTCACTGTGCCCCTAGATTGGCCTGAAACTCACAGCAGTCCTGCCTCAGTTTCCCAAGTGCTGGGATTATAGATGTGTAACACACCTGGCTAAAAATGTATTTACAATGTTTATTATTAATATTTGGAACATTTATATTGCTTTGACTAATTACATTGTAATAAAAATTCCAATGAAGAAATTTTAATACTTGGAGCCTTTGGGCCGGGCATGGTGGCCCACACCTGTAATCCCAGCACTCAGGAGGCTGAGGCAGGAGGATCCTTGCGAGTTCAAGGCCAGTCTGGGCTACAAAGGGAGCTCAAAACCAGCCTAAACTGCATAGTGAGATCCTGTCTCAAAAAGACCAAAAAAAAAAAAAAAATAGAGTCACCAGAAATAAAGCATTTTTTTTCTGTGCCACAGTCTTATGTTGCAGAGAAATATTAAGTGATCAGTAAAAGACAGTCGATATAAAAATTTGGATAAAATTCTGAAAAGAAGCTAGCCATGGTGGCACACACCTGTAATCCTAACACTTAGGAGGATTTCCATGAGTTCAAGGCCAGCCTGGGCTATATAGTGAGAGACTATTTCCTAATATAAAATAAAATAAAATGTCAATATTCACCAGCTCATATATTGTATCCTCATAAAATGATTTACATTTACAATGACAAAGTTTAGGCAGGAAGTTAGGCCTGGGGTGATGATTCTGGACATGAAACCGAATGTGTTACTGACTTCCATGCTAGAGACACATAATGGAATTCCACCTCACCGAGGGCTTCCTAACCTTGCTGGTCTGTGTTGAGTCTCTTGCTTAAGTCCATGGCCCAGACACTCAGCTTTAGCTCCATCATCTGGCATTCAGGGCCTTTCAAAATCTGGTCTCTACCTCTTACATCCTCCTGCTTCAGCAAATCTCCTGTCTTTTTTTTCCTCACCTGGTTAACTCATCACCACACATGAAAATAACTGACTTGGGGCTGGGCGTGTAGCTCACTGGGAGAGCACTTGCCTAGCACAAGCAAGGGCCTGGGTCTGACCCCCAGTACACATTGAAAAAGAAAAGATGGTCTCAAACCCCACTTCTGGCCTTTTGAAGCTTTAGCAAAGAGATCTTTCCTTTGGCACTGAGAAGCCTTATATCAGTCACGGTTTACTAGAGAAACAGATATAATACAAGATATATAGATGTACAAGAAATTACAAGTTTGGTTTACAATGGTCAGCCACAGAATTGGATGAGGAAGTGGGCAGAGGGGGTCTGCATGCTGGAGACTGAAAAGTCCAGTCTAAGGTCTGGAGCTGTGCAAGTGTCCGTGCAAGTCCGTATCAGGTGGCTGATGCGTCTGCGACGGAACGCTGAAGAATGTACAACAAAGGCCTGAGAGTCTCAGGCTGAAGCCAAACTGTCTGCTCTGGAAGCCAGGGGATGACCACCAAGCTGAAGGCGAAGACTGAAGCTCTTCTGAAGAACCAGCAATCAGTCCTCCCTCATTTTTCTTTTATGGCATGCGCCTACCTGCCTTGGGCAGCGGGGGTGGAGGGGGTGGG
>NW_004955413.1:24671263-24690401 GCF_000276665.1 Chinchilla lanigera
GCGCGCGGCTCCCGCGAGCACCCGAGCGCGGACATGCGGCGCCCCGACGCCAAGGTGGTGCTGCTGGGCGGCGCGAGCGTGGGCAAGACCTCGCTGCTGCGGCGCTACACGGAGCGGCGCTTCCCCGACTCGGTCAGCACGGTGGGCGGCGCCTTCTACCTGAAGCCCTGGCGCGCGCTGCACCTGTCCGTGTGGGACACCGCAGGTGAGGCCGGCGCCTTCGCGGGGAACCGTTCGTGTGTCCGGGCGCCGCCCGTTGAACCCAGGGCCTGCACACCGAGCTACGTGCCCGTCCTTTCCTCTTTTCTTTTTTTTAACTGTTTATTTGGAGTCAGAATTCCCCACGTCTCTAAATTGCTCAGGCTGGGCTGAACTTGCCATCCTCCTGCCTCAGCCTCCCTGCCTCACCATGCCCGGCTGCCTTTCCAGTTTGGAAGGAGCCCGGGAACTCGAGCTCCTCGCACGTTCACGGTGGCCCTCAGGGTGTGCGGTGCTGGGAAGAGAAGCCTGTTTTTCCAAGAGAGGAAACTGAGGTGCAGAGCTGGATGAGCCGCAGAGCCGGAGCCTGCCGACCTCGACACACCTCAGCTTGTTCGTCCTGTGCTCGCTGCGGCCCGCGCCGTGTCCTGCGGCCGGGTTTCGGGACAGGTTTCCAAGCTGGGTGGGGGGCTATTTTGAGACCGCGTGGTGTCTGTGTCCGTGCTCACGGGTAACCTTCGGCCGAGCTCTGCAGCGTGCGGGTGCTGGGGGCGCCGTGAGGGGCAAGTGTTTCCCCTGGAGGGGGCGGTGCCGCACGTGAGCGGACACCAGGCCCGCAAGCCGCTCTTCCGGGAGCCCGAGCCCCGAGCCCGAGCCCCGGCTCCTGCTGTCACACCCTGACGGCCTGGGGGACCTGTCTGGCGTCTGCGCTGCTGTCCTGGGTGCCCGGTCTACTCAATGCGCCGGGTCAGAGCTGTTCCGCCTTTAAAGCCGAGCTGATGAGTAGTCAGGGCGCCTGCCGGCTCTCTCTGGGTGTTTCTGTTATGCTGGTTGTGAATGTGGGGACTGACCTATTTCCAGTGTTTTCTTTTTTCTTTCGTTTGGAGACAGGGTCTCACTAGGTAGCCGGGCTGGCCTTGAACTCACAGGATTGTCCTGCCTCAGCCTCCCATAGTGCTGGGGTCACTGGTGTGCACTAGCTCCTAGTGCCTCCTGCTGCCTGGCTGGGATTCCTTGCTGCCCTTGGTTCCCCGGGGACAGCTCAGGGCTGGTGCTGGAGACCCACGCTGGGCAGGAGCTTACCCGCGGGGCTGGAGCCCGCGCCCTTGTGGCCTGGGGCTCGGCGTGCCTGCCGCCCCCTCCCCCGTGCTGGGACGTCACAGCAGCGTCCCTAACACTGCCCATGTGGTGGCCTCAGCGAGGCTGGGGACTCATTTCCTGGCTGGTTTGGTGGACACCTTCCGGTCCCTGGAACCACAGTGTGGGCTCGGGCCGGGCCACTCCCACTCTCCTGCCGTCCTGGGGTGCGCTCCGACCGCCAAGGTCACCTCTGCCCCTGCCTCTGGGGACTGCGGGGGACCAGGCAGTTGGAGGGGAAAGAGGCAGGAATAGGGACCTTTCCAGGTCTCCAGGCTGGGACTTCGGAAGTGTAAACTTCCCTTTTTTTTTTTTTTTTTTTTTTGGTCTCACTCTGCAGTTCAGGCTGGCCTTGAGCTTACTTTGTACCCCAGGCTGGCCTTGAGCTCACAATGATCCTCCTGCCTCAGCCTCCTGAGTGCTGGGATTACAGGCGTGTGCCACCACACCCTGCCAACAAACAGTCCTTTTTAATTAGGGTGAAACAAAAAATGTTTTGTCAGAAAAAATTGTTATGATGGTCCAGCAGCTTTCTAAGTTGTGCAGATCCTAGTTGACAAAGACTTTGGGGCCAGTTAAATTTTTTTTTCCCAGTACCGGGAATCGAACTCACGACGTTGCGCTTGCCAGGCAGGCGCTGTGCCGCTGAACTAAATCCCCAGCCCCTCCAGTTAAATATAAATGTAAAGACGATGTTAAATGATGTAAGGGGTGCAACATTTGAAGAGCCAGGTAAAGGGAGTGTTGGAGTCAGGGCTCACAAGGGAAAGGATTTAACACAGGACACATAATTCATAGGATTATTCTATAATATCCAAAGAGTCAAATGCAAAAGAGTGCAGAAAATCTGTCCACAACTAGAGACCCAAAGAATCCAGCTGAGGGCCTGGCTGGACCCCATGGCAATGACCTGCACAAGTCCAGCTGAAGACCCCAAACCCATGGCAGTATCCTCTACGAGTCCAGCTGGAGGCCTAGAGCCCACAACAATGTCTCACGCAGGCCTGTTTCACAGATCTGCGCTGGGGAGGCCCAAAGGTGAGTGGTAGAAGCTAAAAAGTCTGTGCCAGCGGGATGAAGGCTCTGGGCCAGCAGGCTGAGGGATCTGCACTGAAGCCAGGAAGTGATGCCCAAAGCAAGGACCAGAGCTCCCTGCAAAGAACAGCAGCTATCCTCAGTGACAGTGAGGACCCGAGCTCTTCTGGCAATGAGAACAGCCGAGTTCACACCAGGAAAGTCAGCACAACGAGCTTCTCCAGGAGCATCAACAGCACCATCTTCCCCTCCAGTTCCCCTTTTATGCTGTTGGCAACAATCCTCAGGTGGGCCCTCCACACCCAGCACCGTGCTGATTCAGTTCAGCTGCATGCTACAATTTGACCACTAATTAATCCACCACAGTGAGAAAATTTTGCATAAGGATGATGACAAAAGGAAAGAGGCAATGCTTTTTTTTTTTTTTTTTTTTTTGAGACAAGATCTTACTATGTAGTTCAGGCTGGCCCTGAACTTGCTATGCAGCTTAGGCTGCCTTCAAAATACCAGTGATCCTCCTGCCTCAGCTTCACAACCATGTCTGCTGAAGCAATGCCTTTACCTTCACTGGCGTGAGTATCCCTCACTAGTGCTTAGGAGAGAGTATTTGCTTAATGGAGGCGCCAAGATGCCCTGGGGTACTGAGTTCTGCTTCAACACGGGCTCCATTAGATTCCCAGGTAACTGGTTCTCAGTCCAAGGAAGAAAATTCGGGGGTGAAGTTTTCATTCAATTTCTTGCCTCCCATTTCCCCATTTTCCCTCATCCCTGCAGTCCAGCAGTTGGAGTCCACAGGTAGTGAGGAGACCTTGCTCGCTAATAGGAGAGAAACAATTGTCCATGGGCTTGGACTGACCAAAGGCGGTGATCGCAAAGGCGGTGATCGTGGCCATTGCAGGGGCAGCTGTTCAGAGGTGGAAAAGCCATAAAACTGCCCTACGCAAACTACTGGGTCCTGGCTGTGGCCATCTGCTCATCCCGCAGGGCTGCAGTCTCCAAGGTCTTGGCTGAAGCTCCGGGCTAAAGATCACACCCGCTAGGACTGCTGGGGCCAGGAAGAAGGCTCAAGCACTTCCTGATTGCAGCAGGGCTTGGTTCTCCCTGTGGGGCACAAACAAACCTTCTTCTTTTCCCGAAGGACAGGGGACTGCGAGTCTTGTTTTGCTTTTGGCAAACAGGAAGAAAAGTCTGTCTGCCTGCATCAGCTGGAGGGGAGGGACTAGGTACATGCTGACACTGACACCAAGTTCCTGCAGCTGAGCAGGAGCTGGAAGGCAGGATCATGGTTTTTGATAGATTCCTTTGTGTTCTCCAGGTTGATACAGAGATGTTGATCAGACATGGCAGAGAAAGTTGGAAGGTTGGCAGCGTCCTGCCGAGGCATAGAAAGAGAAGGAGGAGAACTGAGCATAAAGGACATAATATGGGACAGTCACTTGATTGTAACTAAGAAACACACAGACAATACAGGAGTCCCTTGCATTCCAGGTCTTACTCTCCATGGTGCAGTTACTCAGTCAATTGTAGCTCAAAAATAAAAATGGAAAATTCAAGAAATGAATAAGTTTTAAATTGTAAGCTGGGGTGCAATGGCACATGCCTGCAATCCCAAGCACTTGGGAGGCTGAGACAGGAGGATTGTTGCAAGTTCCAGGGCAGCCTGGGCTACAAAGTGAGCTCCAGACCAGTCTGAACTGCATAGTGAGACCCTGTCTCAAAAAGACAAAAAATAAATAAATAAATAAATAAATTAAATAAAATATCGTCCTTAGCTGGACTGCTGGCCCACTCCTCTAATCCTAGCTTTTGAGAAACTGAGGCAGGAGGATTGTTGCAAATTCCAAGCTGGCCTGGGCTACATAGTAAGTTCAAGGTCAGCCTGAACTGGATAGCCAGTCTGAACTGCACAGTGAGACCCTGTCTCAAAAAGACAAAAAAAAAAAAAAAAAAATTGCAGTGTTCTGGGTAGCATGGTGAAATCTTATACTGTCTGATTCCATTTTCCCTACCCCAGTCATGAATCCTCCCTTTGTCCAGCACATCCACCCTGCATACTCTACCTGCCTGAATGTTACTCATTTCAATAGCCACCCTAGTCACCAGATCATCTGTTGTGGGTCACAGTGCCTGCATTTAAGTACTTTTATTTTACTTAGTGATAACCCCAATGCACAAGAATAGTAGTATTGGCACTTGGGTGTGGTGGAGCATGCCTGTAATCCCAGTATTTGGGAGGCTGAGGCAGGAGAATCACCATGAGTTTGAGACTAGTGTGGGCTACATAGTGAATTCAAGGCCAGTCTGAACTACATAGTAAGACTCTGTCTCAAAAAACAAACGAAAACACTGGTAGTGTTGGCAATAAAAGAACAAGTATAGTACACAGGTATTGTTCACTTTTATTAGTGTTGTAAATCTCTTACTGTACTTAAAGATTATGCTTTATCATAGATATGCATATTTTAAATAACAGTAAATGTAGGGTTTGATACTATCCCTAGTTTCTGATACCTACTGGGGGTCTCAAAGGTGTCCCGTCCCCATACACAGGCAGACTACTGTAAAGTGGACAAAATACCCTGGCATCCACAATCTGAACATAAAGACAAAAACATGGCCATGTCAGTTAAACACCAACTGGTGTCTGTAAAATATTACATAACGAGAAGGAAAGCATTGGTATTTACCTAATTTTGATCACAGGCCAGATATAGTTTACACACAGTTGGAGGACAACCAGCTAGCATTAGGGTTATCTCCAAGGAAGGAATGTGTTGAACAAACTCACCAGCCCAAGTGCGTGCGCGCACATACACACACACACACACACACACACACACACATGCATGCACACACACACCTCTGAGCTGGTGCCAGTTCAGCTTGGAGCTGGTGGAAATGATGCAGAGTTCAACAGAAGGACTTTGCGTTTGTGTGATATGCAATCGCAGGCATGCACATCTGAGAATCAATGTGGGAGGTGCTGCAGGTCTGTGGGTTCCCTTGGAAGTGGCCAGTGCTCAGGGAAACTGAGTGTTACTGATCTAAAGTAAGGATTCTGCCTTAAAGAAAATAGTTTTTCCTGAGCCAAATACAAGTGACCACGGCTTGGGAACATGGAAACATGGATTCGGCTCACTCTGAATGAACGTTCCACTGTGAAAGAGGTTACATGATCATTTATCATCAGAGAGCAGGAGCAAGTTATAAATTGACACATTCACCAGTGACGTAGAAGCATCAGGTAGGCGGGCCACGGCAAGACAGAGAAATCTCTTCTGTAGGAGCCAGATGTTACCTTACAGCACTCTTAGCTGTGCAGATGGTGGGGGCTGGAGGACCCCTTTAGAAAATACTAGGTCAGATGCAAAAGTTAAGAGCCTAAGGTAGCCCGAGATAGTTCTGGATCTCAACCTACGACACTCCACCTCCCCACCATCAGGATGAGAAGTGGGCTGAGGTCAAGCAGTCTGCAGGCTCTTGAAAGAAATGCAGATGCAGCTTTTTCTGATGATTCCGTTGACACCACACAGTTTCCTCGGGCTTTGCCTTCTCTACCTGTTGAGAGGGCTGCAGAAGGAGCTCTAGCTGGGAAGAGAGGAAGCCGACTCCTGTGGCACCACCGTACTTGTGAACTGAGTGAGGACTGGGGTGTTTGGGACAGGCTTTTCGGTCTCTGCCAAGGAGCGGGGAGGCCAGTTGGTGAAGGGGCTGGGGAGGAGGCACTAGAGCCATCTGAGAGTGACCTGGTGGAGGGTGCCGCATCAGGACCATGGGAATGTCCAGGGCACTGGCAGGTGCACCCCAGATCTGCAGGGGCTCCCAACACTCCCAGTGCTTTTGCTTTGTACCTCTTCACCACAATTGTCCCCCATCTGAGTGCTAAACAGGCTCGACCCTGCTTAGCTTCTGAGAGCAGAGGAGACTGGGTGTGACCAGGGTGCTATGGCCGTGGACCACAACTGGCATTGGCGTGTACGCAGTCATTTCTATGGCTCTGTGTCCCAGACACTGTCTGGATTAGTCACTGCCATGTCCACTGTAGCCAGTGCCTCGATACTGGCTGAATACAATGCGGCGAGCTTTATGACTTACATATATGGTGTAAGAATAAAGAAGGGCACAGAGGCACTGGAAAACAAATTCAGAGAAGTGAACAATTCTGGGGGGGTAGATTTAATCCTAGATGATACTTAGGGATCTTCAATTGCATTGGTAGTGTTTTATTTTACAAGTATTGATTGCATTATTTTATATCTTTTGTTTTTGTCTTTTTGAGATAGGGTCTCGATATGCAGTTCAGGCTGGCCTTGAGCTCACTTTGGTTCCAGGCGCCAGACAATCTCCTGGGATTCGAGCCCTGTAGAGGCCCCACCTGAGTCCTCTCTGGCCATGGGAGCCAAGCAGAGGCTTGATAAATGCTTGCCCTGCTGGTACCCAGGTGCCAGGTTGGTCTCAAATTTGCAATGATTCTCCTGCCTCAGCCTCCTGAGTGCTGGGATTACAGGCATGCACCACTATACCTAGCTATTTTATATCTTTTTTGCCTTAAATTCTTCATAATACATTTAAAATATATATGTGAGCACACCTGTAATCCCAGCACTTTGAGAAACTAAAGGGGAAGGATCCCAAGTTCAAGCCCAACCTGGGCAATTTAGCAACTTAGTAAGACTCTGTGTCAAAATAAATAAATAAATAAATAAGTAAATAAATAAATAAATAAATAATAAATGGCTGGTTCAATTCTCTAGGTTCAATTCCCATTTCTATAGTCCATCAGTCAATCATCAGTCGATATCTAGTGGGCCATCAGAGCCCATTAATAATTCAAGGTTGCAGCCAAGCAGCTTCACTCTGATTCCGTGTTCAGCAGACTGTTGTCTGCACAGGCAACTCTGCAGCTCGGCTTGGGCTTCCTCCCTAAGGTCATAGGTCGGCCTTCAGCTCTGGTCTGCCTGACCTTAGGTCCTTTCTTTGTTGTCACAGGGCGTTCTGGGAGCCACTTACTCCTTGGCAGCCCACTTGAGCTTAGCCAGAGTGCAGCAGCTCTGTAAAGATTACTTACTGCTGGAGCACGAGGTAGGTGGAAGACTAGCACCAAAACCTGCCCCGCTCCTCCGTGGTGGGGGGCAGGGAACATTCCTTACCCTGTGAGGCCTCTTGGGAGAAATCCACCCAGCCTGTCCAGGGTGCTGGCCCTCTTCCTTGGCTTGCCTGCAGACTTAGATGGGCTTCAAAATGTTACTCAAATCTTTAAATCTTGTTGCTATTTAACCTTTCAAGAGTTTGTGTTTCATGTCCCTGACCATTTTGTAAGCTCTTGCAGATAAACTCTCCCGACCTCCACAGTGCCCAGTGCAGAGCCTGGAATACAGTTGCTCACTCTGATGTGGTCCCCGGAGCCAGGCAAATCTCTGGGATTCGAGCCCTGTGGAGGCCCCACTTGAGTCCTCTCTGGCCATGGGAGCCAAGCAGAGGCTTGATAAATGCTTGCCCTATTGGTACCCAGGTACCAGGCAGAGAAGCCTGGGCTAGATGACTGCATGATGAGGGACAGTGTGAAGAGAGGGCCCACCCTATCAGCCATCCCTGCCATGACCCCAGATAGCGAGGTGAGACTGTTAGACTCCCCCGCCAGCCCACAGGCCCAATGCGGCTGCATTTTCTGGAAGAAAGTCTTCATTTTCTTTCTCTCAGTGCTGTTTCTTAGGGTGTGAAGGTGGAACTGCTGCAGCTATCTTCTGACCATGAGGAGAGATTCTGGAGAGTAAAACCAGCATACTGGGGATAGGAAAGTAGGACATTAGGGGCCCAACCATGAAGCCAACCGGCAACATCTGAACTTCTTAAGAGATGGGATTTTTGTTTTGTTTTGTTTTGTTTTGAGACAGGGTCTCCCTATGGAGTGCAGGCTGGTCTTGAACATGCTTATTATGTAGCCCAGGCTGGAGATCCTCCTGCCTCAGCCTCCTCAGTGCTGGGATTATAGGCCTGCGCCACCACACCCAGCTAGGACATTGTTTAAACTACTTTGAGTTGGGCTTTTCTGTTCCTTACAAGGGTTCTTTAGAAAGAAAATGGTAGAGGGGCTGGGGATATAGCTCAGTGGCATAAGTGCCTGCCTGGCAACTGCAAGGTCCTGAGTTTGATTTCCGGTACCAAAAAAAGAAAGAAAGAAAATGGTAGAGATTATCTATGTGAATCTCTTTTTTTTTTTTTTTTTTTTTTGGTTTTTCTCTGGTACCGGCAACTGAACTCATGACCTTGCACTTGCC
The DNA here is from genome assembly GCF_000276665.1 of Chinchilla lanigera. Taxonomy (NCBI): domain Eukaryota; kingdom Metazoa; phylum Chordata; class Mammalia; order Rodentia; family Chinchillidae; genus Chinchilla; species Chinchilla lanigera. The sequence continues at coordinate 24,679,912 of NW_004955413.1, forward strand.
AGGCAGGCGCTTTTGCCGCTGAGCTAAATCCCCAGCCCCGTGAATCTCATTTTCTAAATAAAGGCACTGAGGGCTGGGTATGGTGTTATACGCCTGTAATCCCAGCACTCAGAAGACTGAGGCAGGAGGATTGCTTTGAGTTTGATTCCAGCCAGAGCTACATAGTTCAAGGGTACCCTGGACTGCATAGCGAGACCCTGCCTCTAAATTAAGTAAATAAATAAAGCACTTTTTCCCCTGGATCTTGACTTCTGCTTCTGATTCTAGCAGTACTGAGTTCAGCTTGTGTGTCTACTGCCTGGCGTTTGCTCCTTGACCATAACTGATTTATCCTGTTTTGGATTTAATTTTTTTTTGGTACCAGGAATCAAACTCAGGACCTTGTGCTTGCCAGGCAGGCACTGTGCCACTGAGCTATCTCCCCAGGCCTGGGTTTAACTGCATATCCCCAAAACTCAGAAACTGGGTCCTTGCCAATGTTGTTATGAGGTCTTCCTGGGGCAGGGCGGGCCCCTGTGGAACATGCATGGTGTCCTTATCAGGAGGGGACATTTGGAGACAGATGCGCACGGGAGGACCCCTAGTAGAGGTGAAGGTGGAGATCGAGTCACCTCTTCTGCAAGCCAAGATGCTCGCGAGAAACTAAGAGAACGGCATAACGCTAATTCTGTCTCACGGTCCTCAGAAGGAATCAACTTTAATTTTGCACTCCTGTGAAATGAAGCTTTCTGTTGTTTAACCCTCCAGTTGGTGGTCTTTACTATGGTGACCTTAGCAAGCTCATGCAATAACTCTGTCTGGGTAAAGCCCTGATCTTTGCTGCTTCTGCATTCCTGATCCTGGTGTGGTCATAACCTCCCTCCCAGAATGTGCTTTCTCGTCTGTCTCCACAGTCCTCCTCACACCAAGACTTAAATCTTGCTTTGGAATGTCCAAGCTTTTATCTTCCTGATTATAACTGCCTCACGCCAGTGGACTATTCCTTTGTCCATTTTCCCTGTCTCTGCTCTGTGTCCACAGCCTCCAGGGAGAGAGTACTTGAAATATTCCCTTTTCATACTGTGGAGTTTAAACCGGATGTGGTGGCGCACGCCTGTAATCCCAGCACTCAGGAGGCTGAGGCAGGAGGATTGTTGTGAGTATGAGGCCAGCCTGGGCTACAAACTGAGCTCAAAGCCAGTCTGAACTGCATAGCAAGACCCTGACTCAAAAAGACACACCACACACACACACACACACACACACACACAAACCTGAAAAAAACCAAAAAAACCATACTGTGAAGCTTTACATCCCGGTCTGCTCTGCATCTACCAAAAGCAAATGGTGCTCACAGACTCCCATGCTGTGGCAAGCTCTGAATGAAAGCTCTGTGTGTTCTCACCTGAGTGGTCTTTGTTTATTTCTATAGAATGAATGATCTCTGCTTTTCCTGGTGAGTTTGTAGCTCGGTGGGGGCAGCCTCGAGCTGTGAGTGGCAGCTGGGCCACAGCATGGGGACAGCAGCAAGAACACGTACAGATCTTGAGGAGATCCTGGCTCCCAGGACCTTCAGGAGGTCCTGGCTCTGCTTGTGACTGAGAGTTTAAATAAACTCTCTCTCTGTCTTTATTTTTGGAGTTCAGGCTTGTCTCAAACTTGTGATCCTCCTGCTTCAGCCTCCTGAGTGCTGGGACTACAGGTATGTGCCACCAGGCCCAGCTAAACTCCCTTTTTTGAGGCCACAGCCTGCCCCCTGCCCCATAGAATAAGGGGGCAAGGGTACTTTCTCCCCTCAGGTGGAGAGAGGCCTGGAATGCTGTGATGCTTTGATAACAAAGCATCACAGGTGACAAAGCCATAGCCTGGAAAAGCTCTGGGGCACTGAGTGATGCTCTTGCTATCCCAGACAGCCACACAACTTACAGCATTCTCCCAAAGCTTTGTCATTGCCATGTGCGTGCTCAGCTGCCATTCTGCAAAGCAGGGCACATCTGAGTGCTCAGACCAGACAGGTTTCCAGTCCTGGCATGGCGCCAGCACCAAGCAGCCCTCCACACAGAACTGCCGGCCTTTGTGTTGAGCCCGGTTTGCAGCCTTGCTGCCTACCTCTTGGTAAATTTGCCTTGTAGCCAGTTTATTTCAGAAATACCTTCTGATTTTCAAACCTCAAGAGTTTTACTTTCTTCTCTACAAGCAGCCTCTGGGCTCCTCCTCTGGATTGGATCCCACTCCAGAGTTTAGAAGAAATAAAGATAGGTAGAAAGGAGACAAAGAAATTATAATTTAAAGATTGTACCTTTTTTTTTTTTTTTTTGAGACAGGGTCTCGCTATGCAGTTCAGGCTGGACTTGAGCTCACTTTGTAGCCCAGGTTGGTCTCAAATTTGCAACGATCCTCCTGCCTCAGCCTCCCAAGTGCTGGGATTACAGCATGCACCACCACACCTGGCAAGATTATACTTTAAAACTGGGTATGGTGGTACCTATCCTAATTGTCTATCCTGGACAATTTAGCAATTTAAGGAGAATCTATTTCAAAAACACAAAAAGCGGGGGGACTGGGGATTTAGCTCAGTGGCAAAGCGCCTGCCTGGCAAGCACAAGGTCGTGAGTTCGGTTCCTGGTACCGGAGAAAAACTAAAAAAAAAAAAAACAACAACAACAAAAAAAAACACAAAAAGGGGTTTGGGTTGTAGCCTAGTGAGAAAGCCCTCACTTCAATCCCCAGTACCAGCACCACCAAAATACTAAAAAAGAAAGTAAAATAAAATATAAAATAAAATGTTCTTTTAAGAAAACTACAGGGCTGGGAATATAGCTCAGCGGCATAGCACCTGCCTGGCAAGTGTGAGGTTGAGTTTGATTCCCTGCTACCATAAAACCAAATCCAACCAACCAAATAAAAAACAATGAAAAACCCCTGCAGCTTCAAGACACAAAGTTACACAAGGTTACAATGTCCTTTTTCACCCCTAGGCCTGTTTTTCTTCTAGGCGCCTTCCTCACTCCTAAATTCCAAACAGTCTTAAAGATATTAAGTCTGCAAACTGGGCCTGTGTTTTTCTTATAATCCTATAAATCCACAAATCCCACTCATTTCCATCCTCAAGGAAACAGCACTATTAATTGGGCACCTTATCTCTAAATTTCAAAAACATGTGAACAGTTTGGATTTCAACCTAATCTAGGGAGTACATATCCTGGATCATCCATCTTGAGGACACCCCAACCCCACGGTGTGCCTCGCCCTCAAGCTTTCTGGGTGTGTGCTTCTTTGACTGACTAAGAAATCTACCACATACATGCTGAAATGCTTTTCTTTGATGAGTCAGTGACCTACTCCATAGGTGGGAGAGTGGGGACAAGCTGAGGTCCCCATCTCCTCTGGGAGGACCTCCTCAGATCCCATCCAGTGACAGTACCAGCACATCTCTAGATGTTCTTTTTAGTCAAGGGAGGTTTTTTGTTTGTTTGTTTGTTTTTTTCTGGTACCAGGAATCGAACTCAGGACCTCGCACTTGCCAGGCAGGCGCTGTGCCGCTGAGCTAGATCCCCAGCCCCTAGTCAAGGGCATCGTGAAGACTGCAGTATCAGGTTGTGCTTTCATAGGGTGCTTGGTCAGGTGTGGCCGCAGGAGGGAACACAGGCCAGGATTACACAGGGAGAAAGTTTAGTGTATTTCTAGGTCACAGACAGGAGGACCCCATGTGCCATGAAGGTCACATGGGGCATCATGAGGGTGGTCAGGCGTCAGCAGACTAGAGGGGAGCGCTCCGGCTTTCACTCTTACTGGAGTTTCTGAGGGCGAGGCAAGACAACACAGGACGCGCGCGCGGGGTGACCCGTTTAGGACCGGCCACTGGAAATAGTTCCAGCAGAAGGCGGGTCCCTAGTCTCCCGGCTGAAGAAGGCGGAGTGCGCCTCGAGCGCATAGGGGCCCCAGTGACCTGCGGCGGACTGGGTTAGTTTCCATATGAAAAGCACGGGCGGGTGGGCCCCTGGCAGCTGTGGGTTCCTAAGAATGGGCAAGCCCGGGAGGGGCAGTCTCTCCCCAGCTAGGATTTTTTTTTAAATGCCCAAGGCATACAGAAAATATACACAGTGCATTCAGTAATAACACCATCTCTTCTCCAGGACAAAAGTATGCCTTAATATTTACATACTAAAATAATTTACTTACGAGATTTTGCAGCATACCGAAAATCTGCTGAGGTTTTATCTCTGCTTTATTCAAAGAAGCAGCTTCTGTGTTAAAAAAAAAAAAAAAAAAAGAACAGAAAAAGAAAAAGAAAAAGAAAGGGAAGAAAATCTGCGGCTTTCCCAGGACCCCGCGCTGTGGACCGTTTCCGCCGTCAGCGTTGTCTTTGTCTCCCGCGGCAGCTTCCGGACCGCGGAGCAACTCTCCTCTCCCGGGTTTGGACTCCTACTTTTTCTTTAGGGGTCAATCCAAGCCCGCACTGCTGGCAAATTCCCGATATAACCGCTTGCTCTCTTATTCCTACTCTTTTCTCTTAACTAATGCATAGATTTTTTTGACGCAGGAACCATAGTTTTTTTGTCTATTCAGTACTTAGCGTTCAATAACAACGAGTGAGTGAGCGGCGGCGTCATCAAATGCCTTTTGTAGCAAATGGTGTTTTCGTGTAAGTTAACACAACATTAAACCTTTCTGAAGGTTACAAGATTATCATTGTTTACATAATTTATTATTATTATTATATACCAGGAATCAAACTCACGACCTCCTGCTTGCCAGGCAGGGACTGCCCCTGAGTTATATCCCCGGCCCGTATCATTTATATATAACATATATTTTTTTGGTCTTTTTGAGACAGGGTTTTGCTATGTAGTTCAGGCTGGCCTCGAACTCTTAATCCTCCTGCCTCAGCTCTCTGAGTGCTAATATTTAAATTTAAAAATATGCCCATCATGCGACATTTTGAAAACTAGGTTTTATTTTTAACAACCAGAAAAAAACATCATTTTAAACATTTCTACAATTAGTATTCAGAAATTTTACATTAGATTAACTTTAATATTTAAAAATATTTTGAATTACCTACCCAAAACTCAAAATATAAAATCATGCTACCCTTGTTATGCAAAATTATAAATTCTCTCTTTCTTTTCTCTGCAGTGCACTGCTGGGGATTGAGCCCAGGGCTTCAGGCATGCTAGGGAAGTGCTCTTACCACTGAGCTATATCCCCAGCCCCAAATTGTACATTTTCTAGTTACTTTCCTCTTTCCAAGAGGATATCTATGTATACAAATACATAGATTAAAATGTACACAAATACTTTTGTTTTGTTTTTTTGGTTTTTTTGAGGCAGTGTCTCGCTATGCAGTTCAGGCTGGCCTTGAGCTCACTTTGTAGCTCAGGCTGGTCTCAAACTCACGACGATCCTCCTGCCTCAGCCTCCCGAGTGCTGGGATTACAGGCGTGAGCCACCATGCCCGGCTACAAATACATTTTTAAAAAGTAATTTCAACTTGTCAAAAAGTCAAATGATTAAACTTTGGCTTGATTTAGTGTTTCATTTCAGTTGCCGTGAAGGTGAATAAGGGATAGTGTGAACACAAAGAGCTTTTTTGGTGCCCTAAAACATTCCCACCTTACACATCTTCCTGCCAGGAGCAGCATCAAGCTCTGCAGTCAGTGATTCTGTGCCCTACACAGATTTTGGGGGGAAGCCTGTATGAAGCCCATTTCTAAGCTCCTAGACTGTTTGCTTGGTGAGGAAGTGAGGGAATCAGGGACCCCTTCCCCAAGCAGCGTCCAACATATGTATGTATGGATATATATATATTCATCATAAACAGGAGTATGTGTGTAGATTTCTGAATCAACATGAAGTATGTAGTTTTATATCATGGATCTTCAATATAAATGTAAAGTTTAACTCTCCTTTGCTAACTTTCCTTTAATAACACGAAAAAAAAAACCAAACTCTTATTTCAAGATCTGAAAGCCAAGACTGCTTTTCCATTTCTTCAGCTCCTAATAAGCGCTGAGAAGCAATTTGCATCAATTCACCACCTACTCCTTGGCATCCCCGATTCCTCCAGCAGTTATTGCGAAGGTGGCTTCATTTTCAGGCATTTCAGGGCTAACAGAATACAAGGGAACAGAAGTTTAAAAAAGCTCCATTTCTATAAATACTGCATTCATGTCACAGGCATCGTGCTCCCGTCAGTCTGAGTCTCCAGAGATATCTCAGATTTGGTACAGCTAAATTTGAACTACAGAGTTTACTTAAAAGTATTATTAACCCCCACAAACAGTTGTTTAACAAGTTCTCTGTGTAAGGTTCTGAATGTAAAGAAACATTACCCCAAACGTGGAAACAGGCACAAGAGACAACCAGATATTCTTTCAGTGTGGTGTCAGGCAGCAAGAGGACCCCAGGGGGCTTATCTGATTCTGCAGGGCTGTGTACTTTCTCTAACCAGACTAATGTAGGGGAAGCTGTCAAAGACTTTGGAAGGAAAGAAAAGATTGCTGAGAATCCGCAATGGAAAGATAGATTGTCTAGCATGACCTTCAAGTTCTCCAATTCTAGGAGGCTCTGTGTTATCCAGAGTCTCTGGTCGATTTCATAACTCTGTAAGTTGTAGCTAATTAAGTGTAATGCAAATTAATCTTGTCCAAAGAAATGTAAACTGTATGGGATAGAATGCACTGGTTATTGTTCCATGGACATTGGCTCATTTTTGATCAATTTATAGTTCATTTCAGCATTCCTTATTTGACCATATATGTCAAATGTATATACTTCTATTTTTTTTATTTGATTATAGAATCTTTTTTTTGGCTACCAGGAATCGAACTCAGGACCTTATGCTTGCCAGGTAAGCGTTTGTGCCACTGAGCTACATCCCCGGCCCTGGTTATAGAATCTTATTGGTTTCTTCTTTAACTAATAAGTTAAATAAACTCTTTGACATTTTATATTTGTACTAGAGTATTGATTAAATAAAAATTTTAATATTTATTCTAGGCCAGGCGTGGTGATGCATGCCTGTAATCCCAGCACTTGGGAGGCTGAGGCAGGAGGATCACTGCAAGTTTGAGACCAGCCTGGGCTACAAAATGACCTCAAGGCCATCCTGAATTGCATAGCGAGACCCTGTCTCAAAAAGACAAATAAATAAATAAATAAATATATTTATTCTACAATACTGTAGCGTGAAGGTTAACTTGTAGAAAACCAATAGCAACACAGATGATTCTTGTCTGAAGGCAAGGCAAATGAGTCCAGAATACAGAAACAGAAATGAATTTCACTGCTCAGAGAAGCAACTGATTTCTGTGCAGTAGAAAGGAAAGTTACAATTTATTGCCTGGTAGTGTATTAACCAGTTTTACATGCAGCAGATTTATTTCAGCATGCCTTTGACTGACTATATAAGTCTGTTTCTCAAATTATCCTTTGAATTAGTGGTTTCCTTATTAACTAAGTAGTTGAATAAAATATTTGTTATATGTTCATTTTATATTTATTTGCAAACAAGGCAAGCTTTTAACTTTTTGAAAATCATATTTGGCATACAGGAGACTCTAATGATTGTATCAAAATGAGACTGGGTTTTTACTTTCAGTAAGTCCGTTTGTGGGCTATGACAATGCAAATATGCCAAATTCTATACTATAATTCAAAGTGAGCTCTGTTTCATGCAATTGGTCTAAATAATGTAGAACTTTGAAGAAGGGAGACATTATGCCTGGCTAGGTTGACTAGCAAACACTTCAGAGATAATAACTGAAGGAGCCTTTGAAGAGCCAGAAATGGGACAATTCCAGGAAGAAGTTATAACATGAACAAAATACAAGCATAGAAAAATCTATTTTGTGTACAAGAAGGAGGACAAATAAGAAGTTATGTTTAGGTGTGTTGCATTGGAGCTACATGTGGAACATTCATGTAAAGGAATTCTGCAAGTAGTTGAAATGATTATTTAAAGCCAAATAAAAGTTAAACTAGAAATAGAAATTTAAAGACCACTGTCCATGAGAGAGATCCAACTGCTACTATGTGCTGTTATTAAATCCATGTTATGATAATCCTGTTAGCTGCCACTTTTAAAGAATTTTATTAATTTTTAGGAACTAGATCTCCTTATATTATTTCATTTGAACTTTATGACAGCCATGCCATAAAGTATCATTGCCCACATTTTACAGACGAAAAGACTGGAGTTCAGAGAGAACCAGTCTGCCTACGGCCACCCACTGGTGAGTGAAGATGCCAGGTGCTATGGTTTCGATGTGGTTTATTCTTCAGTGTTCGTGTGTCAGGACTTGGTCCCTAGTGCCAAGCACAAGAGAGGCGCTGCAACTTTTGTGGAGGGGGTGGCTGCAGAAGGAACCAGCACAGTCCTGAGGGAGTGAGCTGCACTGAAAGCCTGAGCCTGACCCTGAGCTGCTGTCTGGCTTCCGTCTAGCGAGGCTCTCTTTCCTTCACACAGGCCCCCACAGAAGTGAGGCCACTGGCCTCGAGGATTTTATTATTTTATCAGGGCCACATGGATGCTGGTGCTGTGCCCTTGATTTTCAGAACTGTGAGCTGAATAAACTTTTCTTTATAAATACCCACCGTTAGGTATTTCATATAGTAATGAATGGACCACAACTAGAGACCAAGGTATTTGACTCCACAGTTCATGTTATTAATCATATTGCTTCTCAAGGTTTTTGTTTGTTTTGCAGCGCTTGGGATTGAACCCAGGAAGCAATGAGCTATATCCCCAGTCCTTTTCATTTGTTCGTTTGTCTATTATTTTTAGACAAGGTTTTGCTGAATTGCCCAGGCTGACCTTGAACTTTATCCTCCTGCCTTGGCCACCTGAAAAGCTGGGATTATAGTTATGTACCACCATGCCAGACTGGTTGTTATTTTTGGATTTTGTGTGTGGGTTGTTTTGTTGGAAGGGTGGAGATTAGGCAGTGTGCCTCTGAGTGCACAGTGGGTAAGGTTATTTCCCTTAGGAAATAGCAGAGGGGTTTCCTTTGAGGAGAGCAAATGGCCTGTACATAGTTAGGGCTTGCTGGGCTAAAACTGGAGTAAGAAGGTTTAAGTGGAATTACAAGAAAATTTTTTGGCCTTGTTGGAAACTACTCATTCAGATACTTCAGATGGCAGAAAGTAGAATGAAAGCTCTCTCTAGAGGCAGACTGGAACTGAAAAAGAAAGAAGTTCTAGAAAGTAGTTGTAAAGTTGAACTAAGAGTAGTTTTCTGTTTTTCCTTAACACAGACTCAGAAGCAATTACTTCAGAAACCTTAACTATTTGTATGGTTTTTCTTTTGCTGGTAGTTACTTAAAATTTGTCCTTCCTTTGAATTCTTTGTGATGTCTGTTGATTTCAGATATGCTAAATGATTAAGATAAGTGGGGTTGTAATTTGCTCACTTAAAAGTTTGAAAGAGCTGGGCATGGTGGCCCACACCTGTAATCCCAGCACTCGGGAGGCTGAGGCAGGAGGATCTTTGTGAGTTCGAGGCCAGCCTAGGCTACAAAGTGAGTTCAAGACCAGCCTGAACTGCATGGTGAGACCTTGTCTCAAAAAGACAAAAAAAAAAAAAAAGAAAAAAAAAAAAAGAAAAAACAGTTTGAAAGAGAAAAAAGTGCACAATTGAGCAGTAATGATGAGATATTTAATGAAAAGGGATGGGTTCATTCTATCTTTATTTTATTTTTGGTACCAGGAATCAAACTTAGGACCTTGCACTTGCCAGACAGGTGCTTACGCCACTGAGCTATATCCATGGCCCTAATTCTATTTTTAAATATAGTACTGGGAATTGGTGAACCCAGGCCCTTATGCATGCTAGGCAAATACTCTACCACTGAGCTACACCTCAACCTGGACTGGGTTAATTAATTTTGTTTTGTTTTGTTTTAATTTATTTGGAGATGGGGTTTTGCTATGTAGTTCAGGCTGGCCTCAAACTCATGGCAATCCTCCTGCCTCAGTCTCCTGAGTGCTGGGATTATAGACATGCACCACCATACACGCCTTGGACTGGGTTAATTCTTAAGAGTTACTCGTGCTTATCTGGAAATTCTCCTGAGAACTTTTCTCTGCTCAATTCTTGGGGAATTCTTTGCTTTCTTTTAGCAAAAAATCTCTTTTGTTTATATTTATTTAATGATGTCACTGCAGCCATGAGAGTAACACTAGTGGACTAGTCATAACAACTCTAAGTAGAGCATTCTTTAAACTAGGAAATAGTATAATGTTTAAAATTTTTTAAAAAGTTCATAGGTTTTATTTATCTATTTATTTTTTGTCTTTTTGAGACAGGGTTTTGCTATGCAGTTCAGGCTGGTCTTGAACTCACTTTGTAGCCCCAACTGGTCTCAAACTTGCAACTGATCCTCCTGCCTCAGCCTCCTGAGTGCTGGGATTACAGGCGTGCACCACCACACCCGGCTTAAGTTTTAGATTCAGATTTCTCTTTCTTCTTTTCTCACTTTTTTCCCTTTTCAGATTCTAAACCTAGTTCC
>NW_004955413.1:24690501-24713621 GCF_000276665.1 Chinchilla lanigera
CGCTTGCCAGGCAGGCGCTTTTGCCGCTGAGCTAAATCCCCAGCCCCTCATTTGTTGTATGAAGTAGAATAATGCATTCATTTATTTGTTATGAAATATTTATCAAGTACATGCTATAGACCAAATGCAGGCACTTGAGATCTGTAAGTTTAAAAATAATAGACAAAGACCCTTGCCCTTGAGGAGCTTACATTTGGGGAGAGGAAATACAGATAATAAACAATGGACATAATAAATATATCATGTGTTATATGTTAGAAAACCAGTGCTATGGGGAAAGAAAAAGACTTGAGTAAGGGAGATTAGAAGTGCGGGAGTTTGGAAGAGGCCAGTTGTAATTTTAAATCAGTAGGTCAAGACGGCCATTGTTGAGAAGGTGACATTTGATCAGACTGGAAGCAGGAGCTGACCAGGTAGGGGCCCACATGGGGAAGATCACTGCAGGCAGTGGGAACAGCAAGTGCAAAGACTCAAGCAGGAGCATCCCCGCCTGTTTATCCAACACCAGGGTGCCTGCAGTCTGTATGTCAGGAAGATCTATGATGGGACACACATCCTATGGAGTCCTGTGTAAACCAGAGACATGCATCTTTCATTCTGGGTTAAGATGGGAAGCCACTGGCAGTGGGTAAGCAGAGGAGAGATGTGATCTTATTTGTACGAAGGTTCACTCTGGCTTCTGTGTTTAAAATGGATATAGATGGACACTGTTTACCTAACTGCTTGGGGCCTTGGTTGCCTCCTGTATAAAGTGGAGATAGCAACCTTTACTTCTTAGAGTTGTTACAGATAATGAAATACTACATATAAAGCACTAGGCAAGGCCTAGTACATAGTAGCGGCTCAATGTTAGCTATTATTATTAGGATTACCACTGTCTCTACTAAAAAGGATTTTCTCAAACTGGGCATGGTCATGCACAAATGTAATCCCAGATATTCAGGAGACCAAAGCAAGAGGATCAAAAGTTCAAGGCCAGCCTGGGCAATTTAACAAGATCCTGCCTCAAAAAATAAATAAATAAATAAATAAGTAGGGCTGGGGTTGTAGTTCAGTGGTAGAGTCCTTGCCTACCTTGTGTGAGGCCCTGGGTTCCATCTCCAGTATCACAAAAATAAACAAAATCCTTTTTCTCAAGTCAAGGAGAAGTCTTTGTAAGAAATCATTAGGGCACAGCAGGAAATGGGTATAAGCTACATGGCAAACTAACTTTTGATATTTTAAACTCTGGTCCAGTTTTGCTGTATTGATTCAAGTTTATGGAAATTCAACATAACTAACCTCTGATAATTTACTGTTAAAAATGGTTGAGAAAGGTTCCCCTGAGAAAGTGATGTTTAAATTAAAACTTGTAGGGCTGGGGATATAGCTCAGTGGCATAAGCGCCTGCCTGGCAAGCTCAAGGTCGTGAGTTCGATCCCTGGTACCACAAAAAAAAAAAAAAAACCCAAAACCAAAAAAGGCCTGCATTTCACTAAATTAAAACTGGTAGCTAGGCATGGTGGCATATGCTAGTAATCTTACTGCTTGGTAGACTAAGGAAGGGCGATTGTGAATTCGAGGCCAGCCTGGGCTGCACAGCAAGTTCAAGGTCAGCTCGGGCATTGTAGTACAACCCTGTCTCAAAAACCAAAAGTAACCAAACAAACCAAACCCCCTAAAACCTGAGAAGCACATGGCATTAACCTGGCAAAAAAAAAAAAGAGAATATATTCCCGTACTCTATAATTCCTGAGAACTTGCCACCCTTTTAACCAGAATTGATGTGACTTCATTATCTACCTTCACTGTGGGCTTTGAAAGGTCAGGGACGAAGCATGTGTGTCACCAGAACCCCTTAAGGCCCCAGTACTCAGTAGGGCCTTCCTAATCACTGAATGATTTTTGAGAAGGAAATTCAAACACGTAGCATCTGCCAGTGGTGTAATTATAGCCTCTCAAGAGCAGCAATTCTGGTTAAAACCATATGCACAAGAATGTGATGAAGAATAAGAAAATATTTACCTGTCATAAATCTTGGCAATTCTCAGTTCTCCTCTTCCCTTTCGCAAGCTTATTCTTGTTGTTGAAGCATGAGCCAGAATGTGGCCCCCAATGGGTTTTTTGGGGTCTGCCTGAAAGCTGAATTAATAAAACACCTTTTCAGGTTCCATGATACGGACTATATACAGCAAGTTTAGTAATGACACGGTAATGTTTCTGTGGAGGATGGCAGGCTTGGAGTAGGTGTGTATTCTGAACAAGTAGAGGCTTGTTCGTAAGTTCTGGAGTGGGGCTGGGGCTTGGAGCTACTACCCCACTGCCACTTGGTTTAAACCTCTAAGGTTCTTATGATGAATAGTTCGTATTTTATTTGACATTTTAAAAAGAAATTACTATTGAACACACATAGAAAATGTGATTTGCTGTCTTAGGATAATTGTTGGAGTTGAAAATTTTTCTTTATAAAATACAAATAATTCATTCATCAGAAATATTTTTAATGGTCTATTATGTATTAGGTACTATTCTGGTCTAATGAATAAGAATCACCCAGCCATTTTCCATGATGCTATGTAAATGAAAAGCAGATGGAAGCCAGGCATAGTGGGCACACTTCTAATCCCAGTACTCAGGAGGCTGAGGCAGGAAGCCTGCCTCAAATTTGAGTCCATTCTGGGATACATAGTGAGTTCACAGCCAGCCTGAACCACATAGCAAGAAAAGGAGTTGAGAAAATTAGAAGGATGGGTCACTTTATCAAGCAATTTAAGGTATGGTAAAGCAATAAAGCCATCTCAGTTGGATAAAATCACTAGGGAGGTGAGCTGTCTCAATAATGCTCATAGATCAATGCCAGTCTTTTTAACAGAGTGGCTCTGAACTTTCCAGGTCATCCTATTATGGGTGGTTCTTCAGGATCTTAAAAGGACCCTATGTCCTGTAGCAACAGGTTACTTTTGGCCCTGATGGTATTTGCAAGTGAGCTGTGAACTCTGGGCCTGCAAACAATGATTTATGCTTTTCTAACGTTCTTTTCATGATCTGTCTTCTGCCTTTTTCACTCACTCTTTAATAATCTTATAGTCTTCCTCAATCCATCTCCTATTCCCTACCACTAAGCTTCTCAAGAATAGATGACACTGAATTTATCGCTGTAGCAACTGGCTACACAGTGGGTGCTCAAACATGTTTCCTGAGCTTTAGACATGGAATCTACAAAAATTTCAGGGGGAATACTGGATTGCAGAAAGATGAGTGCTTTCACAGAAAGTAAATGCAAATAAAATTGAAACCAGTTGGAAATTTCTTCAAGAGGAGCTAAGAAAGAACAGTCAGGGTTCACTAAAAGGACAGAGGGAAGTCTTAGCAGCTGTGTTAGTGCTTGTCACAGGCGGTCTCTCAATACTGCCTAGTGATTCTCCTGAATGTCACTATTTGCTGTTACCAATGTCATATCCCATGCTTGTCATTAATTACTTTGGATGAAGAGATTGAATGTCAAGAATGCTATCCTCAAAAGGAGATGAACTACACGCAAGAATAAATGATAGGATTTGCAAAAAGGTTAAGAAAACATATAGGAGGGCCGGGGATATAGCTCAGCGGCACAGCACCTGCCGGGAAAGCGCAAGGTCGTGAGTTCAATTCCAGGTACCAAAAAAAAAAAAGAAAAAGAAAACATAGGAAATATATTGTAGGATCAAAAAAGTTATCAACAGTGACTCATAAACAAAGAGGTTATATTTAATCAAAATAGTGACATAGTGTAACAGAAAATGCCCCCCCCCCCCGCAACCAGTATACTTCAGTTTCTTAGTTGCCTCAGTAATAAATAGTTCCTGTGCCAGTTCCAGTTGTTGCTGTCTCTTTGAAACGGCTGGTCACCATGATGCATGGCTGGTCACTACGATGCACGCTGTATAAGGCAGTCCCAACTGACAAGCCATTCTGCCTCTGTACTTCCCGCTTGCTTATCCCATATAAGCCCTAGAACACCAGAGATCAGGGCCTATCAACATAAATAAATCTGCCTCCAAATCCTGGGTGTCATTTTGGTGTTTCTGCCTGCTGTTGCAATAGTACATAGCTTTATCCTGAGAGAATTTCAAGTCAATTCAAATTTTGTTCATTCCATAAAAGTTCAGGATTCTGTGTAGAATTTTGATATGGCTCTTAAGGTTCCTTTAACATTTTGATAATTTAATAAAAGATATAGACTCTCCTCCAGCAAAATGCACATATACATACATACAACAATTTACACAGAAGTTTAGAAGATTCATGACCCTCCCTGCTGGTATACGTGAATAATACTAGTACAAGTAGCTAAGATTTACTGAAACCTCACTATATGGCAGACATTAGTTCAAATCATTTAATTATTTCCCTTTGCTTGGATTCCATATTTAGTAAGTAGTTACAGTTTAAAATTTGGATCCTGATAGAGGTCTACTTACAGGGTGAGGTGCTTATGGCTCGCCTGAACCAATTATGGTCGTATTTTTTTCTTCTCAATAGACTGGCCCTCTGGTCTTTTATTTATCCTAATGAACTTGATTAATGCAATTCTGTCTCTGAGAGATGGACTGGTTTTCAGTAGGATGACCAAATCAACCCTCTGCCTTTGAGGCTGACACCATGAGTTGTGGTCTCAGCATTGGATCCATGCCTGCACTTCCCAGGGGACAGTGTGCCAGCCAGATGTACTGTCTGCTAGATGAGCTTTGGACCTAGATTTGAGTTCAAATTCTGGTTTGTCAGCTGTTCAACCATTCTTCATTTTATTTTATTTTTTCCTATTCTTCATTTTAAATGGGGAATAACAACTGTACCTAACTGATAGGATAGTTGTGAAAATAAGATGAAATAATTCAGGTGAAGCATTATCCCAATGACTATAATTATCATTATTTATCTGCTTTCTTAATCCTGATTTAAACACTTATTATCTATTTACTTTGAGCTAGTTGTTTTTATGAACTTCAGTTATTTTTTGTTGTTTTTGCAATAAAATGGGAATAAAAAGACCTTATCCTTTAGGGATGTTGTAAGGAATCAAGATATACTTAATATAACTCATTGGGAGCCTACTATGTGCCAGGTAGGCTTTACTTTTATCTGCTTTACTTTTATCACAACCTTGGCATAGAAGAGCTCTTCAATAAATGGTAATTATTATTTGAATGTTTCTATTTATTTATTTATTTATTTATTTATGCCTTTTTGAGACAGGGTCTCACTATGCAGTTCAGGCTGGCCTTGAGCTCACTGCGTAGCCCAGGCTGGTCTCAAACTTGCAACGATCCTAGGTGTACACCACCACGCCCGGCTGTAAATGCTTCAGTTTAAACAGCCACTCCTTCAGTGAAATGGAAAGCAAAAAACTTTTCTTAAAATTTTCTTTTCTTGGTCTTCAAACTTTTTGACTATTCTCACAGACTTTATCAAGTCTTGAGGTGAAATACAAGAAGGTGTAATAGCACTCCACATTCTTCTAGAGGGCTTTAATTTATTTCTATTTCTGCCCAAGTTAAAACAGCATCAGAAAGCCACCCACAGCCCTCTGTTAGCTTATTCTCTTATTTTCCTTTCTTTTATGTCTTCTCCTCTCCATTCCTCCTTCCTTAGGAGACTGCGGAGTACAGCAAGGAGGAGGAGGAGGAGTAGGAGGAGGAGGAGGAGGAGGAAGAGGAGAAGGAAGAGAAGAAGGAGGACGAGAGGGAGGAAGAAGAAATGGAGATGGTGTGGGTATCGGGAGTAAAGAGGGACTAAGAGTAATCATTTCCATCGCTCTGGCTGAACAGAATGGCACAGTATACCCTCGAGGGTAGGATCCAGAATAGCCTGGCCTCCCAACTCCAAATTAGAATGCTGGCGTTGTAAGGTGTAGAGTTATAGGATGGGGTGGGATGGGAGGATAGCACAATGAGAATAGAAGAGCGTCAGCTTTCAAGCCAAAGCTACCTAGGTTCAAGTCCTGGCTTCCTTGTTTTTGTGTATGACTGGGCAAGCAGTAATTCTAATTTGAAGTTGGGAGGCCAGGCTGTGCTGGATCCTACCCTCGAGGATATACTGTGCCACTCTGTTCAGCCAGAGTGATGGAAATGATTCATCTTAGTCCCTCTTTACTCCTGATGCCGACGCCATCTCCACCTCCTCCTTCTCTTCCTTCTCCTCTTCCTCCTCCTCACTGTACTCCCCAGTCTCCTAAGGAAGGAGGAATGGAGAGGAGAAAAACATGAAAGAAAGGAAAATAAGCAGTAAGCCTGCATTCCACCTTTATAAATCAGGAATATTCATAATGCCCACCTCAACTTTTAGTCAGGACGTGAACCCTGAAGGGCACAGGCTAGGCCAAGCCAACGGGACAGCAGGCCTTCCTGGTGCCTTTGGGTACAAATGGGATTTTTAAGAAGAGGTCCATTGAGGAAAGGCTGAATGAACCAGCCCAAGAATGAGGAGGAGGCTTTGAGACTAGGGGAATGTGGGGAGAAGGGAGCACTGCCAAGAAAGAAGAATTTTTGGGTGAGAGAAGAGATGATTTTTTTAAAAAAAATATGTTTAAGAAGTTTTGTTAAGTAACACTTCCCTTCTGTCTGCTCCCAAAATATGGGGAAAAATCTACGGTTTTTCAGTATTTTGAAGATGGAATTCTGGGGTTTTTGGAGGTGGGGTGGAAAGTGATGCATCTGTATATTGAGATTGGCTTCATAGAAAGTACAGAGAAGCCCCAGGAGGCTGAGTTACATCAGGGCCACTGAGAATTACATAAGGTGATGCATGACAGCACATGGCACATGGTAAGTAATCAATGGAGTTGTCTCTTAATTAGGGGTAGGGGAGACTGAAGTTCAAATAGTTTAAATGCCTTGCATAAGGTCCCCATACTGACCCTGGTTTGATTTTTTTTCTCTACACATATGACCTCTTCATTCATACTCATGATGGTAAGTCGATAGGTGACATCCTACTACATTTGTAAGACTGCAAATGTTCTAAGATGAATTTTGTTTTAGGAAAACATACACGAGGAAGAAGATGACAACATAATGTCTTATTCAGAGCTCTTGGTGCAGCTTCCCGGTCTGCAGTTTGACTTGTTATCTCCAGGCCTTCATCAGCTGGATCTCTTCAGTTCTAAAATCTGCCTCTGTAAGCCTTGCCTAAGAGCTGCTGCTCTGTACGGTACTGCAGCTCCTCGCCTCTATAATTTTGTTTCCTTTTAATACGATGTGCCATCAAGTATAATGCATGGGATATAAGCCTCAATTATTGTCATTGTACTTGGGGACTCGTACCAATTATAGTGATATTTCCCTGACAAGCCCCAGGCGAGCTGCAGCTTGGAGTTCCTCAACACTGAGAAACAAAGATATTTTCTTTATGGGAGGTTTTCTAGTAGCATTTGAAATTCTTTAGTTTAAAACTGTCCTGCTTTTTTTCATTTAGATGTGGTAATTTCTGTGCTTTATATGAAGGCATGTATTTAATCTGTACTGTTATTATTTAATATACTTTAGAACATACTAATTATAGTGAGCCTGTTTCCTTACAACGCAGCTAGGTGGAGGAGAGGTTTCACAGCAGACTTACCCGGCAAATGCTAGCCTTTGTCAGTGTCTCTGGCTTTCTCTCTCCATTACACGTCTCCTCCTTTTTCTGACACCCTCTTCAATTATTTCCTTTCTGTCACCTCTCCATTTCTCCTTTCATTGTCTTATGGGAGTTAATATATATATATAAAAAGAAGCCCTATCTGACCTAATTTTCACCAATTCCCTTGCCTTCTAACTCCAGGATGACAGTTTGGGCCTCATCAATGTTCCCTCCCAACACCTGAAGAGAGAACATTGCTCTTTAACTTGTACTGTTTTATTTGAATGCAACCCACTTCCTCCCTCTGAGCCAATGAGTCATTTTCTCTTTTTAAAGTGAGCCTTAAAAATCTTCCATTTCTCTTCAGTTTAAAACTATTCTTTTTGTGCAGTACTTCGTGTCTTGGTTATGAAAGACCCCACAAGGCAGAAGACCACCTTCAGCCCTGAAGGACTACGCTAATATGTGCATCATACCAAGACTTAAGATGTTGAGTAAAAAAAAAAGATGTTGAGTTAAATGGACACCATTTATTTTTCTTTATGGAGATAAGCATTCTAATCTCTTTTGTTCACTAGTGAATTCCCCAAATCTTGTTAGTAGTAGGGGTTTTTTTTGTTGTTTTTTGGTTTTTTTCCGGTACCGGGAATCGGACTCACGACCTTGCACTTGCCAGGTAGGCGCTGTGCTGCTAAGCTAAATCCCCAGGATTTTTTTTTTTTTTTTTTTTTTTGGAGACATGGTCTCACTATATAGCCTAGGCTGGCCTTCAACTCACAGTGATCCTCCTGTCTCAGCCTCCTGAGTGCTAGGATTACAGGTGTGCACCACCACACCCAGCAACATAGTAGGGATATGATTGATTTTTCTCCTCCTTGATCTTTTTGTTTCTTTGTTTGTTTTTGGTGCCAGGGGTTGAACCCAGGACTTGGCACACACAGCATGCTAAGCATGCTAAGAGCATACCACTGAGATATATCCTCAGTCCCCCTCCTCAATCTTTTTAACTTCTTACGTGCCATTTGTTTTTAAAATTTTCACACTGGGCTCTCTTGTAATTATGTAGATACTCATAAAAAGTATTGAAAAGTGAGAGATATACTGGACTGCAAAAGATACAGCAATACTGTGGGGGCAAGTTTAGAAAAAGCCTAAAGAGCCAGGCGTGGTGGTGCATGCCTGTAATCCCAGTACTCCGGTGGCTGAGGCAGGAGGATCGTTGCGAGTTCAAGACCAACCTGGGCTACAAAGTGAGTTCAAGACCAGCCTGAACTGCAGGCTGTCAGAAAGACACACACATACACACACACACACATACACACACATACAAAAAAAATGCCTAAAGAGAGGCACATTCATTTCAGCACAATTTATAGAATTCACATTAGTGTGTCAAATGTCTTCTAATACCTATCTCTCTGACTCATTTTATCTGCCACTACATGATGAATTGCCCTGCTTTTAAAGTAATATCACTTTGTGCTGCAACCATCAGAGCAATAATCGACTTAGGCAAGAATCTTCAATGGATACTGAAATACCTGGTGAAAGCTTATTGCAGAACAAGGTATTCACAGTCTGAAAGTATCACCGCACAAATTATTAATTTCCCAAAGGAATTTTTGTGTCTTCTACGATGAAATTTCATAAAAACCATCTTTTATTCATGAATATCATCTTAACCACATGACCACAGTCATCTTGATAATGGGAAAACTGCCATAATGTGCCTTCTGACATAAGGAGGAGACCATAATATCATTTATGTAGTTTTTCTGTTAAAAATGTTTAAGATTTCAAATAATGGGGGGGGACGGGTAGCACATGCCTGGAATCCCAGCACTAGGGAGACGAAGGCAAAAACACCACAAATTCAAGGCCAGACTGGGCTCCCTAGAAAACCTCTATCCCAAAAAGGAAAAAAAGTTTCAAATAATGAGAAAAACATTGATTGCAAATTAAGGGACATTGTAAAATAGTTGGCTTGCTCTTTAAAATGTCAATGTCAAAGCTCAAGGAGTGTTGGGATTAAAGGAGTCTAAAGAGATAAAACAGTTAACATGTAATATATGCTCCTCAGTCGCTCTGATATAGAGAGCAAAACAACAAAACCCCACAACTATTTAGGACTCTCTGAGACAACTGGAGACACGCAGACAGAACTGCAGATTAGATAACACTACATATTATGCCAATGTTAAGTTCCCTGAATGTGACAATTATATTGTGGTGATGTAGGAGACTATTCTTGTTCTTAGAAGAGATATGCTGAACTATTAAGAGATAAAGTGTCATGGTAACTGCAAATACTTCTCAGTGGTTAGGGGGAAAACACCTCCCAAACAGCTCACATAAACAATAATATAGATGCACGTGCATGTATACATATGAGTATGTGTGTGAATGGATAGGCAAAGAGATTTTATAGATACACACACAAGAAAATGTGATAAAATAATCACTGATAAATCTAAGTAAATGATATATGTGTATTTATTGCCCTAATCTTGCAACTTTTCTCTGATTAATTTTTTTGTAAGTAAAAAATTATTTAAAAAAAATTTTTTTAAAGCAGCATTAACTCAGGGTTATTTTGACTGGCTTATTCAGACCCATAATGCTCAAAATTTTGGATAGTGACAATTAAAGTCTCTTTGAATTTTCTATTCTTTTTTTTTTTTTTTTTTTTGTCTTTTTTTGAGACAGGGTCTTGATGTGCAGCTCAGGTTGGCCTTGAGCTCACTTTGTAGCCCAGGCTGGTCTCGAACTCACAACAATCCTCCTGCCTCAGCCTCCCGTGTGCTGGGATTACGGGTGTGTGCCACCATGCCCGGCTGAATTTTCTATTCTTACTATCCCATTTTAGCCTTCCTTACCTTTTTCTTCCCGGCCACCTTCCAAGCAGACCTGTCAGTGGTTCTGCTATATGTATACATCAGCAAGTTCTGAATATGCCTCATGTAGACTGAAATTCTGTTTCTCCAAGCAGGAGACTTCTCTCCATTGCCTCTTTCAAGGCTATCACATGAATAACATCTCTTTCTTTCTTTCTTTTTTTTGGAACCAGGAAATGAAGTCAGGACTTTGCACTTGCCAGGCAGTCACTTGTGCCGCCCAGCTACATCCCCGTCCCCTCACATGAGTAACCTGTAGAAAGCCTGCTTTTTTGTTTTAAGGCTACCACTTAGTGCAGTAGAAACCCCTTGTGTATCAGAAATGTAACTTTTTATTTCCCTAGGGTCTTTTTCTCACTGTCCTCCAATATTCTTTGAGTCTTAGAGTGAAGTATAGCCCACAGCACTGCTGAAAATGATTTAACTGTTGCTTTATTCTACAAAGAACTACAGAAAAATAGATTCTGGATAACAAATGGGTGATACTTACAATTATGAAGTAAAACACACTGTGCAATAGTGATTTGTAGGATATATGTGCCCCTAACAAGGCTGATTATTTTGAAATTATTTTATTCTATACTCTAACCCTGTTGATAATAACCTCTGTAAAATAGATTAACCTCTATGAAAAGGTGACTATTGGGGCTTACGTCATAGTTGCTCCAGGATCAGCAGTCATTTGATTGGTCACAAAAACAGCCACATTATATTCTGTCAAGAAATGAAAGTAAGAAATTAAGAGATGGACAATAAAAATATAAAGTCCACTGTTTCAGAATTTAGAAATATTGTAACATTTTATAAATAAGATCATATTCTTATTTTTTCTGATAAATTAATTTATTTAAAGTTACTATCATTATTATTTAGGCCAGAATCAATATTTTTTTCTTTTTGTCTTTTTGAGACAGGGTCTCGCTGTGCAGTTCAAGTTAGCCTTGAGCTCACTTTGTAGCCCAGGCTGGTCTCGAACTCACAGTGATCCTCCTGACTCAGCCTACCAAGTGTACCAGGGATTACAGGTGCACTGGGATTACAGGCGTGCACCACCATGCCCGGTCCAGAATCAATTTTTATTTAAAATAAGGAGTTGTATTTCCATGAAGGTAACTTTAAAAAACATTACCTTCTGACATTATTGTAAGCTTCTCTGCAATCCGAACACAGTCACATATGCTATTCTGATAGTGTCATTTTACTTTAAAAGATCTACCTTCTGAGATTTTTTGAAGTCTGGACAACATCTGGGCCAATTTTTGTTGCCGCTCAGCCAACTCCCCACGACCACTGAAATCCACTCGGAAAAGTGCCATTATTGAATCAATGATCTGCACAGGATTAATGTAAAAGTAAAGATGCACTTGGAAATGGAAGGAAGAAGTCCATGTAAATAGAAATCAATAGACTAATCTACTGAATAGCTCTGTGAGTGAGCTGTATTTAGAAACCTATACCAGCAGCTTGAAGATGCCAGCTTCTTCATGGAACTTCGCTGCTACATAATCAAGTAGCTCCATCTGATGTTCACCTGGCGGGAAATGCAGTGAGAAAATGTTATAAAAGCCAGCATAAACAGAGGCTAAGATTATTCATGTCCTTGGGAGTCAGGAAAAGAGGTCCTTGAAGGGCTCTCTTAATTGCTCATGGCTTTACTACATAAACATGACTGCATATTCTGCCTTAGGGTACATGGCAAATGCTCACTTCACGAAGAATGTTGCTCTGGGTGGTGGGGGTGTAGCTTAGTGGCAAAGCAGGTGACTAGTGTCTCCAGCGAGGTCCTGGATCCAATCCCCAGTACCCACACACAGACCATGCACACCCACACACAGAAGAATATTACTCAGCATTTTAAAGACAAACAATAATTTGAGAGTACAGTATTTTAGCATCTAAGGATTTAAAAAAATGATAAAATTTGAGGACTAACTTGCACAAAAGTGAGATAAAATGAAAAAAAAATTTGAAAGTGTTGTCTCACTCAGAGTAAATCAGTGCTGCCCAAGCATCCCCTTGCTCAGAGCCCTTACTAGTATATGCACGTGCATACAGTACGTTGTCCAGTACAGCATCATGGTCCACGTTGAAGCGATCAGCAATGTCCCGAAGGCGATCTGGACGACTGGAGTGTACCAAGATTAAGGATCCAATACATCAATTCTCAAAAGAGTTTAGACAACAACTACAAAATGTAATGCCTTAAGTACATAAAGTAACTCTGAGGCAAAACATAGTATCTGAAAAGGTATTCTGAAAGATGCCAGTAATCACTTAAATTTTGTACTAGATTTTACTCTTTGTAAGAGCCTCAATTTACCTTAGAATCATAGAAATGGTCTTATATATTAAATTATCAAATCTTTAAAATAAGTTTAAAAGCCAGTTGATACGATATGTATTTAACAGAAGAGGGCACTGACAAACATATTAGGCAAATGATTCAGGATTATGAAGTAAAACAGTTAAAAGAAAAAAGTAGAAGTTAAGGTTTGTGAATCTCTTTTGTTCTCAGTTCTATAAAAATAGATCTAGTCTAGAAAGATAATATCACTGAATTATAATTCAAATCACTGCAAAATGAGTTCACTCTTCATACTCCTCATCTTTTAAAAATGAAATAGTTAACAGCCTGGCATGGTGGTGCATGCCTGTAATTCCAGCACTTGGGAGGCTGAGGCAGGAAGATTGCCGCAAGGTCGAGGCTAGCCTCGGCTACATAGTGAATTCAAGGCCAGCCTGAACTACAAAGTGAGTCCCTGTCTCAACCCCTTCCTAAAAGAAATAGTTAATACTATACCATTAATCATGTCGCCAACAAAGGATAAATTTACCTATATGAACCAAAAGGTCAAAAAAGTAACCATGAAGGTCCAGAAGGAAATGATCAGCCCATAATTTTTGGCTTTTATACAGTTTTAAGCCAATCTTCTTCTAAAGGAGTTACTAGCTTTCTAAAATGAATAAATTCATAAGGAGGCAAATTTAGTATATAGGCAAAGATACTTTAAAATATGCTAATAACTACAAGCATCTAAGAACAACAAAAGAGTAGTAAACATT
Organism: Chinchilla lanigera; assembly: GCF_000276665.1. NCBI lineage: Eukaryota > Metazoa > Chordata > Mammalia > Rodentia > Chinchillidae > Chinchilla > Chinchilla lanigera. The sequence continues at coordinate 24,704,037 of NW_004955413.1, forward strand.
TTATTGTTAGGCTTTTGATGATCCTAACAGTATGCCCGAAGTGAAATGATGAAATTTAAATGTATATCGGTAATCCTATTTCACTTTCATTTACACTGTTTAACACTGACTATGAATTATTGTAAAGCAAGGACTATGTCTAGCTAGGCATGGTGGTGCACACCTGTAATCCCAACACTTAGGAGGCTGAGGCAGAAAGATTGCTGCGAGTTCCAGACCAGCCTAAGCTATGAAGTGAGCTCAAAACCAGCCTGAACTACATAGCAAGACCCTGTCTCAAAGAAGACCAAAAAGAAAAAGGAAAAAAAAAAGACTATGTGTAATTTTTTTTTTTTTTTAGTGCTGGGGATCAAATTCAGGGTCTTCCACGTTAGACAAATTCTCTACCACTAAGCTATATCCTCAACCCTTATAATCTTATTTGTGACACTTGCAACTTGTTCAGTAAGTGGTGAATTGAATGTCTTTAGGATTTTCCAGCCATGTATGTCTTAATACACTATGGTTTTGTGTTTTGAGCTTCAGTGACACCCACTGACATTTTCCATTGCTACTGAGTATATATTCAGTAGATTCTTTGGTGGAAAAGTCAAAGCAAATTAGAATTAGAAGAGGCAATACAAATGTTTTTACCATGTCAGTTCCTACAAAATCTAGACACTATGCAAGCAGGAGTGTGGAAATTGGACTTACATTAAAGGAAAGCTCAAATTTATAAAGATTTACTAACTGATTACCACGTGATAGCGATTACCATATTTAAGAGTAATAAGACTATCTACTCCCTAGGTAAACTTAAAACATAAAAAGACAAAATATGAACACACAAGAAGAGAAATATGGAGACAGAAGTACATGTGTGAGAGATACCAAAAGGATGACATTTCACCGTGGCCTTGACACAGCACCTCCCCAACCTGCATATAACTTAGTTCCTAACTTTCTTCCTAACTTTTACCCTTCTTGATAAAATCCAAATTGCCCAGCCAGTGGCTGTTAATCTGTAAGAACAATTCCTGTCTCTACAGATAATCCTTAACTCTTTCTGAAGGTAGCTTAACTCCAGTCGAGCCCCTCTTGCTAAAGCTCTACGCGTTCCTCCCTCCTTCTGTAGCCTCACTCAGTCTCCTTATATCTTTCACTTCCCAATAAAGTCTTCTGCTAATAATTCTTTAGTTTTCTTTCCTATGAGTTTTGGTGGTGGTGTTTTGTTTTTTCAGTACTGGGGATCAAATTTAGTGGTATTCTACCACTGAGCTATCCCCAGCCCATTTTAGAATTGTGAGATAGGGTCTTGCTAAGCACAGTAACTAAGATGCCCAAAGGGACTGGAATTTATGACTCTTCTACCTCAGCATCCCTCAGTGCTGGGACTACAAGTGTCAGCCACTGAGCCCAAGTTCTACATGAAAATTTTAGAAAGCAAATTCTATAACAGATCAAGAAGGACAAGTTTATTTTTTGAATTGGGTAAGTAAGAGAAAATTAAATATGAGAGGCTTAAATGATTTATATAATTCAGAAAGGCTGCAAGAGGGGTATAAAGGGGACAAAAACCCAATACAATAGAGACAGCATGCAAATTTCGTTAGTGCTACCCAAATTAACATTCAAGAGTGGAGCAAAATAAAGGTATTTTCAGACATAGCAGGGCTCAAAGTTTTACCACTTGGCGCTCTCTCTTTCTCTCTCTCTCCTTCTCTCTCTCTCTCTCTCTCTCTCTCTCTCTCTCTCTCTCTCTCGTTCAGTACTGACTCAGGGTCTTCATGCTGAGCTACACCCTCAGTCCGTTTTAAAATTGTTATTTGAGACAGGGTCAGGTGGGGATTGAACTTGCAATCCTCCTGCCTCAACTTCTCAGAATGCTGTAATTATAGGTGAATTCCACCAGGCCCCTTCAATCTGGTTTACTTTATTTTTCTGAAAGAAGTTCTTAAGTAAGTACTACAGCAAACTAAAAATATAGGAAAGAATAATTTTAATATACAAAAAAAATGAAAATTAGTTTATTTTCCAGGTCTTGAAAGAATTCACCTTGGCTGAGTGTGGTGGTGCACACCTGTAATCCCAGCATTCTGGAGGCTGAGGCAGGAGGGCTGTTGTGAGTTTAAGACCAGTGTGGGCTACAAAGTGAGTTCAAGGTCAGCCTGAACTGTCTCAAAAAAAAAAAAAAAAAAAAAAAAAAAAGAAAGGAAAGAAAAAAAAGAAAGAATTCATCTTGACAGCTAGATAGGGGACCTTTTTTGTTTGGTTTGGTTTTTGAGATAGGGTCTCACTGTATAGTTTAGGCTGGCCTTGAACTCACTATGGTAGCATAGGCTGGCCTCAAACTTGTAGGAATCCTCCTGCCTCAGCCTCGCAAGTGTTGGGATTACAGGCATGTACGACCATGCCCAGTGAAAATTAGTTTAAATAATGGTTGATATATATATATGATGTTTTCAAATTTTAAGAAGACTATACACAGAGGAAGTGAGATTATTTCGAATATATTTATTGCTTTTTTTTCTTCTTCCATCCCCTGGCCAATTCTACACTGCTTTACTCCCTGACTGTATGTTTGCAAAAAGCAAAAAGCTTCCATCACCTTAGCTTCTGCAAATGTTACCTTGAACACCTGATTTCTAATCTTAATGATGTTTCTCAGTCTGCACCTTCCAAAGTTTTCATTACCAACTACTCTCTTCTCCTTGAAACTTCCCTTTAGCATGTGTATGTACACAAAGCACCTAGAAGGACACATCCAAGCTGCTGCTGATGGCAAATCCCTCTGCTTCCTGTGTTTTTGTTTCGTGTAATGTACACATTAATTTTTTAAGAATAAAGATTATTTTATCTCCCCCCCCCCAAGAACTTTTCCTTTAGTTTGGCTTTTACAACCAGATTTCCTACTTCTTTTGTCTGTGTAGGTTCTTCTTCTTAAATATAGCACACCTCAAAGTTAGGCTGCCAGTTCTCCTCTCTTTTCTCTTTTAAGCTCTTTCTTCTCCTTTGCTTAATCCATCCGTATCTTTGCCCCTACTCCTTTCTCAAGCTGAGTCCAACATTTCCAACTCTCATCTTTTGTTTGTTTTGTTGTTGTTGTTTTGTTTTGTTTTTTGAGACAGGGCCTCGCTATGTAGTTCAGGCTGGCCTTGAACTCACTGTGTAGCCCAGGCTGGCCTCAAACTCAAGGTAATCCTCCCACTTCAGCCTCCTGAGTGCTGGGATTACAGGTGTGCACCACTATGCGCAGGCAGCTATCATCTTTATATTCTTCCAGGTCTCACACTCAACAAATGAAAAGGAAACACTGCTTTTTTCTGAAATATAATGTTCTCAATTCTATCATTAGCATCATTTTTCTCCCAGTATCTAGGCAAAAACCCTGACAGTGGTTTCTCAAACCTCTCATTCTCTTGTCTACAAATACAGTCATTAAGTCCTATCAATTTTCCTCTCTAATATTTCTTGTCCTTTTCTTTTTATTCTTGCTGCTGCCAACCAAGATCAAGTTGTCATTACTTGCCTACAATATCACAAAAGGATCCACTGACACCTACTCTCATGTCAAAGCCCTTCATATCTAAGACCTAAATTACCTTTCTAGCCTTGCATTCTGGAATACCTTGATTTCAATCAAACCGCATTTCTTTCTGTGACCCAAACAGCCTTTGCCCTTTTCTTCCTTTGCTTTTGCTCTCCTCATCCTTTTCCCTTTATTTGAGACTATGAGTCTGAATCAATCATCTTCTATCTACAAAAGCAAGAAGATTAAAGGTAGGAGAAGGAAGGAAGATTAAGAATGAGTTAGAGCTGGACATGGTAACATACACCTGTAATCCCAGCATTCTGAGGCAGAGGCAGAAGGATTGCTGTAAATTCTAGGCCAGTCTTGGCTACATAGTGAATTCAAGGCCAGCCTGAGCTACATGGCGAGACCCTGTGTGAAAAAAAAAAAAAAAGAATAAATAAATAAAATATGTCCCAAGCACATTTTTTAAAAAAAATGAGTAAGAACCAGGTACGGTAGTGCATGCCTGAAATCCCAGGACTTGGGAGGCTGAGGCAGAATTGTGTGTTTGAGGCTAGCCTTGGCTATACAGTGAATTCAAGCCACCTTAGAAGGACCCTGTCTCAAACAAACAAACAAACAAGAAAGTATCATTTTTTTCTTCTGTATTTGTTTTGTCAGCTTCATACCAAACCTATGGGAAGTAAAATATTAAATAAAAAGTGATTTGAGAATTTGACCAGTAATTTGTTTTCCCCCTTGGCTTTTCTTTTGTTTTTGTTTGTTTGTTTGTTTTTCTTTGGTACCAGGAACTGAACTCACGACCTTGCGCTTGCCAGGCAGGCGCTTTGCCTCTGAGCTAAATCCCCAGCCCCTAAAAGATTTGTGTTTCTTTTTTTTTTTTTTGGTTTTTCTCCGGTACCAGGAACTGAACTCACGACCTTGCGCTTGCCAGGCAGGCGCTTTTGCCGCTGAGCTAAATCCCCAGCCCCCCCCCCCTTGGCTTTTCTTATGATTGCTTCTTTTATGGAGTGACCACAAAGATGATGTATTTCTTTTTTTTTTTTTTCTTCCAGTACCAGGAATAGAACCTATGACCTTGTGCTTGCCAGGCAGGTGCTTTGCCGCTGAGCTAAATCCCCAGCCCCAAGATGATGTATTTCAAGCAAACTCTTTTGTAGTAACATTACAGCAATGTAGTAACATTGCTATACCACACTATGTAGCAACTTATTAAATATTTAAAAAGGTTACAAAGTGTTTTCTGTATCAATGAAGATAATCTTTCCTCCTGAGTAGCCACCGGCTCCTGGAAGTTGAGCTGTTACTAGGAAGCAATGAAAACAATTCATAAGAGTGGGTGAGTTGTATACAGAGGAACATATAAATCAACATTGAATTTATACAATAACGATCCTTTAGCTTCTAAACAGCATGCTGCAGTTTCATCTTGTTAATCAGTGGTGAAACAGTAAATGTGCTGCCAAGATAGTAGTAATTCAACAATGAATTTCACTGTCTTTCACAATGGGAGATATTCACAGAAGTAAGTTCTCCCCAAAAAATGGAAGTAGAATTTAAACGTTACTAATTTCTTTTTATAAGAAAGAACACAAATATAATTTATGCTATATAACTCAGTTAATTAAGTTACCTTCAGTTAATGTTGGTTACGTCAGTGCATTCATCTTCTATGTTCTTATGTTGCCATAGTTAGCACTGTACTTCATACCAAATATCTGCATTACTTTTCGAAATCACCTTAAGATTTGGCATGCTCATTATTTCTATTTCACAGGTAAAGCAAGTTAGGGGTAAAGCTACCTGCCTAAGGTCACACAGCTACAGGCGAGGGAAGACCAGAGTTGGTTAGGTATTTTGATTCCAGAACCCTCTTCTTAAGCATTTTGCCGTATTCCTTCTACTTAAGTCAAACAAATATAGTGTCCTTAGGAAAAAAGGAGCTATCTTTGCTTAGTTTGTTTTAGAAAAAATGTTAAAGTCTCCTTTAGATTCCACCTTACTCCATGGAAAGTAAAAGATTCTAGGCCTCAACAGATGTGTCATTCTTGTAAAAAAGACAGAACAGATGGAATGGGAAAAACTGAGACAGTGGACACCTCTTCTGCCAACACTCATACACCCCCTTATACCTTCTCCGTTTTCATTCAGGTGTTCAGTGTATAGCACATACAACCGTACCTCAAACATCACACATGCAAAGACCAGTTCTTGGATCTGTGTGACCATGGACAGGTTACTTAACCTCTCTGAGTTTTGTGCTTCCTTGCAAGTTTGTTGAGATTACATAAGATTATGTAAAATGTTGGGCACAGAGTACATAGAGGTTGAGTGAAAGCTATGATTACTGTTATTATTATGTTGTTGCCATGTGTTCTTACCACAGAGGGTATGGGAGAGCTGAGTTTTTCCTGTACGAAATTCTGTGAAATACAGAAAAGGTCCTTTTAAAAATGCATAGTTTTTAGACATTTTCATAAAAATAAAATATGACTTCAGAATATTACTATTTCTTTTCCAACTGTCAAATCTCACTCCTAGGTTGGGCGTGGTGGTGCCCATCTGTAATCCCAGCACTCAGGAGACTGCGGCAGGAGGATGGTTGTGAGTTCAAAACCAACCTGGGCTAGAAAGGGAGCTCAAGGCCAGCCTGAACTGCATAGCGAGACCTTGTCTCAAAAAAAAAAACAACAACAACAAAAAAACCTCACTCCTAAAGTGCCTCTTGTAGATCTACAGACAGATTCTGCATATATCTATATCAATAATAAAAAAATAAGGTAGTTTTTCACAGATATGTCCTTTAGATAAAATTTTAAGCAAGTTTCCCATAGAAATAATCATGAAAATGAAAGTTTAGGATCCCCACTGCAAGAAAGAGAGCCTGGGTTCCATCACTGAACTGAAATCCTCAAAGGGGAGCTGAAACAAACTCAAATTGTTGGCATTGCCTGGTTACCACCAGAAGAGAATTCTTTCTATAGAAAAATTTCTCTACCTACCAGTTAGGTCCACTATACTCTCACAGATTAAAACTAAGCAATAAGCTCACAAATATCAATAAATACATGAAAAAGGAAGTCACTAGGACTGAGCTGAGTCAACAGAAATAATGGAAACCACCAGGCGTGGTGGTGCATGAATATAATCCCAGCACTTGAGAGGCTGAGGCAGGAGGATCATTGAGAGTTCAAGACCAGCCTGGGCTACAAAGTGAGCTCAAGGCTTGCCTGAACCACATAGTGAGACCCTGTCTCAAAAAGACCAAAAAAAAAAAAAAAGAAAGAAATAATGAAAACCGAAGCTCAGTGCTGTAGCACTTGCTTACCATGTATGAGGCCCTGGGTTTGATCCCCAACACCACATACACAAAAAAAGGCCAAATCCAGGCTGGGGACATAGCTCAGTGGCATAAGTGCCTGCCTAGCAAGTACAAGGTCCTGAGTTTGATTCCCAGTACCAAAAAAAGGCCAAATCCAGTTTTAATTTCCCAAGTCAACAGAAACAACAAAACATTTAGGTCCCCGAGGACATCAAATACAAAATTGTTAGATGTGGTACATAATATAGCTGTACCTGAATTGTTTAAAAAATATAGAGGATATAATCAGTAAAGAGAGAATTTTCACCTTTGTGTCTGTGGAATTTGTATGGCTTAGGCATAAGATCAACCTCATTATTCAATTATGTTTTGGAAGAATCAGAAAAAAAAAAAACCTTTATTCTCTTCTATAGTAATCACAGATACAAAGATAAAAATGTCATTATGATCCATCTGTAATCACTATTTTCATTGCACCCCAGAATGATCCTGCATCATATAATTGGGATTTCATTTCAGCCTAACTCCAAAATAGAGGACCGGGGGCGGGGGGGGGGCAGACGGTGGTGGCTGGGGATTTAGCTCAGCGGCACAGCGCTTGCCTGGCAAGCACGAGGTCGTGAGTTCAATCCCCGGTACCAGAGGAGAAACAAACAAACAAAAAAATAGAGGACCGGGGATATAGCTCAGCGGCACAGCACCAGCTTGGCAAGTATGAGGTCCTGAGTTTTATTCCTGGTCCAAAAAAAAAAAAGAAAAAAACAAACAAAATAGGAACTTAGTTGTTAAATATTCAACTAAATGTGTGTACAAAATTTCATTAAAAAATATTAAGATTCTACCTACCTCCAAAAGCTTCTGTGATTGCCATGCTTTCAATTCCACCTCCTAGCAACTTACTGGAAATAGAAAGAAAGCATTAGTAACTGGGATAGAAATAGAGAGATCAAGAAAGGAGAAAGGATTCATAAAATTAGTAACCTATCATCTATTTATCTTTTTCCATTTATTTATCTCTACAATGTGAACAGGAATTCTTGGCTGAACAAATGGTACTCTGTTCAGATCACAGGTTCTACTGTGTATGAGCAGGTAGACAAATAAAGCAATTAAGAAGCCCTGCTCTTTTTACTTCTGGGTATCGACAATGAAGGGGTTAGTAAGACCTTTCTTCACTATTCTTCTGAATGGAGTTGAAATTAGAATACGTGGTCTTAGGGTTTTTTGTGGTTTTGCAGTGCTGGGGAAGTGCTCTACTTATTGAGCTATACCTCAGCCCAGTGGTCTTAGTTATTAATTGGGTGTTTCAAATTGTGTAAGAATAACGTTTCTAAGAGTCAACTGAATATTCAATTTTTAATATTTTGAGACATATGAAAAAGATGTCAGAAAAACCCAGAGATCATCACCAAGTTTGGTTTATCTCACATAAGTCAAATTTTATGGATAACATGTCAGAACTGAGAATGTTCAAAGATGTTACAGATAGAATAACTGCTAGGTTTTGACAGGATACACTTAATTGCTATCCCAGTGTTTTAGTGCATTTAATGTTCTTGATATGAAAAGAACTAAATGTAAGTTATGATCTCTTTCATTTATTACATGTAATAAATATTATGTTAACTGTGCTAAGACCTGGTAGGAGCCCTTTAAAAACCTTAGTAGTTTCTTTTTTTTTTAAAAAAAAAAAAAAAAAACCTTAGTAGTTTCTATTAGCATGTCTCTTGGGATGTGAATACATATTGGACACAGCCTAATACAGAGATATGATGATCCAGTAAATTTACATTTACATAGTTTAAGAGAGCCATTTAAATGTAAACTGAAGAAAAGTTAGAAGTTATCCCCATACTTAATGAAGCCTGCAGACTACAATGAAGAAAGAAAATCTTGATACTGACCTGTGGAGTCTAAAAGACATGGGCTGAGAGATCATGCCCTTAGAGGCTGGAATAGGCCAAGCAACTATTAGAGAGCTTTATTTGTCCCTCCTCATCTTGAGAAAATTCACCCTGAAAGTCAATAGCTCTGGGAAATACCAGACAAAATTCATGGGTGATACATAATGTCAATAAGCTGGAAAAGCTAACCTCCAAATTCACTTGCAAGGGCATTCCAAATTATTTGGGGTAATAGAGTCTCCCTTGTAAGACTCAGGAAAGTTTAGAATTAGATATAGAAATAATGTTTTCAAATCTAGGGAGATTTAGTAATGGTGATACAAATCAAACCCAGATTACAATATCACAGTAACTTTGGCAATAATCTGTGCATATTTGGCATTTGAGATTATTTAAAGTGTAAGAGTACTTGGCCTCTGTTATGGCTTGTGTCTAGATGTGTCCCTAAAGCCTCATGCAGTCATAGGTGGGGCTTTTTCAGAGGTGGCTGAATCTAGAGTGTGTGACTGATTATGGGTATGAGTGCTACCTACCCTAAGTAGCTTGGACAAGATATAAGGGATAAAAAGAGCTGTGGTTGTTCCTTGTTTGTTTTGCTACCTACTGCCCACCATGAACTGTTTCTCCTCTGTGATGCCTGTCATGCCACACTGCCTTGGAGCCAGCCAATTAAGGACTGAAACCTCTACAAACTGTGAGCTAAAAAAACCTTTCCTCCCTTAACTTGTGGATGTTGGATATTTTGTCTCAGCAAGGAGACAAGTAACTAAGACAGCCTCTTTATCATAACAAAATAACTTCTGGATGATTATATTTATATGAAATGTACACACACACTATATATA
>NW_004955413.1:24713752-24721919 GCF_000276665.1 Chinchilla lanigera
TTTTTTTTTTTTGGTTTTTCTCCGGTACCGGGAACTGAACTCACGACCTTGCGCTTGCCAGGCAGGCGCTTTACTGCTGAGCTAAATCCCCAGCCCCTTGTCATTTTTATATTGATAACTAAACTTATCAACAATATCTGAACATTTATGATTGCCTAAGTCTTACTATACTTTTAAGTTAATTAGATTTACAGAAAATATTTAGATAACTGTAAAGATTTGCTTGTTAATAATTAGACAAATATGCCAGGTATGATGGCACATGCCTGTAATCCCAGCACTTGGAAGGCCGAAGCAGAAGGATTGCTACAAGTTTGAGGCCAGCCTGGGGTACACAGTTCAAGGTCAGCCTGAACTACATAGTGAGACCCTGTCTCAAAAACAAAACAAAACAAAACTAACAAATTAGACAAGTAGAGTTCTTAAAGGAAATTATGAAAGCTTCTAGTATCAAAATGGAGTCACTTATGTCAAACTCTTACATAATGGAGTCAGGGAAGTCCATGCAAAAAAGCCTTCACACATACATGCCTGAAACAAGACTATCAAAAGATGATCCTACCATGAACCAGTAAGTAATATGACCTACTACAAGAAGTTCTCAAGATTGCAATATTTCAGATAAGGTGTTTGCACAAGGACACACGCCTAGCAATAGCTGTCTCAGCCAATAAGTGCACACAGTTCCTGAAAAAGACCCCTGTGATCTCTGGTTTCAACAGTCTCCACAGACATCTCTTATCTTTAAAAGATTTCTCTTTATCCTCAGCTCCCTGGATATATCAGTGGCCATAGTGAGTATACCACGAACACCAATTCTTTGTTATCCCCAAATAAATTCATTTATTCTGCAGTACTCAAAACACAGACAGATACTGAAGAGTTTCTTTTTAGGTTGATAAAATAACAACACACACTAAATGTATAATTTAAAATGCTTAAGGGAATTTAGTTTGCTACATTATAAAAGCCCTTTTAAAATTTGCTAGATTTATAAATGCACTTAAAACCTAAGGAAAAATGAGTAACATTTTAATGAAAGTTATTAATTTTTAAAAACCTAGCTCCTTAGTAATTTTTGTGTGCCCTAAAGCCAACATCAAGGACACCAGAAAACTCACAATGACAGTAATAATTTTTCTAGCCCAAAGCTTCTTAAACTACCATAAGTTAGAACAACTGGAGAATAGCAAATGTTGGAATCAAATATTTGACTGATCAGCTTGATTTTGATCAGCTTGCTTTGGGGAAGGATTTTCCATGGCAAAAAAAGTTCTGTAATTTTAAAAGTGTGGGGCAACTGGGTTTAACAGATGTTTTTAGGCCAGTGTGTAATGTGATTCTCCAAAAGCATATAGTATACTGTCTGTTCCAAACTCAGTCTATTCATTGTGTGTTTATTGATTTAGTCATTCAATAAATGTTTATTGAGTGAGCTTCACTTTATCTTTTTGGGATAAAGCAAAGAACAAAAAAGACAGAAATCTTTTATCCCAAAGAACTTACATTTAGTAGAAGATCCAAAAATAAACATAAATAAATAAAGGGCTAGATGTGTATCTCAATGGTAGGGCACTTGGTTGGTATGGACAAAGCCCTGGGTTCAATACATAGCAACAAGGGGCTGGGGCAAAAGCCTCAGCGGCAAAAGCGCCTGCCTGGCAAGTGCAAGGTCGTGAGTTCGGTTCCCGGTACCGGAGAAAAACCGAAAAAAAAAAAAAAAATACATAGCAACACACACACACACACACACAATGTGTATCAGATGTTATTAAATCCTATGAATAAAAATAAGATTGGAAAAGGTGGCAAAGCCTACAGAGTTTGAAGATGGGGAGTTTACATTTTCAAATGAAGTGATCAGAGAAAGCTTCCTTGAGAAATGGACATTTTAGCAAAGGCCTGTAAGAGATGACAATAAGACACAGAGCTTTGCAAGGACAGAGTAGTTCAGGCAGAAGGAACACCAACTGCAAAGGCCCTGATGCAGGGCAAGAATGTCTCTAACTGGGCAAAGAGGCCCGTGTGCAGGTACACAGTAAAGCAAAGGAGAGTCATATTCTAACCTATGTTTAAAAGGATCATTTGGGCTCTTGTGTAAAGAATAAACAGTAGCACCAGGTCAGGAGGAAAGAGGTTAGTTAGAAGTTACAATAATCCAGAGGAGATATAAATAGTTGGTGGTTTAGAACCAGTGAGGAGGTAATAGCAGAGGTGGTAAGACATGATTGAATTGATATTCCCACTCTTTCTATATGCACACATATCCACACAAGAAGAATATATCTTTCCAAATGTGGGAACACATGCCTGCAATCCCAGTAGTGGGGAGACTGAAGCCGGGGGATGGTGAATCTGAGGATAGCCTGAGCTATGTAGCAAGACTCTGCATATATATATATATATATATATATATACTTATTATGGAAAATATCAAACACAAAAGTAGACATAGTATAATGACCCATCATACTTTTACCTTAAACAATTATCAACTATCAACAACAATATCTTTTTCATATTAACCTACAGCCACTTCCCTCCTTTTCCATATTAAGTATATGACAACATATTTATTCCTGAATGTTTCAGTACATATCTTTAAAAGATGAAGACTCTCATCTTTAGCATAACCATATCACTACTTACACCTAAAAATTAGTAATTATTTAATATCAACTAGTAAATGTCTAATTTTTCAACTATCTTCTCTCCTGCATAAGCTTCCCAAGTGGCTGGATCTATTGGTATTAGCCACCACGCTGGCTTTTTTCCCCTCAATAGTGTTTTTGAATTGGGATCCATATAAAATCCACACTATAGTTAGGTGATACTTTTCTTTTTCTTTCTTTCTTTCTTTCTTTCTTTTTTTTTTTTTTTTTTGAACTAGGGGTTGGACCTAGGGCTTCATGCATAATTGGTATCTTTTAGATCTCTTTTAATCTATAGGTTTTTTCCCTGACTCCTTCTCCAAAGATTCTGGTATTATAACTTATTTGCTAAAAAAAAATTGAGTTGTTTGTTCGGAATAAATATAGTTTGAAAAGCAGGTAGGATTTGTTAATGGATTAGAATAAAGGTGTATATGTGTGTGGGGGGAGATGCAAGGATGACCCCAGAGTTTTATGTCTGAAGGTCAGGAAAAAGTTGTGACATGAGGGACCTCGAAAAGAGCAGACTTGAGGGTAAGATTGGAAGTTTCATTTTGGACCTATAAAGTCTGACATGCCCATTAGAAATCCAAATGGAGGCATGTTTTCAAGAATACTTTTAGGAAAGACTGTTTTTGTTCTAATATTTCCTGGTCATCATTCTAACTTAGAGATTAATCCTGACGAGTAAGGGGAAAATGCATTCTGCTCAAGTTGCATAGGGAAAAAAATGCATTCTGCTCAATTTGCAGGAAACATAAGAGAGTAAACAAATAAAACTTGCCCCTGGTGAAGAACAAAGCCAATATTGGATTATTTCTTCTAAAATCTTCAGTCTAACAGCTGATTTTTAAGTAAAGGCAAAAGGCAAAATAAAATTTTCTTTATCACTGGAGAAGGGAAGGAAATGAAAAACTCATTTTTATTATTTATTTATTTGTTTGTTTATTTTTTTGGTTTTTTTTCTGGTACTGGGAATCGAACTCATGACCTCGTGCTTGCCAGGCAGGTGCTGTGCTGCTTAGCTAAATCCCCAGCCCCTAATCTCATTTTTAAAAAGTTTGTAGACCCACACGTGATGGCACATGCCTGTAATCCCAGTACTCAGGAGGCTTGCTAGAGTTCGAGGCCAGCCTGGGCTACATAGTAAGCTCAAGACCAGCCTGGACTACATAGCAAGACCCTATGCTCAAAATATTGTTTGTAGATTAATACAGGCTGATTCAGAAACCACATATATTTGTGTCAGAATTTCTTGGAAGAAATTTAATCCTGTTTCTTCCAGCAATACGGAATCTGCTTCAATTTGCATTTTTGGGGAAAAAACCACAAACTACTTCTAAAGAGGAAGCAAGCTATTTCTACCAATTATAGAAGAAATAACAACCAGATAAAGGAAAATATGGCATTCCAAAATTGTGCTGAGTGGATATAAAAAAAAATGTGAGATACACACTCAAATTCTTGGCTTCCAGTAGTGATATGAAAAACCATCTTCCTCTTTTCACTATATTCAAATGCAGTCAAGAATCCTGGTTCCTAGGGAAAGATAAAGGACAGGATCAAAAAGGGGAGAAGATGATAACTGAATTCAAATGCCAAAAGCTATATTCTTCCTTATCAAAGTAATCATTTAGTATAAGCTACAGCACCTTTTGTCTTTGAAGGGAGCTCCAGATGACGGTTGGAAAAACAGACTTTGGTGTCAGCTTAGATAGATTCCAACAGTACCTCTAATACTTGCTAGTTGTATGATGTGTACTAGAATCTTGTTGTACTTCAGCTTCCTCTTTTGGGTCAAAGGGGATAATAACAGTGTTTCTCTTATAGGGTAGCCATGAACATTAAATGAAATATACTAATCATGGCACAATGTTTCAGGTGATTCCATTCAACACTATCGTTTTCCAGCTCTAGAAGTTTCAAGAAGCATAGAAATTCCAGTTTTCATTACTCATGTGACAAATTTTCACGTGACTGGTATATTATTTATTTGGTGAATTATTAAGCTACAGCTGCTGCAGTGATGGAATTAGCTCAAATGGACCCTGATGCAATTGAATGTGTTTTCCTCTTTGTTGTTTCATACTATAACAGTGGTTCTCAAACTTTGTAGAACCTGGGGGAGGAAAGACTAAGCCCAGGCTTGACTATAGCTAAGAAAGGGTAAGACTGAGTGCAGTAAAGGGTGCTTGCAAAAAAGAAGGGTCTTTTCTTTAATAATATTTACTTCCAAAGAAAAGGCTAGTGCCTAGGAGTAAACCAAAGTAGTCTCCTAAGCCCTAGGTACTGCCCCAGGGCTTCCTTAGTCAGCCTGGCAGTTGTGGATTTGACCCGTGGATACACTGACCCAGAAGCTAAAGGGACTGGGCTGGGTTCAGAGTAGTTCAGCAGGATCCTCTCCAAGTTCAGGACCACAGTGACACTTGCATCGAACTCCAACCACTTCTGAAGAAGAGTATCAAAGGTCAAGAAAGCGTCTAGACTCATTGGGAATGAGACTTACACATACAAATGGAGAAGTGAAGTGGCCTGATCCACAAACAAGGGACTTGGTGACACTTTTCTGTACACTGCTATTTCCAGAGCTGGCACCTTTTGGGTGCCTAAAGGGTTGGGTCTAAAGCATATATGCTTCTGCCTAGCAACTTGGCAGCTGCAGGGCTGTTTAGTCTGTGGGCCCTGCTAGGGGTGACTTTAGCTGAGGTGCCTCAGTGAACATATTCGAGGTCATATCTAGCTCAACTGCACACATGTGGACCCAACCCTGCTAGTCTTTTTCTAACTCTCATCCATTGGTTACTGCCAGGAGAGAGCAACTTCTCTGATACTAAGTACTTTATAGCAGCCATAGGTGTATCTGAGGACACAAGACAGAAACAAGAAGGATGGTAAAAACAAACAAAAGAAAAGGCAGAGAAACAGAAAGCCAAATGAAGTAATATAAAAGGAAATAAAAATAAAAGTTTTGGTAAGAGTTAGTACTTTAGTCTTCCAGGTCTCTTAAGCCCTACTTCAGTCTTCCAAAAACTGATTGGGTTACTTTGAAAGGGAAGTGATAAAAAGTTAACATGGAGAGTACAACATACTGTGATCTATAAGAACAGAGTTCCCACAATCATTCTAGTGTTCATAATGAGGAAGCCTACAGAAACTCACAGAAGCCCTTTTAAGCTAAAACAACAAAGAATAGATTTTGCTTACAATAAGTTTGTTGGCTGCCTCTTTAATCTTGTCCACTTTGGCTTCTGAGAGCCCTTTGACATTGCATAGGGCTCTTCTTGTTGTCATTTGTATCCCTTTGATGGTACAGATTCCTACTGACTTCAGTTTCTTAATGTCAGCCACGTTCTGTGAGTAAAAGAATGGGCACAGCAGGTTGATAAAATGCCATCCCGAAAGGCTCCTAAACCATGTCATGTGCTTTCATGTCCATCTCCGTCCATCACAATGCCAATTTTATACAAGCAACCAGGTGGAGCCCACCCACCATAGAGCCAAATGTTCTGGAAATATCTGAGTAGAACATACCCAGCGGGCTGCCAAATGTTCTGGCTGTGCCCTGATTTCCCAAGAATGTTAGTGAGACCATGGCAATGTAACAAGGAAGGCAACAGAAAAGCTGGTTGGTGGAAAAGCTAACACATTTATCACACATTCACCCCCTCAGTTCAGCTCCTTCCTTCTACAGAACTTCTTTACCAGCATGTTCTAAAATTTTAAAAGTTTTTTTTTTTCTTTTGCCCTTGGAAGACGCAAAGAACTACATCACAAGAGACTAGGATTTTCTCTTGTTTCTATTTTCTAAATTCAGTAGAGCCAGGCATAGTGGCACATGCCTGTAGTCCCAGCACTCAGGAGGCTGAAGCAGGAAGATCATTGCAAGTTCAAGACCAGCCTGGGCTACAAAGTGAGCTCAAGGCCAGCCTGAACTTCACAATGAGACCCTGTCTCAAAAAGACAAAAAAAAAAAAAAAAAAAAGACAGTAGATCTAGATAGATAAGAAGACGGGGAATGAGTTCATAGGTAGTGCTGAACAACTTCAACTGGATCAGTGGTTCTTATCAAGGACAATTTTGACCCCAGTTCCATTTGATAGTGTCTGAGACATTCTTGATTGTCTGAGCTGGAAGGGTGCCTCTAGCATGTAATGAATGAAGAGAAGCCGGTTGCATGGATACAGTTTGACATGACTACCATCAACTCGAGTCATAACTATCATGCTAATTATTTCCTGCATAGTGTACCAGGATACCACAAGTAGACCAAACCATTAGAGTGTTATAGTGGAGCTTTACCAGTGCAGTCTAGAATGCACCTGGCTCTTTAGTATTAAATTAAGATAAAGCAGACAGCACATGCCAGGTGGCACATGCCTATACTAGTGCATTTGGGAGGCTGAAGCAGGAGGATCATCACAAATTTGAGACCAGCCTGGACTACATACTGAGTTCAAGGCCAGCTTCAACTACATAGCAAGATCCTGTCTATAAACAAACAAACAAACTGTTACATTCTGGCTTGGATGATGTCTCTTTTATCCTAACTAATATATATGACCCTCCCTCTGACCCAAATTGAGGGGATCCATTTGGTTTTGTTGTCACTTGGGACCACATTTCCATCAGCAGTTTCCCCAGTAGCTCGTGCTCTGTGCAATCTTGAATGTGTCTGCCTCTTTTCTTCAATGTCAGGCCCTGGTGAAGCCAATTCTCACACAACAAGACAAGGTTTTTCCGAAACACCAAGGACACTGTTAGGCACCCTATAGTGCACAGGACAGGCCCCAAAACAAAGACTTACCCAAGTTTAAGTAAGGCTGATACCGAGAAACTTGTGAATTGAACAATTTAGTATCTTTTGTTTGTTTGTTTTTGTCTTTTTTGAGACAGGGTCTCACTATGCAATTCAGGCTGGTTTTGAACTCACTTTGTAGCCCAGGCTGGCCTCGAACTCACAGCAATCCTCCTGCCTCAGACTCCCAAGTGCTGGGATTACAGACATACTCCACCATGCCCGCCAACAACTTAACACACACTGAAGAACTACTTACAATTCCATGTTTCTGTAATAGGTCAATGTCTTGAAACAGAGATTCCTAAAGGAGATGAAACAGAAAGAAATGGAGTTTTGGTTCTTTGTATTCAAATGTTTCATAATTTATAAAGAGTTAATTCAACACTACAAGTCATGCTTCAAACTACTTCTCTAGGTAGACTGAGGTAGGAGCAATGTTTTACTCACATTGTTACATATTTATAAGCACCAACATTTATTTTTATTTTTATTTTATTTTCTGGGTTTTTTTCCTGGTACCGGGAATCGAACTCACGTGCTTGCCAGGCAGGCGTTGTGCCGCTGAGCTAAATCCCCAGTCCCCTATAAGCACCAACATGAAAAGGTTTGAGAAGCCAATTATCTTTGCCTTGGGTTCTCTAAATCTTTAAAACCTTTATCCTAAACAGTAGAACACCACCTGACGTATTTAAAATGTTTTCTCAGCACGGGGGTGGGG
>NW_004955413.1:24722019-24723741 GCF_000276665.1 Chinchilla lanigera
AGCACAAAGCCTGCCTGGCAAGCGCAAGGTAGTGAGCTCCATTCCCGGTACAGGAAAACAAACAAACAAACAACAACAACAACAACAACAAAATCCTAGCACTCGGGAAGCTGAGGCAGGAGAATCATTGCAAGTTTGAGACCTGCCTGAGCTACAAAGTAAGCTCAAGGCCATCTTGAACTGCGCAACGAGACCTTGTCTCAAAAAGACCAAAGGAAAAAAAAGTGCTCTCAATTTCCCTACCCTCCAAATCTTGACTGCCTTCTAGAACCAGGCTGTTTCTCAATACTAAGTGTGCATAGGCACCAGTATGGCCATACCAGTTAAGTTACTGAAATACTTTCCTACCAGGCTCTGGTGTAGCTCAGTGATAAAGCGCTTGCCTAGTATTCATGAAGCCCTCCAAAAAAAATTAAAACAGTTGCTACATAGCTAATCTTAGCATCCCTTGCCAAAGAAATTGTTACATATTTGTAAATTATGCCTTATTTCTACTTTCAGCTTCTAAAAATAATAGTTGGCAGACAAGAAGCCTGATTTTTATGGAATGACTGAATGTCTGCGTGTCTTTCAACATTCTAGTCTTACCTCTTCATCTTGGAATCCTGATTCTTCCTGCCCTATTTGATCCTCCTTCATGCTGAAGGGGGAGCAGCAGAAAAACAGCCAAATCTGGGAAAATAAGAAATATTTAAGGAAGAGTCATCCTTCATATAATAAAATGTATTTGCCTAGAGACCTCTGAGTTCATTTCAAAGTCACCAAACACCAGAAGGACAATAAAAGGAACACTGTTTAGAAGTATCGGGCTGATTTATCCTCCTTCTGCTGGGTTTGCAACCTTTTTTCCCTGTGTGTGTGGGAGGGCGGGGGGCGGGCAGGGAGGTTTATTTAGTTTCTTCTCTTTCCTCACTTTCAGCATCTTCTGATTTCCCATTACAGTTAATCATGACTACCAAAATATCTTTATTGCTTTCTTGCAACGTTATTTATAATTATCTATTGCTATTAATTTTTGCTGTTGTGTTTATGTTTAACAACACCCTAAGACTCCTGACATTGTGTTATTCTTCCTGTATCCTTCATGGCACCTCAAACTTAGTCCACCCTCAATAAATAGGTTTTATTTTTCTCATATATGATAAATGCTTTCCTGCTTGCTGATTGTGAATGGGTGCTCTGGTAACATGGCAATATTTTTGTTTCATTAAAAAAATGTACCGGGCATAGTGGCACACGCCTTAAATCCCAGCATTCAGGAGGCTGAGGCAGGAGTATTGCTACGAGTTTGAGGTCAGCCTGGGCTACATAGTGAGTTCAAGGCTAGTTTGAGCTACATGGCCAGACTCTGTCTTGAAGAAAACTTTTTTTCAAAACAAAACCAAAAAAAGAGTAGTTATACTTCGTTACACATATATACTAGTTGTATGCTTTTATAAAAATATGGTGGATACCCAACAGTGTAAATTAGGACTGGTGGGCAGCTAAATAGTGTTTAACATTGTAGAAAAAAAAAGAATTTTTAAATCTCGGGAAACCACATTACAATAAAATGTGGCCCACATAATCGTCCTTCTCGGTCCGCTCCATTTCCTCACTTAATGCCAAAGTCAGGGGCTGGAGCCCGCCCGGGGCAGCCGAGCCGAGGCCAGGCGAGGGGCCCGCGCGAGCCGGACCTTCCGCACGTCTGTCCCTCGCGCCGTGGCTGCCGCCGAGGCGCCA
>NW_004955413.1:24723941-24770380 GCF_000276665.1 Chinchilla lanigera
CGGGGTCGGGCGGAGCGCCCCAAGGCCCCAGCCCCGGCCGCAGCCGACCGCCGCGAAGGCGACGAGGCGGGGCGCGCGGTCTCCACGCCTCCTTCGCCTCAGGTTCTTCACCTGCCCTCCTTCTTTGCCAGCCCCCCTAACCCACACTTTTCCCGAGACTTTCAAGGTGAGCCCCATTCGTCCGTCCTCCCCACACCCTAACTTCCGCCAGGCCTTTTCAGCCCTCAGGATTCTAACTCTGACCAGAAAGCGGAGGTTGCTTCCCCGCGAGTCGCGGACTGAGGGGTTTGGCGCCAAAAGAGAAGGGATGCGGCGCTCGACGCAGGTGGGCGGGGCGAAGGGCAAGGGGCGGGGCGATCGGGTCCGCCGTGGGCGGGTCGGGGGCGTGGCTGGGAGGAAGGGGCGTGTTCTGGGGGCGACGGGGCGGGGCGAGGACAGGGGGGAGCCATCCGGAAGGGCAGAAGGAGGCTCGTGTCTTGGCTGGAATGGAGGGGCGCTGGGGAGGAGCGATGCCAGGGAGAGGGGTCTGGTGGGGAAGAGCGCTAGGGCGCCCCAGAAGCTGAGGGACGTGCAGATATCAGGGAGAGGACTTAGAGGCGGAGCTCCGAGGTGCTGAGTGGAGGTGGCTGACCGAGGCTAGAGGTGACCGTCCAGATACTTACCCTAATCTGAGTTAGATCTAATATGGGGTCCTTCTACCCTCTGCCCAGGGCCTTTTTTTTTTTTTTTTTTTAAATCCCACTCTAAACTTTCCGTATCTGGCCTCCTACCTCTGTGTTCCTAATTTCCTTCTGTTCTTGGTGACTTTCTTCCTATTTGCCATCTCCTGTCTGTGACTGAGACACCAAATACCCGTTCCAGAGGGAGGGCAATTTTTTTTTTTTTGTCCTCACATGAGGGTTTTGTTTTTTGTACCGGGAATCGAACTCAGGGCCTCGCTCTTGCCACGCAGGCCCTGTGCCGCTGAGCTATATCCACTGCTCCTCACTTGAGCTTTTAGACCACAGAAGCCAAACATATTTTGGTTCTGCTTTTAAATAGGAATTTTAGGCCCGCCTTTGCTAGCAGAGCCACCTCCGGCGGCCTCCTCCCCTTCAGTGGGGACTGCTGCTGAGAGCCATGAAATGTTTTCCAAGAGCATCTGTTGAGGTGGAGGCTGCGACGCATCTTGGCTGAACATCCGTGCAAACTGTTCTTTGGGTTCAAGACCTAGTACAGGATGAGCCTTTTCCTTCTGAATCATTTTGCTGGGATAAATAGCAAAAACTTCCCACAATCACAGCTGGCATCTTGGTAGGACTGCCCCCCCCCAGGTGGATTACTTAAACGGTCAACAAATAATAACTGCCATAGTGCTCCAAAATCTGTTATTTTCCAGAAACACAACCTGTCCTTGTTAAACGGAAGGTAATGCTCATTTGGGGAGGAAGAGAATAGGGACTCCAGACGTTCACTCGGAGTCCTCACCTGAAGTAATTATAGTAACTTTGGAGCAACTTGTGAGATGAAGACATCAACAGTGCGCAAAGCGGCAAAGAGCACAGCGAGATGATTTAGGGAAACCTAGCATATGTAGTTTGGTGTAGTGACAGCTGGGAGAGAGAAATGTTCATAATATTTGAAGGCTGTGTGCAGTACACTTAAAGAAACTGAAATGAGCTTGGTACAGTAAATGACAAATTCATGAAGTGAAGATATGGTCTTGTTGGGATACCATATTGAGGGGTAGATACAACTTTAAAAATGCTTAACAACAACAGCAAATCCTAGGAGAGTTAAAAAGTGCCTTTGAAGACCTTGCCAGTCAAAGCAGAACAAAAAAATAAAGTCTTTCATGGCATACAAAAATTCTAAATATGATGAAAGTGGCATTTCACATGACTAGGTAGCGGCCATCTGGGGGAAAAATAAAACTGGAATCATACTTCACACCTTATGCCAAAATAAATTCCAGAGGGGCCAAAAATTAAATGTGAAGAATGTAATAATAAAAGCACTAGAAGAAAACATGGAGCAATTTATTATTTCAAAATAAAAAAAATCTTACTGAAGTATAAGAAAAATCTTTTTACCCTGGGTGTGGTGGCACACGCCTGTAATCCCAGCACTTGGGAGGCTGAGGCAGGAGGATTGTTATGAATTCGAGAACAGCCTGGGCTATAAAGTGAGTTCAAGGCCAGCCTGAACTGCATAGAGAGACCTTGTCTCAAAAAGACAAAAAATAAATAAATAAAAGAAAAATCTTTTCAACAAAATTTAGAAGCCATAAAAGCTAAATAGAATGTATATATTATATATATATTTAATTCTTTAATCCTGCATGGCAAATTATATTTTCTATTCAAGATACAGAAAATGGCAAGCAGAAGCCTGTCAGCTAGTAATAATGTAACTTCCCCAATTAAAAAAAAAATCCTTCAGGAAGTCCATGATTGCCCTATCAAATTCTGAAACTTTGTGTCATTTTTTATATTCTAAGAAATAAAAACAGAAGCAGTGTGACTACTAGTAAGACCTGCGTTTTAAACCATTACACTGTACTGCCCCTGTGTGGACAGCCACCTTATAACGAGAGACAGACACAAGATTCTCATAGGTGCAGTTAGGCTTCTTCACACCGTTGCCTGTGGATGTATCTTCTTGGAATTTCAAGAGCTCAAATTCAAGAAGGAAGGCCCAAACTAAAGAAGGAAGGCTCAACCCACACACGAAAAAGCGTTTCACTGGGTGGATCTCCCCTTAAACATATTTAATTCATTCAGAAAACCTGTATTAATTCCCCACTATGTCAGGCACTATGTGTTGGGTGCTAGGAATTCAATAACCCATATGGGTATAATCTTAGTCTTTTTTTTCCCTGTTGAAAGATAATTAAGTCTCTGTAAATATTTTCTCCTTTTTACATACTGTGGGCTTTATGATGGATAACAAATACATTTTGGAATCAGAGATAGAGAATTGCTCTGGAGAGAGATTTAGAAACACACGAGGCATGGTGGTGCATGCTTATAATCCCTGCACTGGGGAGGCTGAGGCAGGAGGATCACTGTGAGTTCAAGGCCAGCCTGGGCTACAAAATGAGTTCAAGGACAGCCTGAACTACACACAGAAAGCCTGGCTTAAAAAAAGAAATAAGAAACTTCTGTGGAGCCATTTCCTCGCATTCTAAAAGTAGTAAAACAATTTTCTTCCTCCTTTGCTTATAGTCTGGGGTTGTAAAACTCCCTTCCCAGCAGAGTATTTGTTTACATTAGAGAAGAAGAAGAAGAAGAAAGGGAAAGATCCCTCCCTCCTGCCCCTCCTCTCCCTCCAGAGAGGGAGGGGAAGCAGATGTACCAGTTGCTCTAAACTCCAAACCTCTTCTTCTGAGAGTTCCTTTCTTTGGTACAAAACCTGTGGCATGCACAGATAAACAGTTGTCCCTTATTATATCACCCTGTGAAAAATTAGGCTATGGGGAAGATATTCTAAGTGTTAAGATATTCTGTGGGTAATAGCATTCTATTCATCTCCCCTGGGTTCCTTACAGCACTCCTGGGTTCAATTCCCAGTACAGCAAAAGAAAAAAATGTTCAATTTATAAAAGTAATAACATACTTTAAATTTATTTTCCCTCATGTCTTCAGTAATATTTTATCTATAAATCTAAGACTTTTAAAAAATTGCATTACTGGGGATTGAACCAAGGACCTCACACATGCTAGGTGAGCACTCTAGCATGGTCCGTTGTAAAATTTGCTTTTAGAAAGGTCTCACTAGGTGGCCTGGGCTGACCTCAGACTTGTGATCCTCCTGCCTCAGCCTCCAGAGTAGTTAGGATTACAGGCATGTGCAACCATGTCTGGCTAATGTATTTTAAGGATTACTTTTGGTACCAGGAATTGAACTCAGGACCTTGTGCTTGCCAGGCGTTTATGCTGCTGGGCTACATCCCTGGCTGAAGGAATTGCTTTTAAGAGGAACTTTGAATTTTTTTTTTTTCACTAACTCAAATTCAACAGACCAAATTCCTTTAAACAAATGGTCCCATTTACAGTGAATTAAATTGTATCAAATGATTGAAAAGGCAATATTAGCAGTATATTTGAATTTCTTTTATGGCCTGACCTAGTCAGTTAACCTTTCAAATCACATAAATCATTCTTTTAAAGTCTAATTTAATTTATAGTGACTATCAAGTTCTCATAAAGTTTCCATAATTTTGTGAAATAATCCTATACCTTTCAACTAAAATGGAAGTCAGTTAGACAACCACATATGTTAGTTAGGAATAACAAGACTGATCTGTTTTTTCTCAAATTTGACAAACTCTCTTCATCAATACAATCACTTTGAATATAAACATACAAGTTATTCCTAACTGGCAAGAATTTCTTTAACATCTCTGTCTGAAAATCTGAACTTTCATATTTGCCTCCTGGAAACTGGTTTATATTTTCAAATTACTACTTCCAAACAAATGTATCTTTCATCCAGGGGACCAGAACAGGTTAGATGTGAAAACTTTGGCTAAATATGTTCAGTACAACTTTCTGAGTGTGCCAGAATTTTAAACTGTTTACCAAAAGTAAATTTCCCCATAGTCCAAGGGGAAATCCTTTTAGTTTCTTTTTTTGTTGTTGTTTTTTTGTCTTTTTGAGACAGGGTCTTGCTATGCAGTTCAGGCTGGCCTTGAACTCACTTTGTAGCCCAGGCTGGCCTCAAACTCACAACAATCCTCCTGCCTCAGCTTCCTGAGTGCTGGGATTACAGGCATGCGCCACCATGCCCATCTTGGGAAATCCTTTTAAGAAATTAAATTCTTAAAAAAAAAAAAAAACTAAAGATTTCCACGAAGAAATTAAATTCTTCATGGAGTAGTTTCTTTCTTTTTTAGGCAGAGTCTCACTATGTAGCCCAAGCCGACCTTGAACTCATAGCAGTCCTCCTGCCTCAGCCTCCAGAGTGCTGAGATTACAGGCGTGCACCACCACACCTAATTCATGGGGTCGTTTTGAATGGGGACCTTCTAGCTCTAACCCTGGTTCTGCTCTCATGATCTTCCTTCATGGAAAAAAAAAAGTTTTCTTTTAATGTTTTCTACCTCCGCCAGGTGAATCACTCCTTATCATGCTCAAAATGAGGTTGGGCTGCTGACGCCAGGACATACTCTTCTGCATGACACAGTGAGTGCTACACATCTCTGAGTAATTCTACCTAAAGCAATAGTGTAATTGCAACAATAATGCAGCGGCGTTTATTGAGCTCCTACTTTGCGCCAGTTGCTGTTTCAATGCTGTACCCCCAGGATGCTCACTGCTGTTCGTGGGATCTCAGCACCCTGGGGGAGCAACCTGCTGCTGTTGCTCTAATTCTCACTCTGGTCCCCAGAAACTCACAAGGTTACTTCCCCTGTTATCTTCTACCACTGTGAAATATTTTCCATCAAGTGTCTAGCAAGACACTGTTGCACCATCCCCAGGTGTCCTGAAGGCAGGCATTACTTCTCAGACAGCATGGTCCAAACCCATTTGAAAAAATGTTTTTCTCATTGCCTCTTTGCTCTGTGGCCCCGTCACAAGGTTACAAAGAACCATATTCAATGACTTTAGCTCCAACTTCCAATCATACTTCTTTAAAGATAAGAAATTTAGAGCTGGGTGTGGTGTAATCCCAGCACTCAGGAGACTAAGACAGAAGGACTACCTTGAGTTGGAGGCCAGCTTGGGCTACACAGTGAGTTCAAGACCAGCCTAAACTATATAGTGAGACCGGGTCTCAAAAAAAAAAAAAAAAAAAAGAGAGAGAGAGAGAGAGAACCTGTCTCAAAAACTAAATTTTTTTTTGAAACAAAAACAAAAACGGGGTGTGGTCTCACATGCCTGTGATCCCAGCACTGGGAAGGCTGAGGCAGGAGGATTGCCAAGTTCAAGGTCAGCCTGGTCTACATAGTGAGCTCAAGGCCAGCCTGAACTACATAGCAAGACCCTGTCTCAAACAAAGAAATACAGAGTGCTGTGAGAACACACAGCAGGGCCACCTTATCTAGGGTTGGTGGGTGGTGGATGTCTTAGCTACTTCTCTCCTTGCTGGGACAAAATACCCCACACCCACAAATGAAGGAGAGGTCTATTTTGGCTCATATTTCAGCCTACAGTCCACAGGCTCAGAGTTAGAAAGGCTTTCCCTTAACCAAAAACTGCTCCCAGCGTAACAGACAGGAAGCCGAGAGCCAAAGGTGGAGCTGGGGAGAGAACAAACCCTTCTGGCCATGGCCCCCGCGACGCTCCTCTGGAGACCAGACCCAACCTCCTGATGGCAAGTAGGTTATCAGCCCCATGATCCAATCACCTTCCAAAAGCCCTACCTATGGGGGCTCTTGGGGGACATCTAGATATAAACCATACCTGGGGCATCATGGCGTTCAGCCTGAGTTAGGTAGTACTGACTTGGAGGGAGTAGTTAGCTGAAACTCAGTGCTCATTTGAGAACAGAGGCTGACCAGTAAACAGTCTTATGTTCTCCAGCTCTAAGTCCCTTCCTTTCACTCAGTATTCTTGTTCTATTCATCTCCCCCGCCCCCCCCCCACCAGAAATCGAACTCTAGACCTAGTGCTTGCCGGGCAGGTGCTGTGCCGCTGAGCTAAATCCCCAGCCCCTGTTCCATTCATCCTGTTTTGCACTTTTTTCTGAAGTGTCCAGTTTATATAAAAATTTACAAAAATTGGGCTCATTGCCTCAGGCAAGGGAGATATTCCCAAAGATGCTAATTATTCTGTGTTAACCTAAAGGGGTGTTATGGTTGATACACTGTGTCAACTTGAGGAGTCTAGAGGCTTGGCTAAGTGACTCAGTTCTACATCCTGGGGTGAAAAAGACCCGCCTTTCATGCTCTGGGATGTTTTTCGGTATTCATCCTGAGCCTGTGCAAGAGGAGGACACTGAGATGGTATGGGCGTGGGCGGATAGCCAACATACAGTATCACAGAGGAAAAGAGGTCTGCTCCTCCCTGCTTTTGCTCTTGCTGCCTTTGCTGTCCTGTGCCACCTTGAAGTGTTGTCCTTGTGGCGTGCCACCCTGCCTTGGAACCAGCTGATTATGGACTGAAACCTCCACAAACTGTGAACTAAATAAACCTTTCCTGCCTTAATTTTGGGTGTTGGGTATTTTGTCGCAGCCAGCAGAGAAAAGTAACCAAGACAAGGGGCTTCCTGCAAAGTTACATTTTTAAAAAAACAGAAAAGTAAGAAGAAAGAAAATCATTCATAAATTTACAAACCAAAAAAACCAAAACCAAAACCATTTCTTTATTTAAAGCACTGATTAACAATAAAAAATTGAGTTATATTTTATATATGTATGGTAATTCATAATAATCAATTGTTACTTTTTCACCTTTAATCATTTTTCCATTTAAGCATAACTTTAAACAGCTGCACAATATCTTATAGAATGTCTATATATTATTATTTCTTTATTATCAGACATTACACATTAACATAAGCAACTTTTTGCATCATTAATTTCCTGTTTAGAATTACTTTTCTTAGGGTAGATTTCCAGATATGTAATAACGCATTCAATGGAATCTTAAGAAAGTTTTTGTTTTGTTTTTTGAGACAGGACCTCACTATGTAGTTCAGGCTGACCCTGAACTCACTATGTAGCCCAGACTGGCCTCAAACTCATAGTGATCCTCCTGCTTCAGCCTCCCAAGTGCTCAGATTACAGGCTGTACCTTCTTCAGTATCCCTACAGTCCCACTCCGATTTCTAGCAAAGCCTGCATACACTTACTGGCTCCCGCCTTCTTCCTCTTGCAGACTGTGAGGCATTGCATCTGCTATGGTTTGGAGTTGAAATGGCCCCCAAAAGTGATGTGCTGAAAATTTGGTTATAGCTGATGGGCCTTTGGGGTTATGAATTGGATCATGGGGGCTCTCTCAACATCGAGTGGACTCTATTTGGATGGCATTAATGGAATGCATTCCTAGGAGGCGGCAGAAACAGGAGATGGGACCTGGCTGAAGGAGCGGGTCATGGGGCTGTGATCTCGGGGGCTGTATTTGGTCCCTGGCCCCTTCTTTTCTGGCTCTGGCTCTTACTTTCTCCCTGCTTCCTGGCGGCCATGAGGTGAGCACCTGTCCTCCGCCACCCCCTGCACTGCTGTGATGTTTCTGCCCCTCAACGAGCCAAGGAGCCATGGAGCCAGCTGACCAAGAACTGAAACTGTGAGCCACAGTAAACCTTTCCTCCCCTAACCTGACTTTGCCAGGTATTTCATCACAGCCATATAAAGCTAACACAGCATCTTTTCTGCCAGCCCCAGTGCTTCCTGCAAAAAGGGAGGTGACAATACCCTCCTGGGAGTGGCTGGCAGAGATAGTGGTTATAAATATAAAAGGCTCAGCCAGGCACCCAGCACATATGTACTCAAAGTAACGAGGTCTCCTGTGGTTACTTTTGTGTTACTTAATGATATATATTACAGTGTCATGATTAATAAGGGAATGAATAAAAGAATAACCAGGTGCATTAACTTCAATTAAATCCTGTCTTTGGCCCACAGTGGAAGTGAACTTTTATATTCCTTGTCCCTTGTACAAGGAATGACCACACTATCCCTGCTTGCAGTATTTTTGATTGTTTTGTTGGTTCTGTTTTAGATGAAATCCAACAGCCTATGCAAGCTTCCCCTCTGAAGTTTCTCCCAGTTCTTGGACGAGATTCACTCATGCAAGGAGGATGGTGAAAGTCTGAGAAGTGGCTCCTTTTTTTGCAGAGCTTTTGGCTTCTTGGTGACCGCTGTCTCTCTGTGGACACAAAAAGGAATAGGTTAAAACCCTGGTATGATCAGGAGAGTGAGGGAGGAATGCCCAGGTTAGGCAAACAGCTGAGAAATCAGTCAGAGTAAAGCAGCTGGAAGGCTGGAAGTGACAGGCTGCATACAGGGTTTCCCTGCACGGGGTGGAGGGTGACAACTGGGAGAACTTAGAGGAGAGCTTGATAACAGTGTAAGACAAAACAAAAATAACAAGCAAAGAAACCAGTACATTAAAATAGATCTGGGATAGCTAAATAAACAAACTTAGATCCAAAGATAACAAAAGTTTTATAATAAGCCAGGCATGGTGGCTCACACCTGTAATCCCAGTGCTCCAGAGGCTGAGGCAGGAGAATTGTTGCAAGTTTGAGAACAGCCTGGGCTACAAAGTGAGCTCAAGGCCAGTCTGAACTGCATAGTGAGACCCTGTCTCAAAAAGACAAAAAGAAAAGAAAAAGAAAGTTTTATAAGAAACATAAACTGGGTATGGTACCACATGCCTGTAATCCCAACATTTCTAGGAGGCTGAGGTAGGAGGGTTGCAAGTTTGAATCTAGCCTGGACAATTTAGCTAAATCCTGTCTCAAAAAAAAAAAATGTAAAAAGGGCTGTGGATGTAGCTCAGAGAGAAGGCGCTGGGTTCAGTCCCTAGTACTGGAAAAAATAAATGAAAAAGGAAAAGAAAGGGAGGGAGGGAGGGAGAGAGAAAGAGAAAACAACCATTGTACATTGCACTGACTCATGGTGCACCTGATAATAGTGTTGATGATATCATAGTGCTGATAAATGATCTAATCAAAATTACAGGATAAACCTACTGGACTTTGGAAAAATCAAGAAGTAGAGACAGCAGCACAGTACTCAGATATAGAGAGGAGAACACGTAGGAAAGCGTCATTGCTGGGAAATGACAGTTTTTTGGAACAAGCTTTGTAGAACTGTGAATTCGTTAACTGAAGAAGCACTTCTGTTTCGTTACTTTGCAACAGGCTTTGTTCTAAGTGCTTTACAAATATCCGGCCAACTGAATCCTTATAGTGGCCTCTGCCATTCCTGCTGTTATCATCTCCATTTTACAAACGAAAATAAAACAGAGGGAGAGAAGTTGGTAACTGTTCAAGGTCCCAAACTAGTAGGTTGTGCTGGAGATGGGACTAAAACCCAGGTGGTCTCGCCCACAGCTGGCTCTCTGCTCAGCTCCTGAAGGATGAATATGTATCACTTTAATTAAAGTAAACATGAAACTTTAAAAAAAAATCAGTGTGCCATTTTCAAACTAACCTCAGAAGCATAGAGAGGCAAAGTTCTAAACTATCCTTTTTCTCTCCAGGCAGTGAACAGAAGGAGAATGCCAAGCACCCACTAGCTAATTTCTTTGCCAAGAGTTCACTCGATCTCTCCCATGTGCCAGCTGCACAAGCAGGTGCTGGGGATTCCTTGCCTAACAGGAGCAGACCCCTGAATTTGGGAGACTCGGAGTACTGGGAGGGACACGGGCACTGCCATGACTGTAGCCGGATCTATTCAGCGGGAAAGCACAGGGACAAAATAGGCAGCCCTTGGGCAGTCAGGGGAGAATTCCTGGCGGAGGTGATGCCCAAGCTGGGCCTCAGGGACTAGGTAGGAGTTAGCGAGATGACAAAATAGCTACAGTGAAGAGGAAGGAGCAAAGAATCCTTGCTAAAATGAACTGGATTGGTTCGGGCTCCTTCTCTACCACTCTGAAATGGGTGTACAAAAGAATAGTATGCATAATCTCCTCTTAATCTGGGGATTCTGTAGTCCGATCTAGACTGGGTTTATTTATTTATTTATTTTTTTTTTACTTTTTTTTTTTTTTGGATTTTTCTTAGGTACCGGGAACCGAACTCACGACCTTGCGCTTGCCAAGCAGGCGCTTTTGTCGCTGAGCTAAATCCCCAGACTGGGTTTAAACTCGCAGTGATCCTCCTGCCTCTGCCTAACAAATGCTGGGATCAGAGGCATGCATCAACACACCCAGTGATTTCTTCACATATTATGTGTAGTTGGATTAAGATACTGAATGCTGCAGACATACTAACAATTTGTGTTTTATGTTAATCAGTATTCCCTTACTTGGGTGCCCTAACCCTAACCCTAAAAATATTTACAGGGGTGCAGAGAAGCTGGGGTGATCCAGGGTCCGGCCTTGGAGGAAGACGGGAAGATTCCCCTCTTAAGGAATGGAATGGGCCTGAGAAAGGGTTTCCTGGTGAGCCAGCTGGCCTGGTTCCCTGTCACCAAAGAGGCAGGGCCTGTCAGCTGGGCAGCCTGGCCCCCTAGATGTGGCCTCACCACAGGCTTCCGGAGCTTTACCCTGAAATGCAAAGACACCCATGACGAGCAGCAGTTGAGAGAAAACTGGAAAGATGGACGAAGAGATCCAAGACAGCCAAGCCAGCCCTCTGTCTTACAGGCATAGCAAACCTAGCAGGGAATCGAGAGCTGAAAAGGGGCCAGTCTTTAAAACTATGAACTGAAGATATGCATCAGGAGATGGGAGGCCGGGGAGTCAGCTCGACCTTCCTAGACCATGCAGTCAGCGCAGACACCACAAAGCCAGAGGCAAAAACCCCAGATCATTAAAGTTCAACCCACTGAGGCGGAGAGGAGTGATCTGCCTTGCTCCAAAACCCAATTAGGGACTTTCTCAGATGGTAAGGAACAAACTCCAGGTGGCAAGGGACAAGTGTATGTATTGCACAGTCACTAAAGTAAGCAAAATCACACCCAAAGTGGAGACTCCAGGTGGTAGGGAGACATGCGTGATGCGGAAGGGCCTGTGTGCAAGTAGAACTCCACCTCTGCTTGCTGTGGCATCAGAGGCCAAGTCTCTGCCCATGCTGCAGACGCCGTGGACGCTGGATGCCTTGTCCTTTGTTTCAGTCAGCCTGGACTGCTTTCTCCCCTTGTACCAGAGCATAAGAATTAAAAGTCTTGCTGCACTCCATTGTGCTTCAGTCTGATTCTTTTGATACCCAGCCCAAGAACGCACAGAGTTGATACCTGCTCTAAGCAGGCAAACAAAACACAGAAAAAGGTTCTTCAAGGGGACAGAATCAACATGGAGTGAGGAGAAACTTTGTTAAAGAATGAATATCGTCAATAAGAGATGAAAATTTTGTATCCATGGAAAGTAAAAGGATACTGCAAAAAAGGAAAAACCAAAATATAAGAGAGAACTCAAACTAGGAAAATAATAACATTATAGGACAGTTTTTGAAAGTAAGAGTTGGAAGACAAAATGCAGGAACTTTCTAGAAGGAGGACAGAAATTAGCTTGCTGGGGGCACAGCATTGTGTCCAGGCTTCAGCTTGGCCCTGGATCTCCTCCTGCTGTTCCTGCCACAGCATGGGTCCCCTGCCTGGTCACAGCCTGGGACAGTGAGCCAGTGGCCAGTGACATATGCTCATATTGCAGGCTCTGTCCCCAGAAGAGTGGCCGTGGCAGGCCCAGTGTACGACACACAGAGCTTCCATGTCCCGGGGCCTCCTCTTCTGTGAGCGCCAGAGGGAACACTCCCTGTGCACAGGCCTGATACCGGCTGGAGATGTAGCTCAGTGGTGGGGCCCTGAGTTCAATTCCAGTACTACAAAAATAAACCAAGCCAAACCAAATATTCCTCTACAACACACAACATACCAAGACTTATGGAGTACAGAGAAGGCAGTGTGCAGAGGAAAATTTATAGCTGTAAATGCCTATGCTTTGTAAGGAAGAAAAGTCTCAAGTCAACAGCTTCACTGTATGACTTTAGGACCTAAGAAAAAGTGGTAAACAAAACCCAAAGCCAGCAGAAGTAAGAAGCTGATAAAATATGAGAGCAAACAGTTGGAAATAGAACACAGAAAGAAAGGAGCATCAGCAAAATGAAATGTTAGTTATTTGAAGATGTTAACAAAATTAAACCTCTAGTTCAACTTACTAATGAAGGGGAGATGAAGGGGAGAAGGAAAGAAGATAATTCAGAAATAAAAATGGGAACATTACTACTGACCCTACAAAAATAAAAAAAAGCAAATATAAAGAGATATAAATGAGAATATAAACAATAACTGGGCTGGGGCTATAGCTCAGCGACAGAGTGCCTGCCTGGCAAGCACAAGGTCCTGAGTTTAATTCCTGGTATGAAAAAAACCCAAAAAACATATAAGCAATAACAAATTAAATAACCTACCTGAAAAGGTAAAGTTCCTAGAAACACAAAACTTACCAAAATGGACTCAAGAAAAAATATTCTACAGACTTATAATAAGAAGGCTGAATTAGTAATAAAAATACTTCCCAACAAAGAAAAATTCAGGACCACATAGCTTCACTGGTGAATTCTACCAGCTAAAGAGGAATTAACATCCATTCTCCACCTCTTCCAAAATATAGATGAGGTGGAAATGACTTTTTCCACGAGGCCAGCATAGTTGCAGACAATAAAGCAAGGACAGTGAAGGAAAGGAAATTACCAAAGACACAATGAAAGAAAATTTCTCAGAATTAAAGGACACTACCTTCCTCACTGAGAGGAAGGTAGTGCCTACTCCAATGAAACATAAATAAAAAGATTCCCACAGAGCCACATCATTGTGAAACTCCAGCATACTAGGGATAAGGACAATATTCTGAAAGTTCCCATGTAGTGTAGAGAGATCAAATCAGCACTTAGGAACCAAGATGGCACCTGACCTCTTAATAGCAGAATTCGGAGGTAAGAAGACAATTTCAAAATGTGTGGCAAGTAGACTTTTACTTTAGAATTTTATTCCCAGAAAAATGTTTGCCAAATACTAATTAGGAAAACCATGTATATTGGGCATGCAAAGGCTTTGAAAAACTTTGAAAAACTTCCCATAAACCTTTTCTTCAGGAGCTACTGGATAGGCTCCAGCAACATGAGGGAGTAAAATAAATAGCAAGACATGTAGCTGGGAAACTGAGACTTCAGGCCCTGTGAGGTGGATAAGGCAAAGTCACAGGGTAATGATGAAAGAAGTCCCATGAGGATAGCTGTGAGCCCACCCACAGCACCAGTCCAGACTGGAGGAGGGCAAGGGCAGGCCTTCGAAGGACCACACCATGCCAAATGAAGAAGGAACACATAGAACTACGGTACATTTGAGAACACAGAAAATAATGCTGCCTAGTTTTCTGGTAGCTCTTGGCAATCTGTAAAGAATTACCAACAGATAATGTCCCAAAAAGTACATATGTAAGCCTGTTATTTAGAGTAACAGAGGCAAATTAAAAAAAAAAAAAAAACCAGTCAAAAGAAGCAAAAGTTGTAACTTCCTTGGATTAGCAGTGCGGCAGGAGTTGCTACTGCGTATCAGAAACGGAAGGGTGTTATCTGATTTTTAGAAACTACCTGCACGTACTTATTTGATAATAAAATGCTGATCTGATTGTCACACCAGCAAAACTCTTACAGGGCAGCAGGGCCCCAGAGAGTGCTGCCCCTCCGGCCCGTTCCTAGCCCTTGCTCAGCCAGGCCCAGTGACTGAGGTCTTACTGCTGCCTTGAGCTGCAGCCCACCTGGAAAACCAGCCCATCCATGCCCCCCACTTAACTAGCAACAGAGCACACACGCTTCCCTCCACGCCCGCCCGAAGTCCTTGGGGTATACGCAGCTTTGCCGCAGGTTATCTCTTTGCATGTTTGTATTATTTTCTTTCTTCTAGACATGGGCCCTTGTGGCCAAGTGCTTTCACTTACTGATCTCTTTGTGAGTTTTTGGTTTTGTTTTGTTTAAGACAGGGTCTCACTATGTAGTTCAGGCTGGCTCTGAACTCACTATGCAGGCCAGGCTGGACTATGTAGCCCAGGCTAGCCTCAAACTTGTATTGATCTTCCTGCCTCAGCCTCCTGAGTGCTGGAATCACAGGTGTGCGCCACCACGCCCGGTTGTTTATCTCTCTGTATCCTCAGGTCTTCAGTGAAGGCTTTTCTGTGCCTCAGTTTTCTATTCAGTGAAACAGGGATGATGGCATTGAAAAAAATTGTGATGAACTAAAAATACAGTGAAGTAGTATTTTGTCACGGATGGAATTTCTCCCATTCTCCTCCTTGCCATCGACTGTGTTCTCAGGAACATAAAGGCCTGGCTACTCATAGCACTGCTTCAGTGCAACAGACTTGGAGGCTTCTGTGAAGCTAAGCTCATGGAGGCTGAGACAGGATAGCTCCTACCTTATAGATCAGACACTGTAGGATATCAAATGCGGGTGTCAGGGCCTTGAGGGAAAGCCAGCTGGACAAAGTAGCCAGTACACAGAGAAGTGGAGGGGGAGGGAGGGAGAGAGAGAAAGGGAGAGACCCAAATACCATGGAGCTCTTAGGTCGATAAAGGCCAGTGGCCGTTGGCAGTTACCTAAGCTGCTAGATTCTCCTTCCGCTAGTCTGAGCAGGCTTCCTGGCACTTGCGATCAAAGAGCTCTGAGTCACACAGCTCCTAAAGTGCCTAGCCCGATGCTTGGCATACAGGAAGTGCAAAAGTCATTGATAAGCGGGCGTGGTGGTGCACGCCTATGTGCCCAGCATGCAGGCAGGAGGAGTGCTTCGAGTCCAAGGGCAGTCTGGGCTGCATAGTGAGCTCAAGGCCAGCCTGAACCACACAGCAAGACCCTGTCTCAAAAACAAACAAACAACCCCAATAATAAAATGAAGTATGGGTTGAATGATTCATAAAAGTGTGTGAAGTTGTATGCATGCTTTTCCACATTGCAAGAATTCCTATGCTGTTCACACCTGCACGTTTCCCTGGCTTCAAGCAAACCTGAGAAGAAAGGCGGTTTCTCTGCAAAAGTTTCTTCTGCATTCCTTTTGGGACTCCTGCTCAGGGCCGAACGAGGAGGATGGCAGGATGAATGTGTGACTGGCCTGTCTTCTATCTGCTGCTCTCTTATCGGTATTCTTCACCTCCCTGGTGGAAATTGAAAGAACATATGGAAAACACTGAGTCTTTGGGAAAATATTTGCAGGTTCATTCATTAGTCTGCCAAGAGCCCTGGGTGGGCACAGCTGACCACATGACAGTGACTCAAGTCACTGATATCAGACCCCAGAGAGGGATAAAGGTCCCTTGTAAGTAAGGACCATAAATTCAGATTATAGAGACAGGTGAGGAACCCACGATCCAAGAAAAGGCTAAAGTATCCAAGAGCTTTGAAGGCGAGCTGAGTTCAAGTTGGGGCTCTACCATGGGCTGTGTGACTCTGAGCAGATTACTTAACCTCTCTGTGCTGGGGTACTTAACATGGTGATAAAAGAACTTAGTGTTGTGGCAAGGACTAAGTTACCATAGATCCAATGTGTAACACAGTGCCTGGTACGCAGAAAGTTCTCCCGAGCAGCTGCTGCTATTACAGGAGAAGGTTCCCAGTGGGGTGTTTGTGAAGCTTGGGGTGCACAATGGGAAAGCCGGATTGGAGATCTGTCAGCTGGCTCTTGAAATGTGCGTAGACATTTCTTCATGAAGAAGCAGGTTAGGAGTATTCAAGGCAGACAAAATAGCAACTGATATGTATGCAAGTAAATGAAGACGCTGTCATAAGCCAGGCATGGTGTCACACACCTGTGGTCCCAGTTACAGTGGCTGAGGCAGAAGGATCACTAGAGTCCAGGGCTTTGAAACCAGCCTGGGCAACATAGTGAGAGCTTGTTTCAAGAAATAAACAAAACCCATGTGGTCATCTACTTCTCTTCCATAGGTAAAATGACTAGTATTAAAGAATTAGCATTGAAGCCAGGTATGGTGGCACATGCCTGTAATCCTAGCACTATGGGAGGCTGAAGCAGGAGGATCACAAGTTTGAGCCTAGCCTGGAAAATTTAGATCCTGTCTCAAAATTCTTTTTAAAAATTTTTTAAAGGGCTGAGGATATAGCTCAGTGTGAAGACCTTGGGTTCAATCCCCAGTATAACAAAAACAAAATGAAACAAAACAAAACAAATCCTCTAGCACTGTACTTGGACTAAACTGTGATTCTAACAATGGGGTCCTTTCCCAAGTCAAAAGAAAAAATTGTTGAAAAGAAAGTCTCTTTTGGGGTCTTCTGACACAACTTGTTTTATCATCTTTGGATCCTGTTTCTGTTTACATTGGGGGATAAAAGAAAAAACAGGCAGAAGCCAGGCATAGTGGCTTGTACCTGTAATTCCAATATTAGAGAGGCTAGGGCAGGAGGACTGTGTGTTCAAGATCAGCCTGGGCAATTTAGCAAGGACCCTGTCTCAAAAAAAAAAAAAAAAAAAAAAGAGCAGAAACTTATATTTGTTCTTGTTATGATCATAGAAAACTTGTTTTTTTGTTTTGTTTTGTTTTTCTGATACCAGGAATTGAATTCACAACCTTGCACTTGCCAGGCAGGCACTGTGCCACTAAGCTAAATCCCCAGCCCCTGATCATAGAAAACTTTCACGTGCTGTAATTCAGAGAGAGAGAGAGATTTGGAGAGAGAAAGAGAATGAGAATATCTCACTATGTTGCCTCAGGCTGGTCTAGATTCTAGCGATCCTCCTGCCTCAGCCTCAGCTAGGACTGCAGGCACACACCACAGCACCCAACTCGTCCTATTTTCTATATTTTATTTCTTGGATTGGGATCCTACACAGACTTCAACTCAACTCATATCTTCCATTGCAAAGGAGTCTTTCGCTTTTATGACAGACTCATGATGAGACACGATTGATCCATGGGGTTCTGATCAGTCACTGCTCATCACACAGTGTTGTGCAGAAAGCATTTGAATTCTCGGTCCTCTGCTGCAGACACCCAACCTGCTCCTTCTCTGGTTCCTGTGCAATACAGGTTGGTCTCCTGCAGCTGGAGCCTGGAGAGCAGAACTGCTGGCAGAGCAGCAGCAGGGTGGCTTTCTCTAATGGGCGGAGCTGCTCCAGGCCTCCCCAGCTGCAGACTTTCCAAGCACAGTGCCTCTTGCTGCAAGGTCCCTGTGTCCCCTCCACAGCCAGCGTCTCTGAGTGCTTCCCATGCGTGAGGTACATGAGCCAGACACCTCCTTGAACTCTACCACACTCAGCAAGGCAGGTATCAGCAGTGTTTCTGTCTTACAGACAAGGTACCCAAGCCCTGTACAGGCTAATCGGTGAACCTAAGTCCTGAAGAAAGCAGGAGAGAGCAGGAACCTCTGCCCCGTGTCAAAGCCAGCGCTCCTAACCAATGCTGCAGGAGGAAAACCAGGAGTAACCAAGGGTGCCAGAGTCCCCGTCTGCCTGTGAGGAATGTTCCCCACAGCATGGATCCCTTTTGCTCTTGTTATGGCTGCTATGTAAAAGACATAACACCAACTTTCTATGTATTATTAAAACTGTAAACATACATAGAAGAAATTGGTATATTTAATACCATATATCATTATTTAGCATCAATAGTTATCAGCATGAGGTCAATCTTGATTCATCTATTACCCACTCTGCCCTCTTACCTCAATGGATTATTTTATTTAGTGTTTTTTGGTTTTTTTTAAAGACAGGATCTTTCTGTGTAGCTTAGGTGGCCTCAAGGCTAAGGTGATTTTCCTGCCTCAGCCTCCTGAGTGCTGGCATCCCAGGCGTGCACCACCACACCTGGCTCAAAATAGATTATTTTAAAGCAAGGTCAAGACACTTAACAATATGTAAAACAACAACCATTGATAATTTCCTACCACTTTGTCTGTAATTCGGTAAGCCCCCCTATTACTATGTTATCCTTCTTTTATTGTTTAAAATAATAATAATAAAAAAAAGACACTATGTCATTTCATAGTGTATGTATGCCTTTAAGCCAGGATTTATTGGGGTTGAGGGTGTAACTTAGGTGTTTGATCCCTAGCACTGAAAATAAAAAACCCTTAAGAAATGTTACATAACAAAAACTATTATAATGCCTAAAACAATAAAAGGAATTATTTACTATCAGCTAATACTCAATGTTCAGATTTTCCTGATTATCTCATGAACATTCTTTTATAGTTGATCTGCTTAAATCAGGATCCAAACAGTGTTTGACTGACATACCTCTAGGTGTCTTCTACTCAGTTACATTTCCTCCTTTTATTTTCCCTGCTTTTTTTGTTTGTTTGTTTTTGTTTTTTTCCGGTACCGGTAATCGAACTCATGACGTCGCACTTGCCAGGCAGGCGCTTTTGCCGCTGAGCTAAATTCCCAGCCCCATTTTTTTTTTTTTTTTTTTTTTTTTTTTTTTTGTCTTTTTGAGACAAGATCTCGCTATGCAGTTCAGGCTGGCCTTTAGCTCACTTTGTAGCCCAGGCTGGTCTCGAACTGGCAACAATCCTCCTGCCTCAGCCTCTCAGGTTGCTGAGCTTATAGGCGCTTGATACCATGCCTAGCTGAACATATAACTTTTTGAAGTTAGGAAACAAAAACCTGTCCCTTTTCTGGTGCTGGGAATGGAATCCAGAGCTCATGCCTGCCAGCCATGTGCTCTACCACTGAACTATACTCCCAGTGGTACTTTAAAAAATAACTCTTAAAAGGAAAGACCTGGCCTTGGTGGAGTTTTCATGCGGATGAGAAAGCTAACTGTGGTTGGTTTCTTTGTTTTGTTTTTTTTTGCTACTGGGAATCAAACTCAGGACCTTGCACAAGCCAGCCAGGTGCTTGCTTATGCCACTGAGCTGTATCCCTGGCCCCACTAACTGTGGTTAAAATGCCGCCCTCCCCTATTAAAATTCACAGTGACCACGCAGGCCCCGTCCATACCTCAGGAAGTGGTCATTCAGCTCCTTCAGGTGACTGTCAAAATAGTCCCATTCACTACAGTGGAGCCGGGTCAGCTGCTCGAGGTGGTCCTTTCTCTTCTTCATGTTGCTCAAGGACAGGCTGATGATGTCGGCGTAGGTCAAGGTGGATTCAGTGGTTCTCAAGGTCAAGGAGAACCCCCGCTTGGGCTGTACAGACCCTGCCTTATTAGCGGCCTGAGCCTAGTGTGGGGGCTGGGGATGGGAGGGCAGGGGCCAGGGGCCGCACCCTGACTTTGTGGGGTTTCCGGATGTGAGTGCTGTGCTCTGAGCAGGCGACAGCCCCTTGCTGTGTGGCCATGGCCTGCTTGGGAAGGACGGCTGTCCTCTTCCCACCTGGAATACAGCCTTCTCCCTCTGCCCCTGCTGACGGGAGGGAGCTGGGAGGCAGCATCGCACTGCGGCCGGGAGTTCCGGCTGCGAGGTGAATCTGAAGAGACCCAGCTCTCCTCTGCTTTCAGAAGCTCCACCTCAGGCCTGAGTGTTGAAGAAGTCTCTCTCTGTTCCGCCCTGCCTCCACTCTTTCCTCAAGGGTTAGAGTCTCAGCTACAGTTGTCACCAGCTGTGGGAGCTCAGACAAGACATCTATCATCCTCTCTGTTGCCACTTCCTTATCCATAAAGTAGGGGCAAACCGGGTGTGGTGGTGCATACCTGTAATCCCAGCACTGTGGAGGCTGAGGCAGGAGCATCACTGTGAGTTTGAGGCCAGCTTGGACTACATGGTAAGCTTAAGGCCAGGATCAACTACAAAGTGAGACCCTGTGTCAAAAAACAAACAAACAAACAACAAGGATATGGGATGACCTTGGTCCTTTCCCTCCTGGTTATCAACGCGTCCTGGCCATGCTGGTACAGCCGGGAGTAGTTGTGAAGGAAGTACATGACCAGAGGGCTCTTCCCATAAATGTTGAAGAGGTTTGAAGTCAGCGGAGGGCTTTTGCAGGCTGGGTGGGACTGAGGAATGAAAGGAAAAGAAAGTGTATCGTCATTTATACAGCATGTGTTAGGAAACTTAAAGGTACCCATGTCCTTTGTCCTTTAACTCCAGTTTTAAGGCTACATTCTAAGAAAATGATCAAAATAAAGAGAAACTTTAGGCACCAAGATGCCTACTATATGGTGGGACATGCCTGTAATCCTAGCACTCGGGAGGCTGAGGCAGGAGGATCACTGTGAGTTCAACACCAGCCTGGGCTACAGAGTGAGCTCAAGGCCAGCCTGAACTGCAGAGTGAGACCCTGTCTCAAAAAGACCAAAAAAAAAAAAAAAATGTCTACTGTAGAATATTTACTAAATGCAGGAAAAGATTTTGAATAAGCTAATATCCAAGGAAAAGATACTGATAGCTTTACCCAAGGGACTAGGAGACCACTACTGAGATATTTACAGTGCTGGGGAGGTAGCTTAGCGCTTGCCTAGCACATGGAAATTCCTGGGTTTGATCCCCAATGCAGAAAAAAAAGTTTATGAAGCACTGATAGCTTTAAAAAAGTTTCAGGTAAAAATTGAGATGCCAAATTGAACAGGTCATATTATATATTTATTGCCAGGCATGGTAGCACATGTCTATAATCCCAGTACTTGGAAGGCCGAGGCAGGAGGACCTTCATAAATTCAAGGCCAGCCTGGACTACAAAGTGAGACCCTGTTTCAGAAAAAAAAGAAAAAAAAGGCAACCCCCCATATTATATATTTATTAAATACAATTATATGAAATAAACCAGTAAATAGAAAAGATGAATTAAAGCCTGGAAAGGTATTTATTAAAACGTTAACAATTCACATAGCAAATATTTGCTGAGTGATTACTATACGTACACATCATTTTATCTTTTTTTTTTTTTTCCCGGTACTAGGAATCAAACTCATGACCTTGTGTTTGCCAGGCAGGCGCTGTACCACTGAGCTAAATCCCCAGCCCCTCATACACATCATTTTAGACACTGGGGATTCAGCAGAGAACAAGATAAATCCTAGGCAAGCAATAAATAAATCCACCGATGAAGAGTAACAAGATTCCGTGTACAATAACCAGCACCAAGGTGGCCATGGGGTTGATGGGTGGAAGGGAGGACTGAGTTCTGGGGCGTTCAAGGAAGGCCTCCTTGTCTTGGGAGGTAATAGCCCAGCAGGTCCCATGGTGTAAGGTGGGCAAGCCAAAGCAGTTCTGGATAGAGGGGACAACAGATGCAGCAGACCCTGGGGCAGATGTGAGCTCATCATGGCCGAGAGACAAAACCCAAGGCCTGTGTGGCTCAGATGGAGCCTGAGAAGCAGGAAGAAAGGATGAGCCTGTGGAGTGTGGTCGTGGTGTTAGGGTTTTCTTCTAAGAGTGACGAGAGCTCCTGGAGGTTTTGAGTTGGGTACCACATGATGTGATTGAGTTCTCACCAAGGTCGCTGATGGATATGTGAGGGAATGACATAGGCAGAGCGTTCTGCCACCCTCCTGTCCAACTGTTGGACATGTTCACTCATCTCCTCCCTTCATGCCGACCACCAGCCTTGAGAGAGCTTAGAGCCATAACATTGCTGGGCTGCACTTTCCCATTTTCTACACAGTCAGACAAGCTAATCTGTACAAGCAGTGGAGCTGGTGAGAAGCAGCACCAAAATTTGAACCCGTGTCTGTCTGTCTGCCCCCCATGACCTTCGCCTTCACAATAGTTCCATGCCAGATTCTGAGGAGAAATAGGCAGTGGTAATTGGCGTGCAGAAAAGGTTCAAAAACTCTACAGTCCTTGATCTTTGGCCCCAATTTTAGGCCCAGCTCCTCTGTTAGCCGGTGCTAGCGGAAGACCTAAAACCCTTTCAGTGCCCTAAGGACCTCTTCCTACTGTCTGAGGTGGGAGGTGTCACCGGCAGACGTGACCGCTTGGTGAGGTTTGTGGGAAAGACGGGGGACTGCGGAGAAGAGCAGACACATTCACCTCGCACCTCTCACATGCTGGGGACAGTGCTGGTGGCAACACTCAGTGGTTAAGAGCTCAGGGTCAGAGCCAGCCAGGTCTGCACACAAGCCTTGGCTTTATCCCTCGGTATATGATCTTGGCTAAATTAGGTACCTCCTCTCAGCA
Source organism: Chinchilla lanigera (assembly GCF_000276665.1). Lineage (NCBI taxonomy): Eukaryota > Metazoa > Chordata > Mammalia > Rodentia > Chinchillidae > Chinchilla > Chinchilla lanigera. The sequence goes on from NW_004955413.1 coordinate 24,746,596, forward strand.
TGTCTTTCGTCACTAATAAACTCAATTACAGGAGTAACCGCAGCAGAGGACCATGGCAGCAAAATACTGTGTGTAGACTAAGGTCTAACATAGTGCATGAGGTATGCTGAATGCTCATTAAATGTTAATTATTGCCGTCACCTCAGGTAAATCCCCTAACAACATCATGACCTAGGGATGATAGTCAGCACTCCTTTCCATTGCTTGAAGGCTCCTGGGTTTCCCACAGAGAGCTTGACACTGGAGAATACCAGACAAAATGCTCTGTCAGTGGTGCCTAAATCACTCAGGAATTGTCCTCAGGAGACTTCCTGAACATCACCTGAGTTTCCAGCCAGAAAAATCTCAGTCCTCACCCTGACATCTTTAGAGAGTTAGGTGTTTATTTTATTTTATTTTATTTTATTTTTGAGACAGGATCTTGCTATGCAGTTCAGGCTGGCTTCAAACTCACTTTGTAGACCAGGCTGGCCTTGAACTTGCAGAGATCCACCTGCCTCAGCCTCCTGAGTGCTGGGATTACAGGCATGCACCACTACGCCTGGCTAGAATTATGTTTTTAAATCACCTAGGTTGCTGAATTTCCAGTCATCTGCTCACCTGTTTAGAAAACTTCTCACAGTCTCTTGCTGCTGATATCCTCTTGACTTGCTGTGTAGCTTTCCTCAGGAGCAGGGTCTCACCATGATGATGGTCTGTCCGAGTGATACACCAACAAAAACAGTAACAACAGAAAGAATCATTGGGTTTCCCAGCAGTATGGGAAAGATCACATGGCAGATCTCAGTTTCCTAGAACCTAGAAGGATTCCTACAGTGCATGGCTACAATCAGATTATTCTAAGACACTAGAAGATGTAGCTATGATAAATTCATATGATTTTACTTGTCTTTTAGCCAGATATACACCTGCAAACCATGTCTGTCCATTTAGTGATCTATCCACCCATCTATCCTTCCATCCAACCAGTATTTTCTGAACATCTACTATATACCAGGCCCTTACTTGGTGCTAGAAATAAACCATCTTCAAGGATCTCACAGTTTAATGGGGTAAAAAGACATGTAGATCATAAGTGCAATGCTCAGTGCCATAATAGCATTGTCTATAGGATACAGTGACAGCCGCAGAATAAGGAAGGAGAGCCCTAACGGCCAAAAATGCTAAGCAGCAACAGGATGGTGGTTGTGGTTAAGAGAGGAAAAAGTACAACTCTTGCACAAAAGCATGGTTTTAAGCAGGAGAAGGTTAACAGAGAAAATCTTAAAGACTAGTAGAGAAATAACTAATCATCTGTACATAGATCATTAGAATGGTGGCACAGTTCTCAACAGTAATAATGGAAAGCAGAAAACAATGGAATAAAATTACCCAAGCATGGATTGAAAAATAACTGTTAATCCAGATTTATATACCCAGCAAAACTATCCTTCAAGAGTAAAGATGAAGCCAGGCGTGGTGGGGCAAGCCTGTAATTCCAGCACTCGGGAGGCTGAGGCAGGAGGATAATTGCAAGTTTGAGACCAGCCTGGGATACAAAGTGAGCTCAAGGCCAGCCTGAACTACACAGCAAGACCCTGTCTCAAAAAAAGATTTTAAAAAAAGAGCAAAGATGAGAGCTAGGCATGGTGGTGCATGCCTGTAATCCCAGCACCGGGGAGGCTGAGGCAGGAGGATCATTGTGAGTTCAAGACCAGCCTGGGCTACAAAGTGAGCTCAAGACTAGCTTGAACTGCATAGTGAAACCCTGTCTCAAAAAGATAAAAAATGAAAACAAAACAAAACAAAAGAGTAAAGATGAAATAAAGGCATTTGCAAAACAGCAAAAATTAAGGGGCTTACCAAGAGATCTGTGAAAAACTACTAAAGATTCCATGCATGTGTACTTTTGTCCAGAAAGAAGGAAAAGGATCTCATAAGATGGGCTGACCTTCAATAAGATGACAGAAAAACAAACCAAAACTACCTATAACAATAATAGTAACAGTATCATCTAATTTGTGGGTTTTAACATTGGACAGAATTTAAAGTGTTAGACAAAAAAAAAATACCATTAAATAGGCGGGGTGCTTAGAGCTAAACTGGTCTAAGGTCTTTGTTTTGTTCAGGAAAGGGGTTGGGTTAAAGTCTTATTTAGCTTTAGATAAAGGCATATGATAAAGCAGTAGTAGTTTCTTAGTCTTGGCACTGCCGTTTGGGGCAGATGGCTTTGTTGTGGGAGACTGTCTTTTGCTTTGGAGGACATTTAGACGTTCTTGACTTCCACCCATGAAATCCCAGTTGAACTTTCCTTGAATAGTGGCAACTAAAAATGCATTCTGACATCACTAAGCATTCCTTGTGGGGAAAACTGCCCTTGCTTGAGACCCACTGCAATAAAAAATATAAACAGAATATATAATTTCTCCCAAAGTAGGGAAACTAGAACAGAATCAGAAAAACAGAATCAACAGAACCATCAGGGTTCTGGCTTAGGTTGAGATGAGGAATAAACACTCAGCCCAGTTTCTTTTTTTTTTTTTTTTTTTGGTTTTTCTCCGGTACCCGGGAACCGAACTCACGACCTTGTGCTTGCCAGGCAGGCACTTTGCCGCTGAGCTAAATCCCCAGCCCCTCAGCCCAGTTTCTTGCCACATGCAGCTAAGATCCTCCTGCCTCAGCTTCCTGAGTACTGGAATTCCAGGCTTATGCCACCGTGCCAACTTTTAACAGATTTTTTGAAAAATAATTATCATACTAATTTCTCTGAGCCTCTATTTCTCCCTCAAGAAAAAGATAGCAAGAGGCCAGGGATTTAGCTCAGAGGCAGTGTTCGCCTGGCAAGCATGAGGTTGAGAGTTCAATTCCCAGTACCAAAAAAAAAAAAGGTAGTTTACATCTTTATTTTTTTATTTTTTGTAGTTTACATCTTTAGAAGATGACGTGTAAAGTTACTGAGAGTTCTTGCTCTAATCGTGTTTCTGGATCATGCACTGTCTATGGGGCATCTCTCCTGCAATCCAGAGGCTATATGGTGAGCTAACTCTCCTTTCTCCTTTCTCTAATTCTTTCATACCATGCCAGTGCTTGCCCTGCCCTGAGTCAGCCCCAGGCCAGAAGCTGGCTGGTCAGGGAAAGCCTTCTGTCTGCAGCCTGAAAGCACAGAGCCTAGCATGGTGCCAAAGCTGTCATCACAAAAGTGAAACTTAATTGGTATCAAGACCACTGCTTGATAGTAGAAAAAAGCTACAAAAAATGGCTTTTGCACCAGATAGCTCACTTGAGATGTTAGTAAGAATTGCCTCCTCAGTATTTTATGGCCATGACAAGGAGGCGGCCAAGGAGAGAAAACAAAGAGACCAAGAAAAAACAGCTGCCCTTGTTGCAGCACTAAGAGAAAAAGATCCTAAGTCTGATTCCCGGGGCCCCAAGAAGAACTCGTCAACTACATTCATCTGCTACTGCTGTCAAAAACCAGGCCACCTCAAGAGGGACTGTCCTAAGAAGCCCCCTGGGCCATGCCCTGACTAAATGTGACCACTACAGGTTGGACTGCCCTCTGAAGCGAAGGCCCCAGAGCTCAGACCCATCCTACCAACTGGTCCAACAGGAATGAAGGGGCCTCAGGCATACTCTGCCTTCTCCCTCTGGCCAGACTGTCATCTCCATGGAGGAGCCCTGTGTAAATATAACTATAGAGGAAAAAGTAAACAGCCTATGGCTGGACACTGGTGCAAGTCTCTCGGTCCTTCTTTTCAATCCTGGCCTTCTTTCCAGTCATCACACTTCAGTGAAAGGAGTGACTGATGAGGAGGTAATCTGTTATTTTTCACAACCCTTAGGCAGTAACTACCTGTTAGGTCTTTCTTGCATATCTTTGTTTTGAGAAACCACTTTGAAGATACCAACATGTATTACAGCAGCCATTGATAATTTCCTACCAATCTGTCCATAACTCTGTAATGTCTGTATTGTTTCTATGCTATTTTGTAAATGGATGTATGTTTATTACTATATGTTTTCAACAACTGTTGTGAATAGTCAATGATTATTTAACTGATCACTCATGTATAGCTCTATTTGTTTTCCCTAGAAACCACTTTGAAGAAACCAAAGTATAGTACAACAACCATTGATAATCTCCTACCATTTTTGTCTGTAACTCACTATTATTTGTGTATTTGTTTTCCTGAGAAACTATCTTGAAGATACCAATAGGTAAAATAACAACCATTGATATTGTCCTACCATTTTGTCTGTAATTTGGTAAATCCCCCTATTATTATGTTATCCTTCTTTTACTCTTTTAAAAAAAAAAAAAAAAAAAAAAAGACCACTGCTTGGCCCAAGACCCAGGCTAGAACCTAAGGGTAAGGCAAATTATGTTCAAGCAAACCCAAGCATTTAAGGCTGTGGAAATAATACCCAAGGCAAAAGCCACTGTACCTTTCACGGAGCTCTGGCTTCGGAAGCTTCCTTCTGAATGATGGTGGGCGGAGAAGACTCTCCCATTGGCTGAATATATACTAGAAAACTCCAGGGAGGAGGAGAGGGGAGGAACAGGGTTAGGAAGATTGGTAACGGAATACATTGTGGAATACGTAACGGAGAGGAATACGTGCGGTGCCTGAGATAGGTTTCATGATTCTTAGCAAAGGACCCGCAGAAGGATAATCCCAGGAGCTCAGCAGAGACTGGGGACTTACGTGGCCATCACATGGGCTGGGAGGAGGCACAATGGAGGTCCAGGCCCCACTGTCACTCAACAGAGGGTGACCCTGGGCAAGTCATCGAACCCATGTGCTGCCTGGGTTTCCCTAAGGGTCATATCAGCTAATGATACGGAGGGAATATCAACTAGGATAATGTTCAGATGGGCATGACACACACTCAAAGTAACGGTGGCTAAAAGGAGATAAAAGTTGCTTTCTCACATAAAAGTCTGAAGGTTGCAAGTCACATGGTGTCACTGTTGTACTAAGCCTTCAGGGACTGTGACCTCTTTCAGCTCCTGGGTCTACTTTTCCTAAAATAGGACCCTTGTCCTCTGGTCCAACATGGCAGCTGGAGCTCCAGTCATCACATTCACTTTCCAGGCAGCAGTTGGAAAGAATAAAGAGATGCAGAAGGAAGGTTCCCAGAAACTGCCCCGGGGTGCAATCATTTTATCTCATTAACTGCATCTTAGTCATGTGGCTATCACAGATGCTCGGGAGGCTGAGACCTATAGTCTATTCTGGCCAGCTACAGACTCCACTAAAAATGAGAGGTTCTCTTTTTAGAGATGAAGAGGACGACAGATATTGGGGAACAACTCCTACTCTGTCACAAGCAGTGTGAGAGCAGCGTGAGGAGCCAGAGCGGGGAATGCTGGATTCTGCCTTGGAGGGCTTCCAAGGAGAGAAGGAAGACATATTCATTCTGTCTTGAAGGACGAGTAGGAGTTTGGCAATGATAAGCAGATGGTCCCTCAAGTGACAAGTGGCAGACAAGCAGTCCACCAGCCTTAACAACAAGCGCTTTGCTTTTTTAGAAATGAGATGTTTGAATGGGCAGGAGAGACCCGAAAGCTCTCCCCTACACCAGGCAGCGGGTGCCTGACAGCAGAGGGATTTTTATAGCATTGAGGTGGTCCTGGGATTTGTTAGAAAACATGCTCGCTTGCTTGGGGCTCTGGGAAGCACTGGCCTGATACAGATCGGTATCAGAGCTTAGCATGAGGTAAGAAGGGGAAGGGAGAACCTTCTGTCTGCCCGAGAAGTCCTGCGCAGATGTGGGTCTTTTTTGTGTGTATGGTACTGGGAATTGAATCCAGCGCCTTTGTACTGAGCCGCATCTCTCCTCTTTTTTATTTTTTATTTTGAGACAGGGTGGGCTGGAGCTTGCAATTCTCCTGCCTCAGCCTCCCACAGTGCTGGGATTATAGGCCTGCACCACCATGCCTGACTGATCATGTTTTGACATGGGAAGAAATTGTTCTCTTTCTAGTTTTCCTACACTGCTGGGCTCACCTTAAAGTGAACAACTTCAAATAGAAAGGATCAGTGTTTGAGGAGATAGAAATGCTGATTACTCTGATTTGATTCTGACACACCGTATAAAAATGTATTATAGTTCACAAAGATGTGCGGATGTGTCAGTTACATTTTTCTCTAAAAGTTAACAATCAAAATTGTACTTGAGGGGCCAGAGATATAGCTCAGCAGCACAGCGCCTGCCTGGCAAGTGTGAGGTCGTGAGTTCAATTCCCCGTACTGAAAAAAAAAATTCTACTTGATTGCTTTCCTCCACCCCAAGCTCTGCACTTTGAATCTCAGTAAACAGCACCGTTGAGTTCTGAATGAAGCTGCACACCGGGGAGCATCCTCGAACCCTGTCCTTTCTCTCCCCTCTGGTCCTAACCACTCCCTTGGTTACCCCACAAGCAGATGCCGAGCATCTGTCTCCCAAACGCATCACAGGTCTGTCTGATCCTGCCTCCCACCACCGCTGCTTCTGTGCCCCTCCAGCACCATCTCTATATTCAGAAGACATTGGGATCTCTAAAAACCATACATAGGATCATGTTGTCCCCCTACTTTAATGGCTCCTCATACAACACCTAGATTATGTCCACAATGCTTACTTCACCCTCTGAACTCTGCAGCATCCAGACTTTGTCTATGTTCCCAGCCTTGACTCCCGTCTCTCTTCCCTTCATGCCCTGGGGCTCCTTTGCATTGGCCTTCTCTCTTCCCTGAATATCTCAAGCTCTTTACTTCGTTGCCTCAGGACCCTTGCACACGCTGTTTGCCCTTCCTGGAAGTCTCTTCCATTCACTCTCCCTTTGGCTCTCAGTTCAAATGGCATCTTCTAGGGGGCATCTTTTTTTACACGTGTGCTCTTCCCTGTCCACATACGTGAGACCCACACCCCCAGCTAAAAAAGGCTTAAGTTGCTCTCCCAGCTTCCTTTGAGGTTAAGGTGCAGACATTTCACTGGGCGCCTATCCTTCCAAGGCTCTGCGCCTGTCTGAGACATCAAGAGAGAAATGGGCACCATGTGGACTCCAGTGTGAGGGGAGGCTATTGAAAGCGAGTGAAGTTTTAGCAGCTCATGCCCGGCATGTAGCTCTGGAGGGGCTGTGGCTTGGGCGGCCTTTTGGGCAGTGTGGCCCTGGAGCTAAGGTGCTGGCCTTTCCTGGGACACAGCAAACCACCATAGCCTTAGCATATTTCTCTTCCTTTTTTCTTTTCTTTTTTCTTTTTTCCTTACTTTCTTTTTTATTTTTAAAAAATTTATGTATTTATGTTTTTATTTATGTATTTATTTTTGTCTGTTTGAGACAGGGTCTCACTATGCAGTTCAGGCTGGCCTTGAACTCACTTTGTAGCCCAGGCTGGGCTCAAACTCACAGCGATCCTCCTGCCTCAGCCTCCCGAGTGCTGAGATTACATCACCATGTCCGGCTCCTTTGAACATTTCTTTCAGCTTCTAGTAGCTGGAGTGGATTCTGTTGTTTGCAAGTAAGAACTGCACTGACGATTTCTCCTAACAGAGACCACGGTCCGCCATCTTCCTTACAATTCAGTGAACGAACAACTCAGGTCTAACAGAAGCTACATAGATGGTTGGATAGCTTTTTATTCCCTATGCAAATCCTCAGCGCTTACACAAAGGGAAGGCAGACAGCAGAAGGAAACTTCAACCTGTTCCCCTGCCCTCTGGACTCTTAGCAGGTGGCCGCTGTTGAGAAGCATATTTTGAACCCGGCCAGCAACTTCACTGAGCAGACAGGAGGATGAGCCTGCTGGAGGAACCAGAAGCTCCGTCTCCGCTACAGAATCCAGTCACTCGCTCCATCCTGGTTTGCCTTGAAATTTTCAGCTGCTTTCAAGGTACCAGGGTTTTTGATTCTGCTTATTTCTGGGGCAGAAAATGGACTCTCCCAGCACGGCTCCTGCAATAACTCTCAGAAGGTTTCGTGCATTTTGGTATAAAGGGGATACGCTTGTTTCAGGGGGTTGGTTGCCACAGGCAGCACCCAAACACTGGGTAATATTTGGATCTTGGTCTCTGAGTGACAGCCGTCCTTCGGCAGCACCTGTTCTGTCTGTGCTGATGTCTACGGAGAGCCGCTGTATGTTAAGCACAGGACTGAGAGTTTCTGTAGATCTCATTCATCAGCCGGGCATGGTGGCGGACACCTGCAATTCCAGCTCTTAAGAAGCAGGAGGATCGCAGCAAGTCCAAGGCCAGCCTCAACTATACAGCAAGAGCCTGTCTAAAAAAAAAAAAAGGATCTCATTTATGAAGTGTGGAACTCTGTGTCAAGGATAGCAGTGGAGGAAACAGAGACCCTGCTTCCAGGGAATCTCCATTCTCAGAGGGCTTCTGGACGACACCACACTCAAAGGACAAATGGCAGCCTGTGACCAGCACCATACAGAGAACAAAGGCGCTACATTGTGAGGATGCGCGGCTGGGAGTTGGGAGCAACTTGCGTGGGACGATGACTGTGGAGCTGGAACCTGAGGGACAAGGAGGAGCCAGCCCACTCTGCTCCAAGGAACCAGACAAAAGCATGGCCAGGGAAAGGTGATGATGAGCACAAAGGCCACCTGGGCATAGGCCTGGAGCGGCCGAAGGCAGAAGGACATCCAGTGGGCCAACTGTTGGATGGAAAGGGAGGGAATGGATGGGCTGCTAGAGAGAGAAGCACTGGCTCCTAGCACTCTCTCTGGGAGGCTGAGGCAGGAGGATGGTAAGTTGGAGCCCAGCCTGGGCAACTTAGTGACTTTGCAAGACCCTGTCTCAAAATAAAAATGGCTGTGGATGCAGCGCAATGTGAAGGCATTGGGTTCAATCCCTAGTACTGCAAATTAATTTATTAAATAAAAGTTAAAAAGCATAAGTTGAGCCCAGTGGTGTACACCTGTAATCCCAACTACTCCTGAGGCTGAGACAGGAGGATCTCGAGGTAAAGCGCAAACTGGGCAACTTACCATAGTGACTTAGTGAGATCCTGTCTCAAAATAGAAAGTGAAGAAAGGGCTGGCCACATGTAGGCCAGTGTGAAAGCTCTGAGTTCAGTCTCCAGTACAAAAGAAAAAAAAAAAGAAAAAGAAAAACAATAAAGCACAGCATTGGAAATGGACACTTTGGTATCACAAATGGGGATGCTGACCCATTGCTTAAAGATGAGTGGTCAGACAGCCACGGTCACAGTCACTGCATGAGTGCTGTGGCAGAACAGGCCACGGGCACCGACGAAGAGGAACCCCATCCAGACCAGAGGGCTGAGAAGGCCAACGTCACGCGTGAGACCGAAGGGGAGCAGTGTCTGCCACCCGTGGCTGGCACCGTAGCTCCGTGGTACAGTGCTTGCTCAGCACGCATGAGGTCTGAGTTCGCTCTTCAGCACTACACACAGAAAAAGAAGAAGTCACCCCTAACTATGCCATTTTGGCACAGGGATTATTTGGAGCCGAAGGTGAGTAGGAGGCTCCCAAGGCTGGAAAAGCTCTCTAACATCCCCATCCTGTGTGAAAGCAGGATTGCTGTAGTCAGGGTGTGCACAGGGAACAATTTCATACAGGAAACATAATTTATAGGATTATTTTATAGCAGTCATGTACAAAAGAGTGCAGAAAATCTGTCCACACACTAGAGACCAAAGAAGCCAGCTAAGGGCCTGGATCCCACAGCAATGTCCTGCACGAGTCCAGCTGAAGATCTAGAGCCCACGACAGTGCCCCCCACGAGGGGCGCTTGTGCAGGCACACAGGCGGGGGCAGGGGGAGTAGGTGTTGGGTGACCGGCCTGCTCTAGGCTGGCTCGAGTACTAAAAGGGACACAAGGAAAAGCACCGCACCCTGCAGCCCACATCCAAGGGCTAGGTCTGCTCCTGTCCTCCCCAGCCTGCGTCAGGGCACCACTTCTCCATGGGCCACCTGAGAAGGCGGGGTAGACCGGAGCAGGGCCCAGCGATGTGCCACCAACAGGAGGTGCCGATGCTCCAGGGAACCTGCGGTTTCTGTAGCCGCTTACCGGAGTGTGGTGGGGCTTCTGGCTCTGGACCACCTTGTGCACAGAGGCTCTCTTAGAGGAGAACACGGATAACCCTCTTCCTAGGAAGGGAGACAGCAGTCATTAGTCCCATCTGGCCACCAGGAGCCTTGAGGCAGCCTGTGCAGGAGCCCCGGGGACACACAGCTGTGAACAGTCTTAGGCAAACTGCAGCCCGCCTGTGCACGCCTTGCTGCGAGACCTTGGGTGAGTTACCTCACCTCTCTGATCTCGCAGCACACAGCAAGGGAAATACTGCCCTTGAAAGATAAAGTCAGGACCCTGCATAATCAAAATGAGCATTGGGCTAGATGTTTAAAATCTAGCAAGCTCATATGCTTCACGAAGATACCATTAAGTTTGAGGATAGCAATTCTGGAACTAAACAACTGAAGACAACTTTATGGGTTACATTTTTTTCCACTTTGAAAGAAATATCCCCCTGTGGGCATGATGGCTGCTGGGAAAACAAATCAGGTGTAAATGGTTAGAAAAGTGGCCGATGACATGGCATCTGTTATAATGCCATGCATGGTGGTGCACACCTGTAATCCCAGCACTTGGGAGGTTGAGGCAGGAGGATCGCTGAGAGTTCAAGACCAGCCTGGGCTACAAAGTGAGCTCAAGGCTGGCCTGAGCTGCATAGCGAGACCCTGTCTCAAAAAGACAAGGAAAAAAAAAAAAAAAGACAGTGGCATCTGTTATAATTTCCAGAGGTGGCCTCCTGGCCCTTTGGCTAAGACCAGATACCCTAGAACTCACAGACAACAGCTGCCCAGCTTCTCCGACTCACCTGTGCTGGGCTGGGGTGCTGCCCTTTCAAATGACTGTCACCACTCCCTCAAAGTTTTTTTTTAGCCAGGCGTGATGGCACACCCCTGTAATCCCACCACTCTGCGAGGCTGAGGCAAGAGCGTCACAAATTCAAGCTCAAGTGGAGCAATTTAATAATTTAGCAACTGAATGAGACCCTGTCTCAAAATAAAAAGTAAAATGGGTTGCTGGGTATATAGCTCAGCAGGAAAGCCCTGGGTTCAATCCCCAGCATTAAAAATAAAAAATTGATCTTGGGGAAATTTCTCCTTTCAACCGTAGCCTCTATGACATGGGTTTAATGTGTCCTCCAACAGGTTGTCATGAGGATGAAATAAAAGAGAAGCCAGCATTGCTGTGGGCACTTTGGAGACACCCTCTAACAAATCTACCTCTATCTGAAGAAAATCCCCCTCCCTACCTCCCATCTACTGTGTGGTACGGACTCTTACCTACAGTTCATAGCACTGACAGGTCAGGCATTTTGGTGCGGCCAGTGAGACAGAACCTGGCCCGGGAACATCTACCCCACAGCCCTCCCTGCCTCCGTACAGGTGGTTGGTGTAGCAGGGGGCAGAGGGGACAGGAGACCACACATCTCACCCTTTATCAGGCGTCTTCTCTGTGACAATAACTCTTCTCTCCGGAATCTCTCTGGATCCAGCTCTGAGTAGTCCCAGCTCTGATAGCTCTGTGGGCAAGGATATGTCCCTAAGAAAAGTCCAAGTTGATTAGTGAGCACTTTTGCAAAGAGAAGGAAGGCAGCCACCCAGGACAGTGGGTGGCAGAGGCCTCGGGACCCCTGCTAGGCCCTAGGAACAGTGCCAACCCCACCTCTCCCTGAGCGGGTCACATCCTCTCCAAAGGCTAATGGTTTCTTGGTCTGCAGGAGCCCAATGCCACCTTCCCTGTTTTGACGGATGGTGTGAAGGGTCAAATCACAAGGCATGTGACAGCAATGTAGGCATAAAGGTGCAGGCACTGTTGTTTTTTGTTTCCCACCCATCTCCCCTGTGCCTGCTGGACCTGGGATCCCCAGGGCAGGGCCTGAGCCTGGCCCAGAGTGAACAGGTGCTGAGCAGGGGCTTGTTGAACGTATTGTGGCCCTTTTAGTTGCATGCCAGCAGTGGCTTCTCCCTACCCTTTGGTGGGGAGGCTCGCAAGGGTTACTTGAGAATTCTGAGCCACTGTGTAAAACTACAGGCTGTGTTGGACAGGAAAGGGGCAGGAGGTCCCCCTGGAAAGGAAGGGGACAGGAGATTCATTCCCGGCGATGAGTTGGGGGAAGGAGGTTCAGCCTTGAAGGAGCAGGGGGACTGGAAGAAGGATCAGGAAGAAGCCCAGAGAACAGGAGGTGGGGTGCCGCCATGGTCAGACCAGGCTGTGGAGCGGGCCGGTGGAGCGGCGGGTTCTGACTCCTGCTCTCAACTTGTTTGCAGTTGGGATTCTCTGGTCCTCCGTGTTAAACAGCTGTGCTAAGAAAAGTTAATACAGCAGGCTTCACACTCAGAGAGGCCTGTAAGCCTGCGCTTGGCCGGGTCTGGGAACTCGGAGGTAAATGGAGCCCGCCTTATGCTGACTGAGACTTTCTCTGCTGCAGAGCGGGCTCCCCAGGCCTCACTTTACACCTGCTCTCTCAGAATGACAATCCGCACAGACAAAGGTGTCTCCACGACGACCACTAATGGAGACCTTGACCACTGCATCCTCCGTGGGTTTCCCTGGGCACAAACACCACGTATGAGTCGGGTCGTGGCATTCAGTGCAAGACAGGCCGAGTGAGCCCTGTGGGAGCGAGGGAGAATACGGCTCCTTTGAGCTGCCCTGTCCCCTATGCCCTGGCCGTGCATCCTGTTTATCACCACTGTGATAAAGCTCAGCCAGGACTGCGCCTCTGTACTGAGATCTGCGGGTCCTTCTAGCAAATCGAGTATGGGGGGATCTCGGGGTCGCCCAATATAGCAGGACATATAAAAGTGCCTTCTTAACACAGAATCTCACAATCAGCAGCACCTCACTATCACCCTGCAGGCACCTCGCAATCAACAGCACTGGATGACCGGAGCAGGTGTGTAGGCCCGGCTGGGGAAGCGAGAGGAGGCTGAACCGGGGCTGAGAAGCTGGCTGTGGGTGCCGGAGAAGGTCATAAGTCACCTGCCTGGTTCCTGGGGCGGGGAAGGGTGAGATTATCTAATCAGCACGCCCTTCGCAGTCCATAAGGCCAGGGCACAGGGTTAACTAACAGCCATATTCTCCCTCGCTCCCACAGGGCTCCCTCGGCCTGTCTTGCACTGAATGCCACGACCCAACTCGTACATGGTGTTTGTGCCCAGGGAAACCCGCAGAGGATGCAGTGGTCAAGGTCTCCATTAGTGGTTGTCGTGGAGACACCTTTGTCTGTGCGGATTGTCATTCTGAGAGAGCAGGTGTAAAGTGAGGCCTGGGGAGCCCGCTCTGCAGCAGAGAAAGTTTCAGTCAGCATAAGAGCTGAATCTTTGATATCTTGTTAGAAAAGGACTCCACGCTTCCTCCAGGTGTGGCCGGGCTCACAAAGTGGACGAGGAAGGGAAGTCTCACAGCTGTTTTGAGGCAGCAGGAAAATCCATACTCCTTGGGGCAGTTTTGTTTTGTTTTGTTTTGTTTTGCTTAAGATGAAATCTCACTATGTAGTTCAGGCTGGCCTTGAACTCACTATGTAGCCCAGGCTGACCTCAAATCCACCTTGAATGTTTGATTACCTTGATGGAGGGATATGTGCAAATAAGAACGTACCTATGCTCCAGGGGAAAATGTTTTTCCAGAATTGCCTTCCCTGAGAGTAGGAAGCACTTCTCACCTGCAATCCACAGGCTTATGGTGTTGCAGATGTCCGACTTGAATTCATGAGTGTTGAACCAGGACTGCGGGAAGCAGCAGCAGAAGCTGGTGTACACACCTTTGCTCAGAACGAAGGGCAGCCTCTGGGGACAAGTGGAGTTCAGGCAATGTTCTCTGCATTTTTGCCCCAAGAAGAGAATCCTGACTCCAGAAAGGACCTGTGATAAAATTCTTTCGAGACCCTGAGCTGCCTTTCTCCTGCCTCAGCCTCCTAAGTCCCTGTGCCGGGACTACAGGAGGCATCCCCGTGCCAGACTACACCGTGGCTTCATAACCATGGCTGAGTTCAAATTACATATTGATAGCTGGCTTTACCCATTTAACATCATAGTACAAGTGCTTCCTCACAGTGCTATAAAATCAAAATTTTTACCCTAGCAGTGATCTTTGTAAGGTACTGCATAGATAAAATATCCAAAGTTTAACATCCTCCATCAGCAGATATTATTGTTAAAAGTCAAAAATCAGAGAGGATGAATGCATGAATGAAGGCAGTTCCTCTTGCATGCTTTTTTTCCTTTTTATTTCTTTATTTTTTTGGTTTTTTGAGACAGTCTTGCTATGTAGAGTTCAGGCTGGCCTTGAACTCACTCTGTAGCCCAGGTTGACCTCAGACTCATAGCAATCCTTCTGCCTCAGCCTCCCAAGTGCTGGGATGATAGATGTGCATCACCATGACCAGCTGCACATTCTGTTATGACCACCAGAAAACAGTATGGTGATAGCCATTACAGCAGCTGTGATACAGTGGGGGCTCGGTGTGTTCCGGGGAAGATGTCAGATACCGTACAGACAGCATCTCATTTAATTCTTAGAATAACTCAGAGAGGTATTATTATCTCCATCTTATAGGTGATACAGAGAGGCACACAAAACGTAGACGCCTTGTTTAGCCAGCACTAAACTAGCATTAAGTATCTTCCAGGGTGAGTGTGTGGATCCACTTCCCACCCACGCAGGGAAATGGCCGTTTTCCTTCCTCCTTGACTACCCTAGGAATTGTACTTGTTAATCTAGGTCACCTAACAGGTAAAAGAGGTAATGAATTACTTGGGTTTTCATTTGCATTTTTGATTATTGCTAAGGGTGACCCTTTCCCCATTCATACTTTTCCTTAGAGAATTTCTAGATTATGCACTTGTCCATTGATCTATAGGATGCCTAATTTTTTCTTATTGATTTCTAAGTTCTTTATGTCATGCAACATATCCGTCACTAGTATTTTTGCACAGTGTGTTGTTTTTTTTTTTTTTGGTTTTTTTTTTTTTTTTTTTTTTTGTTTTTTTTTTTTTTTTTTTTTTTGTTTTTTTTTTTTTTTTTTTTTTTTTCCGGTACCAGGAACCGAACTCACGACCTTGTGCTTGCCAGGCAAGCGCTTTGCCGCTGAGCTAAGTCCCCAGCCCCTTGCACAGTGTGTTTTTGCCTCTTAACTGTGTTCATAGTAATTATGTCCATAGTAATTAAAATATATAGCTATATCTACAAAGCGATCAGTATTTTCTTCCTTTTTTTGGTACTGGGAATTAAACTCAGGACCTCACGCTTGCCAGGCAGGTGCTGTGTTACTGAGCTATATCCCCGGCTCCAATATTTTCCTTTTTTTTTTTTTTTGGTTTTTTTCCGGTACTGGGAACCGAACTTATGACCTTGCGCTTGCCAGGCAGGCACTTTGCGGCTGAGCTAAATCCCCAGCCCCCCAGTATTTTCCTTTATGGCTTATTCCTTTAGGTCATATTTAGAATTTTCTTCCTCACTCCCAAATCATGTAAGATTTCACTATGGATAGCAATCCTTTAGTGCATACTTGTACACACATACATTAAAAAAAGTATATACTGTATACACACACACTTTTGATTTTAATATTATCGGCTCACTTAAACATGCCCAAAAGACATAAAATAGAAAGGGAAAATCTTCTAACTTCACTCCCCTAAGATCACCATTGTTAAGAGTTTGTTAAAACTTTTTTCCAGGTTGACAGAAAAAAAAAAAAAAAAAGCCAGGCATAGTGGCACACGCCTGCAATCCCAGCAGTCGGGAGGCTGAGGCAGGTGGATCGTCGCGAGTTCAAGGCCAGCCTGGGCTACAAAGTGAGCTCAAGGCCAGCCTGAACTACACAGTGAGACCCTGTCTCAAAAAGACCAAAAAAAAAAAGAAAAAAAAATTTTTTTTCTAGGTTGTTTTTCTGTCCCTAGGCACATATATATATATATACACTTTTTTTTCACTCATCACTTACTAATAGGGATTTATTCTTAGAAATCTGTCAATAGGTCATCTGTCACTGTGAACACCACAGAGCAGTGTGCTTACACAAATTAAAATGGCTGTGACACCCTGGCTGACCTCTCACGGGCCCACTCCCACAATACACAACCTCTCAGTGACCAAATCCCCATCACTATGTGGTGTGTGACTCTACATAATGTACAGAGTTGTACAGATGGCTTTATGTTTCACTGAAAATATGTCTTTCCCCATGAGTATATGGAGTGCTGCCCTATTTTTTGTAACCACAGCATTATAAGTCAGTGTACAAACAACATCACAACTTACTAATTTCTCCTTTACAGGAAGAATGTTAAGAGCGTTCTCTAGGGGCTGGGGATTTAGCTTAGCGGCAAAAGCGCCTGCCTGGCAAGCGCAAGGTCGTGAGTTCGGTTCCCGGTACCGGAGAAAAACCAAAAAAAAAAAAAAAAAAAAAAAAAAAGAGCGTTCTCTTGTCACTGGAGGTGACTAAAAATCTAATGTTCTGTTTTGCTATGCAGTAATTTATGCTCACTTTTGGGGGTGTTTTGTTTTTGTTTTTGTGGTACCGGCAATCAAACTCATGACCTCATGCTTGCAAGGCAGATGCCATGCCACTGAACTATATCCCCACCCCCATACTCACTTTTAAGAGTGCCTCTTCATAATGGGACCTGGGCCCGTGAAACAGAAGGAAGGTGTAGTGTCGAGCGATCCGGTCAAACAGCTTATTCTGAATCTCCTTGTTCGGCTGCCAGGAACAGAAGGGATTACTTCAAAGCATTGCTCGCATTTCCAGGGACCTTATTCTTGAGCTACATGTGCTTTACAAAGGCAGAGTATTGTTGAAGGAAGGACCCGAACTCTGGGCCAAGAGGTCCTGAGCTCTACTCCTAGCCCCACCCTTGACCAGCCACATAAAATGGACCAGCTCCTAAAGGACATGAGGTAGTGGTTGGAGCACAGGGTGAGACCTGAGTGGGGGGATGACAAGTCAGTGGGCAGGGGTGACCCCTAAGATGGGGGGGCTTGTCACTCATGTTAAAGAGGCTGGAATTTTAAGAGACTATGCAGAAGGACTGGGAGTTCAGGGCCAGCCTGGGCTACGTACTGAGACTGTGTCTCCAAAAAAAAAGGGCTGAACTTTGTTCTGTAGAAAATAATTAAAGCAAGAGAGGAAAAACAAGTAGATTTGCATTTACCTGGTATCTTTTATGAAATATCCACCAGAAGCTGTCCAGCCACATTGCTTGGGCAAAAGGAGAAGAGAGAAACTTCTCCAATTCTGTAGCTGAACACAAAGACTTGGGGAAAAGTCACATTGTTATTGTTGACTTTCTTTTATTTATTCAAGGCCACACCAAGATTCAGAATCATCTTCCCACAAAACCTGCCTTCCCTCCTACGGCCTGCATCCTGTTACTGTCGATGCCCCATCTTCCCGAGGGTCACCTTGGAGAGCATGTATTTGGGGTCATCATGGATTGCCACCTTGCCTCGGGAGTGCTTGCAGTGGCCTGGCCCTGAGTTACGTGTGTGCCTGTCCTCCCTTCATGCTCCAGGCCTCTTCTGAGCGTGTGTTACCTTCACAGAGTAGGAGACTGAGATTTTCAGAGGAGGACAGCAAGGGCCAAAGAGCTGACGGCATTTGCCTAAAATAACACGGCCAGGAACACAGAGCAGGGCCAGAACCTGTAATCTAACTTTTTTTTTTTTTTTTGTCTTTTTGAGACAGGGTCTCACTATGCAGTTCAGGCTGGCCTTGAGCTCACTTTGTATTGAGGCTGGTCTTGAACTTTCAATGATCCTCCTGCCTTAGCCTCCCCAGTGCTGGGATTATAGGCGTGTGCCACCACGCCCAGCTTCAGAACCTGTATTCTAGACAGCTGCTCTTCCTCAGCTTCCCTGAGCTCTCACTGCCTGCATTTGTTCAGTCAGTTGTGACTGACAATCGCTTCTCAGCCTTTTGGCTAAGATCAAGTGTAATAGTGACTGACATCCACCAGATGGTCTACAAACACAAATGAGTGTGCTGAACCTGGGTGTGGCATGAACACCTGTAATCCCAGCACTCGAGAGGCTGAGGCAGGAGGATCACAAATTTGAGGCCAGCTGGGGCTACATAGTGAGTTCATGGCCGGGAAAAGACCAAAAACAAAACAACAATAGAATGATTGCATGTAAGATTTGGCTGAGTTAGAAACAAGCCCAAGGAATTCCAAGATTAAACCAATTATCTGTGAGTGCAGAAAATTTAGCATTGGTGGGCACAACCAGGTCTAGAACCTTGTCCTGAGCCTAATGCTGCCACTGTCACAATGCGACACAGAACATTTACTAAAGGTTTTGTTCTTCATTCACTCAGGTGGGGCATCCTCAGGCCCAGGTGGCAGCAGTCAGAGGCCCGGAAGGAGAAGGAAGAGAAGAACAGGCAGAGGGAGAGGGCAGTTGACGGTGGGGCTGAAGCGGTAGTGAGGACAGGAGGAAGGGACAGTCTGAGTTGTCCACTCCCTGGCATGGTAGGGCAACCAGTGAAGAGCTGAAGGGACAGTGACCAGAGCTGCTCTGGGGACCGAGAGTCACAGGATCATGAAGCAGGAAGAGGCACAGGGCACAGCTGCTGAGACTGCTTCCGGGGTCCTCCCCTGTCCAGACCTCCCGACAGTCACCCGTATTCTCATGTCCATTTCGTGTGCACACGCAGGGCCCCGCGGTGACATTCTGCCTTCCTCAGTCCCCAGTGTGTGCGAGGGCAAGGCTCACCAGGCAGAGTCCTCTCCCCAGGGAACAGGAAGAAAATATTCTAACTCGGGTCTGATTCAGAAAGAAATGAAGCCAAGCTTACCGCTCAGTCGGGGAACATGACCACGTGTCTACAGCAGGACCTGTGCAAGATGCTAATGGGGCACGTGACCAAAACACCCCAGGGACCACCTCCCTAGGAAAAACCATCTAGGTTTGGGGTGCACTTGGGCGGGGGTTCCCAGTCTAGCTCCATCCCCAGGGTGTGCGGCCCCAGGGGAGCTCCTCAGGCTGGTCGAGCGCCTGTGCTCTGTCCTCACCTTGCCACTCAGTGGGTTTTTCTCAGCCCGGACCACGTTGCCCACCATATCGCAGAAGCGCACCCCATTGGGGAGTTTGTTGGGCCTAGTGTCATTAAATTCGGGAGGCTGGTACAGCTCAGCCAGCAGATTTTTATCTGCAGTTTTCTGAAGCAAAAAAAAAAAAGGAGAATGTGGAAGTGAGTTCCATCCTTCTAACAGTTTAGGATGATAGGATTTCTTCCCATTTTTAATACGAAGGCAGTGTAACAATGTTATAGACCCTGAGCTATGCGTGGTGGCACACTCCTGTAATCCTAGCACCCAGGAGGCTGAGGCAGGAGGATTGTTGCGAGTTTGAGGTCAGCCTGGGCTACAAAGTGAGCTCAAGGCTAGCCTGAACTGCATAGTAAGACTCTGTCTCAAAAAGACAAAAAAAAAAATGTTATAGACCCTAAGACAATGAGGAGCCTTCACGGTTCCAGTATTGCTGACCAGACATACTTTATTTCTATTTTCCTTTAAAGGCTTTGAACAAAGGTATCCAAATATATATATGTAATTTTTTTTTGAGATAGGGTCTCTCTATATAGTCCAGGCTGGTCTTGAACTCACTATGTAGCCCAGGCTGGCCTGAAACTCACAATGATCCTCCTGCCCCAGCCTCCCAAGTGCTGGGATTACAAGCATGCGCCACCACACCCGGCACATATATGTAATTTAGTCATTACATACTTGTACACACATGCAAATATATTCTGCTTCATCTCCTTTAGGTTTTAAATCCAGCTGTATTGTCTTCAAAATTATCATTTAAAATACTACAATGTAATTGCTCACTGATTGTGTCTAATAATATTAGTCATGAGTAACCTGGTATATAGTCCCCATGATCTTCTCAAAATGGTAACATTGAATCAAAGGATATGACCCTATGACACTTTTTTTTTGGTATCGGGAATTGAATTCATGACCTCACACTTGCCAGGCAGGCGTTATGCATCCCAGGCCCAACCTTATGATACTTAATATATAACATTAAAAAAAAATGTAAAAGCCTGGGTGTGGTGGCTCACATCTGTAATTCCAGCACTTGGGAAGCTGAAGTAGGAGGATCATTGTGAGTTCGAGGCCAGCCTGGGCTACAAAGTGAGCTCAAGGCCAGCCTGAACTGCATAGCGAGACCCTATCTCAAAAAGACAAAAAAATAAAAGTAAAAATCCAGAAAA
Source organism: Chinchilla lanigera (assembly GCF_000276665.1). Classification (NCBI taxonomy): domain Eukaryota; kingdom Metazoa; phylum Chordata; class Mammalia; order Rodentia; family Chinchillidae; genus Chinchilla; species Chinchilla lanigera. Next base: position 24,766,832 of record NW_004955413.1, read on the forward strand.
GTAAGAAGAAATTAATTGCCATTCCCACACAGCACCTCCTGGAAACACTGGGACATAATTATTCTCTAACAGGCTCTGGTGATTTGCAATGGCAGAGCAGCTTGGTGATTCACTGCCCTGACCTGGAGTCACATAACAGCTCTGCCACTTCCTAGCTGTGCTGGAAACTGACAATCTCAGTACAACCTCAAACACTAGGCTTCATGCTGTTTTGGAATTTGCTAGGCTAACAGGTGTAAAAGAATAACAATAATGTCCTGCTTCCTACTTTCCAGCATGTAAAGTTCTGGGTGCATATGACCTGGGTTCTTGAAAAAAACTAGCAGGGCAAATCTTTTTTTAAAGACAGGGTCTCACTATGTAGTTGATGTTGGCCTTGAACTCACTGGGTAGCCAAGGCTGGCATCAGACTTGTGGCAATCCTTCTGCCTCGGCCTCCCAAGTACTGGGAATACAGAGGTGTACCACCATGCCCAGCAAGAGAATTGGTCATTTTTTTATACTATTGAACTTTATGTACAAAATAATTTGATTTCAAATAAACATTTAAGTAAAAACAAACGTTCTTTTAAACTGAATTTTTGTTTACATCTAGTGTACCATTCAAATGCTTTACCATCTTACATGATTTCTTCAAAATCTGTTATCAAGGGTACATACAGAAAAGCATTTTTTTATAAATAGAAACAAAGGGATTTTTTTCAGCTTTTATTATTATAAGATAACATAAAAAGTTTACTCAACAGAAGTAATTTCATTACTATTTGGGGGAAGGGGGAGAATTGCTTAAAAAATTTTTTTTATCTTTTATTTCTGTGGTGCTAGGGATCGAAGCTATGGCCTCACACACGCTAGGCAGGCACTGTAGCACTGAGCCACACCCGCAGCCCACAGGGGAGTCTACACTGGGGTGGACGTGAGGCGGGCCAGATTATGTGCTCTCCATTAGGATCAGCATGCAGATGCCAGGCTCCTCCTGCGCAGGGACAGGACCTATGCCGTGCACAGTAGAAGGCAGAGGCACATCCAAACATCGGTCCCCTTCCCTTTTATTTTTATTGGGACATTTGCAGTACGTAAGGATCGCATTCACCGTGGGGAACTGGTACACGGACATAACACATCATTCTTTTGAATCCCCTACCCCTCTCGCTCGGCCTCCTACCAGTTTGCAAAAGACCCATCTCCCTTACCCTTTTTATAAAGGTAAAGTTGGTAGTCCTGTGCGCCACGTCTGTGCAGGAGCTCGGTGCTTTTCTTGCTCTCTTGGCTGCAGAAGAATAGAGGAAGAGAAATCAGAAATGAGGAGCTCCAGGCACTGCCCACTGCTTGGCGGTAACTGTCCCTGTGACTTGTCACTCACCTGAGCTGCCAGGTGACACCACTCAGCCTGCTGGTCTCACTAGATCCCACTGTGTCGCTCACTTACTAAGATCCCCCTCCCTGGTGGACGTGGTGTGACGTGTCACTGGGAGGTGGTCCCTAGATAGTGCTGTCCCTCCCTCCTTCCTTGCCCAAGATCAGGACATCAGACTTAAGTCTCCTTCAGAAGAGGACAAAAACATCCTCATGTACAACTCAGGGTTCCTATTTGATTGGATTTTTGAAATTTAAAAATCAAGACTGGGGATACAGCTCAGGGGTACAGCACTTGTCGAGTATGTGCAAGGTCCTGGGCTGGGTCCCCAGAATTGCAAAAGCAAACAAAAACAACAAAAATTTAAAAATTATTGTTTTAAATAAAATGAAATCCCATGAAGACACCTTCAAGGCTATGAGAAAAGATTTTTGCCTCTGTCTCCTGGGCTGCTGCGACTTTTCTCTCTGAAAGCTTTCTTCTCCAACTCAAATCTCTCAATTGCCTTAAAAAACCAGAAGAAGAAAAATGGGCCATTAGAGACTGATGGAAATACTGGGGAAGGGGACCTGCTCTTTTGTACCCAAAAGGCCTGGGGCAAAGTCTGCACCCAGTACCTCCTGCCCTCCTCCTACAGCCCATAGATACCGGTATCACTGAAGTCCTCCCCGAGTGTCACCGGTACATCTACCTCCCAGGATCCTTTAATGATCAGAGATAAAAGTATGTGGTGCATTTTAAAACACTAAGACAGAGGTTATCAGATAGGGTTGTTATGAAATTATTAAATATCATGCCCTTGACCTTTTAAGAGTCCCTTGAGCTCTGCGTGGTGGTGCATGCCTGTAATCCCAGCACTCAGGAGGCTGAGGCAGGAGGATTGTTGCAAGTTTGAGACCAGCCTGGGCTACAAAGTGAGCTCAAGGCCAGCCTGAGCTGCACAGGGAGACCCTGTCTCAAAAAGATATAAAAAAAAAAAAAGAGAGAGTCCTTTGATCTCTGATTCCCTCCACTCCATCGCATTACCTTAGAAAAGGAAAGAAAGAAAAATGAACATCAGAGACCCATAGTTGTACTGATTGTCAACTAAGAGTCCCACACCGTGCTTGGATAACAAAGTTATCTATGCATCAGATGCTGGGTGCCATCTACCAGCATGGAATGGATGCTGAGAAAGCAGTCTGGCACTGAAGCAGGAGAAGTGGGCACACAGTGGAGGCCTGGTATATAAAGGAAATAGAAAACTCTGGTCCAAAGAGGATGGACAAGGTGGCCCAAGGATGGATTCTGCTGGCTGTAGGTATCAGCAGATCTGGCCAACTGCCTGGGCAGAGGAGCAAGGACAGGCAAGGAGTCCTTCCTGCAGGCCATGTGGGCTTGGGAGAGGCTTCTGACAGCCCCATCCTGGTTCTGACTGGCCATCAGGAAATCTAGGAGCCAGGCATGGTGACATGTGCCTATAATTCCAGCTCTTAGGAGGCTGGGGTGAGAGGAGGATGGGTTTGAGGCCAGCTGGGCAGCACAGTAAGACCTCATCTCAAAACAATAAAATACATCCAAGGAGCTGTGTCTATGCTGGGCACTCTCCCACCAGATCCTGCTTCTGGAAGGATAACATTTTTTTTCCTGGTTTAAAAAAAAACCTGTTATTCAAAATCCCAGAATTGACATGTGTATTATTGTTTTAAAATATGCAAACACAGAGAAGCACTATAATATAGAGTGGAAACTTTCCACACTTACTATCCCACTCTCTTTACCAGGGCTGACCCTGATCGCTGGGTGTCGATCCATCCCAACTCCCCCATGCACTGATGCACAGAGCACGTTCCAGCTGTGAGCCAGCTGTTCCTCTGAGCCCTGAGCTAAGGGCTGCATGGGCCTTGACTCATCTGACACAGCAACAACCCTAGCAGGGAGACACATCATTGTCATCTCTTTTACAGGACACGAGGGTTAAGTTACCTGTTTAGTGTCACGATATGAAAGAACACTAGAGTAGGAATTTAAACTCCTCCAGCCTTACCCAGCCTGCCTTCTCTCCCACAGATAAACACACAGATATGCAGAGTGCTTTTTAACCTATGTTGAACCATTCTGAGTGGTGTTCACGTATACTTGGCTTTTATCTGCAACTTAATTCTAATTCTTCTACCTGTAACTTAATTCTGTATTTGATGGCAGGGTAGTGG
>NW_004955413.1:24771193-24817176 GCF_000276665.1 Chinchilla lanigera
GGAGGAGGAGAGGGTCAGAGGAGGGGAGGGGAGGGAAAAGGAAGGGAGGGGTGCTGCTGAAGCGAGCCCAGACTGGAGGGCTGGGAGAGCCGGGAAACATGGGCTGAGGTTTATCTCATGAGTCCCTCTCGCTGTGTCTGGGGACATTGTATGGTGACACAGGAGTGAAAGAGGCCAAACGCAAGACCTATCATAACGGGGGAGAACAGAGAGCTGGTGACCTGATAAATCAAGCCGAGGTCTCCTGCTCCAGTGGCCACAACCGTAATGCAGACAAGAAGGTGACAGGCGCAGACCAGCGGAAATAGGCGGCCTGGACTTGGGCCTAGATGGCCAGGGCGTGACCTCCGGGATGGAGGGATGCAGTTTTGGGCAGGAGCTGGCCCACAGCACACAGGATCCCCGAGGGGCAACGCTTCATCACTGTAATCCTCCCCCTCACAGCTGCCATGCACAAGGGGGGCGGGGGACTCACCGGGCACAGCGGGAACTGACAGCAACATACCCCTTACCATGTGTCCTCGGCAGTGGCTTCTCAGGCAACCTTGCTGTGCTGCTCACAATTTCAAATATACTCGTCTAGGAGATTTTTAGATTTATGCCTCAGATATCTTAAGGACAGTTTTTTAAAACAAAAATAAAAACCCAAATATATCTTGGTGCCAAAACCAAAGATAGCCAAAAAGACGGAGTGTTCTGCCATCTCTCAGGAGCCATGCCACACAAGTGCCTCTTACCCACTCCTCAGAACTGCTGCTTCTCACAAGCCTTTGCAAGAGAGAGAGAGAGAAAGGAGGGGGAGGAGGGGGAGGGGAAGAAGAGGGGGAGGGGAGGAAGAAGGGGAGGAGAGGAAGAAGGGGAAGGCAGAAGGGGGAGGGGAGGAGGGGGGGAAGGTGGAATTGTTGGGGGTCTTATTCTATATTTTCTAAAATAAAGCTAGGTGTGGCAGAACACACTTGCAATCCCAGCACTCTAGGAGGCTGAGACAGGAGGATCACAAGTTCAAGCCCAGCTTGGGCAATTTAGTGACTTAATGAGACCCTCCCTCAAAATAAAAAATAAAAAAGGGCTAGGGTTGTAGTTCAGTGCCAAGCCCTGGGTTTAATTCCCAATATTGCCCCCAAATAGTGAATCAAAATTAACCTTCAGAATTCTAGTTTGTGGCCAAACATATAAAGAGCTCAGAGCCAGAATTCTGTCCTAAAAACTAAAAGGCAGAAGAAACTGAAACAACTTATCTTAGATCTTTTGGAGAACTGAAGTCATAGGGCAAATTACTGCCCCCTTAATAACTTAATTTTAATTCTTCTACCTGTAACTTAATTCTGTATTTGATGGCAGGGTAGTGGTCTTTCTCATGCAGCAGTAAAGAACAGCTTCACCTGAATGAAAAGCTATTTGATTACAGTACATGTATCAAAATTTAAAATTTTCTACCTAGGTCTCTACTGTGCAGAAATGCTTGCAAATGCTTCGGCAGCACCCCTCCCTTCCTTTTCCCTCCCCTCCCCTCCTCTGACCCTCTCCTCCTCCACCCGCTTCTCCTCTTCCTCCTCCTCCTGCCAGTTCATGCCCCTAAGCACCCTCACCCTTCCCACCTGGTGTCTTGTTTTCTACCAAGTTCCTCTGCCCCAGGGTTCTGACCTCCTGATTTGCCTTCACAGTATCAGCTTCCCATTCACCACCACTTTCCCAGGACTGACTTTTGGGGTCTGTTCAGCTGTTAAAGTCAGTCTTTTTGTTTGATTTAAAAGTGTTAAATACAGGGTGATGCATGCTTATTGTAAAATATTCAAACCGTCCATAAGCATATAAGTAAGAGGTGAAAGTCACCTTCCCCATGCTCCTCCTAGGACTAGCCATTGCTATCCACATGGCATGTGTCCTCCAGGATGTTTCTGGATCATTCTTTGTCTGTCTGTCTCTCTCTGTTTCTATTATTATAACCAGGGTCATACCATAGATATTGTTTTATAACAATAAATGGGAGAGACAAGTAGATACAGAAAATCACAACTCACTTGAACAGACGCCTCCACAGGAACCAGCAGGAAAAACTAAACTATCACTGATGAATTGCTGGAGGTTCCGGGATCAAAAAATTTATTCAAAAGGATCACAGTCCTAAATGTAAAATGGGGGCTGGGTGTGGTGGTGCATGCCTGTAATCCCAGCACTCGGGGTGGCTGAGGTAGGAGGATCACCACGAGTTCAAGGCCATCTGGGACTGCATCGTGAGTCCAAGGGCAGTCTGAACTACCCTGTCTTAAAACAAAACAGCCAAGTGTGGTGGCACACACCTGTAATCCCAGCACTCAGGAGGCTGAGGCAGGAGGATCCTTGTGAGTTCGAGACCAGCCTGGGCTACAAAGTGAGCTCAAGTCCAGCCTGAACTGCGTAGCAAAACCCTGTCTCAAGAAACAAAATAAAACAACAAAACAAACAAACCAAAAAATAAAATGCTAAATTATAAAAGGCCCAGAAAATAGCATAAGAGAAGACATAGATGACCTTGGGATTTTTGATGACTTTTTAGATATGACATAGAAGCACAGTCCATGAGAGAAGGACTTGAGAAGCTGCATTTCATTAAAATAAAAAGTTTCCACTATGCCAAAGACACTCTCAAGGCAATGAAGACAACCAATAAACTGGGAGAAAAAATTTGCAAAAGATATCACCAGCAAAGGTCTGTTATGCAAAATATACAAAGAACTCTTACAACTTAGCAGTAAGAAAACAACCCAATTAAAAAATGGGGAGCTGGGCAAGGTGATGTATGCCTGTAATCCCAGTACTTGGCAGGCTAAGGCAGGAGGATCACCAAGAGTTTGAGGCCAGCCTGGCCTACATAGTGCTACCCTGTCTCAAAAAAAAAAAAAAAAAAAAAAAATAGATCCAAGACCATAACTGATACCTTACCATAGAAGACATTCAGACGGTAAATAAGCATGTAGATAGATGCTCCAAATCACACAGCCTCAGAGAAATGTAAATTAAAATAACAAGATTGCATTCCATAAATAGTAGAAGAGCCAAAATCTGTAACACCAACACCAAATGCCAGTGAGGACAGGGAGCAAAAGGAACTCTCATTCATTGCTGGTCAGAAGGCAAAGTGGTAAGGGGGAAAAAGAGCTGTCCACTTTGAAAAAAAAAAAAAAAACAACTGCAAACCTTAGAAACCTTAGCTGTGCAAATATGCTTGCCAATGAATGGATACCCCACCCCCAAGTATGGCCACACCCTGATGGTCAGAGGCCTTTCCTTCCCAGAAGCCTTGTCTCAGCCCCAGCACCTGTAACTCACCAGGCTGTTGGCCAGTGGGTCAGGACTCGAGTCCATCTCAGTGATCCTCTGGTTCACCTGGGGAATGGATCCGATGAGGCACCCTGGGAGGGGGTCTGCTAAGGAAGCTCTCAGGGAAAGGATTACACACTACATCCTCCCACTTCATTATTTTGTCTATAAATGTTCACATTTTTTTTTTTATGGAGCTGAGACTGAACCCAAAACCTTGAGCATACTAAGCCAGCGCTCTACCATTGAGCTGAGAGTGGATTGGGGATTTAGACCCCAGCCCACTACACTTCACCTTCGTGGTTTTTTATTTTTGAGACAGGTTTTGCTTCATAGTACAGGCTGGCCTCTAATTCACAGTCATCATGCCTTAGCCTCCCAAATACTGGCATTTTAGGAATACCCACCCCACCTGACTACACTTCATCTTGTTTTAAGTGAAGTGCTTTAAACTGGGCATGGTGCCACATGCCTGTAATTCCAGCACTCAGGAGGCTGGGGCAGGAGGATCCTGCAAGTCTGAGGACAGACTGAGCTACATAGAGAGACCCTATCTCAAAAAAAAAAAAAAAAAAAAGAGCTGCTTTATAAATTATAAATGAAAGAAGACCACATTACAGGCACTCTGGGAAGTATGAAAAAGGAAACATTTGTGCTAACAGTTCTATTAGGATCTGGAGAAATTTCCTTCTGAGATTTTTTTTTAAATTTTAAAAACTATTACAGTAGGGGCTGGGGATTTAGCTCAGCGGCAAAGCGCCTGCCTGGCAAGCGCAAGGTCGTGAGTTCGGTTCCTATACCAGAGAAAAACCAAAAAAAAAAAAAAAAAAAAAAAAAAAAAAAAAAAAAAAAAAAAAAAAAAAAAAAAAAAAAAAAAAAAAACTATTACAGTAAAAGACACATTGCTGTGAATCCCCCTCAAAACATCAAACACATTTATCCCATCATTCTTGCAACTTTCTTTTTAAAAAATTTTATTAGTACATATTTGCAGTACACAATGATCACGCTCATCGTGGGCAGCTGGTACACGGACATAACTCAGCTTCATCTTTTCACATCCCCTCTTCCTTCCAGTCCCCCTCTCCCCAGCATAACTCTAACCTCAGCAGATGCCTGTTGTACTGCCCTGACTTCCGCCATTATTGTCAGCATTTTCCATATGGTTAAACAATCTTAATAATTATTATTTTCAACGGGATTATACTAATAATCCATTTAAAGGACAGGCCTTAATACACTCAGCTGCCTCTTGGCTACTGAATATTTAAACTGCCCGCAACTTCTTGCAGCTCTTAAGTAACGCTTGGATGCCAGAGTTGTGCAGAGAGCTGTCTCTGTATTTAAGAATATTTCAGGTATTTTTCTTTTAAAAAAATTGTTACACGTACATGCTTGCAGTAGGTGCAGCTTACAGTCATCTTGGGGAGTGGGTGCGCGCTCAGAATGCAGCTTGTTTCTGTTTTGCAATCCTTTTCCTCTTCCCTCCCCCATCCCTCCCTCCTCCTCCAAATCCCCCATCCTTTATTCTTCTCATTTATGTTTTGTCTCACTCGACTGAGAGATACCATATGGTATTGAACCTTGTGTCTGGTTTATTTCACTCTGGAATATTTCTTTAAGAGAGATTTTCAGGTGAGGGACAGCTGAGTCAAAGGGTATCATGACCCTGTTTGTCGCTGTTAAAATACGCTCATTTCATTGGTACCCCCTTGACTTCTGCATTTCTTTCTGTCTGAGCCTCTGCTGGCTTAGGATACAGCCTTCATAAAAGCTCCATAATCCTATCTCTCCTCACTGCTCTCAAAGAGGGCAGGCTTCACGCTCCCTTCTATTACCCTCAAGTGGTCTCACCGATCGAGGACACTTGAGAAATGAGGACACCAAGAAGGGACATGATAGATCAGAGAAAAGGAAATGCACTGGTGAGGCTGGGATGAGCGTGGGATTAAGAGGCGAGACGGGGCATTAGGAACAGGCCGAGCAAAATGAGCCCCTGTAGCAGATTCAGATGGGCTCATGCTTCGCTGCGCCGCCGGGAGAAGCGTGGCAGAGAGGCGAGCAGGGTGAGGGTGCAGAGTGGTCCGCGCACTTTGCCTGGTGCCTGCGTGCCTGATGATGAGACGGGAACAGTCCCGGGTTATTTATAACCTGAGAGGGCTGGAGGGGCGGGGGTGGGGGCCCCAAGATGGCGTTCTGTGATGCTGGGATGTGATTCAGAAGTGAGATCAGAATCAGTGAAGACAGGACCAGGGAAGGTGGATGCGGACAGACCCCGGATGGTACGCAAAGGAGCAGACAGAGGGCCCAGGCAGAAGGGCTGGCAGGGGAAAGAGGCGAGGTCAACCAGAGTAAAGACAGAAAACTGGGTCCCAAACTCACTTCTGCCTTATTCTTTCAGCAAATACCTCCAGGGCTTCCTCCTTTTGGACTCTTTCTGATTATACCAGCAACAGAACAAGTCAGGCTGGTGATGCAGCTCAGTGGTAGAGCGCTCGCCTAACTTGCGTGAGGCCCTGGGTTCCATCCCTAGTGACACAAAAATAAAACAAAACAAAAACAACTCAAGTCACTCCTTTGCAGTCTCACATTCTTACAGAGAAGAGGTTTAAGTACTTGAAAAAAAATTAATGGGCACATATGGAGGGGGCTAGTAGGTAACTTGCATTATAGACATAAGCGCCAATTATGCCTCTGTGACCTAACTCAATTAGGTGCATCTGGTCTGGTTTTCAGCACCGCCCCCGCAAGGATACTGGATAGCTCCTCCTCTAAATTCTTCCTCACAGCACTTTCCATTGCCTTCCATGCACTGAGCGAGAGCCCCTGCTGCTCAGCCAAGGGTATCACTGGGAAGAAGGTGGCGTTGATGATATCCATCTGCTTGTTGTAGTTCATCGTCCAGTTTCGTGTCAAGTGGCAAATGAAAAGTTCCCACGTTTAAAAGCCTCTCATTTCCCGCTCCAGTCTTGTTCTCTGTCTAATCAGCTTCCTGGAAATCACAAATAGCATAGAGCTGTTTCAGAAAACACAAGAGGAAAAAAGACCAACAAGGTCACCTGTTAAGCAGGGCTGATGGCCAAACGCATGACCCAGGCCTCTGTGGGGACGACAGGCTTCTGTCTGGGAAGCCCATTCAAGGAATAGGTATTCATTTCTTCAACATGTGGGCGCATGCTCCACCCAAGATTAAAAACTGTTCTAGTTTTAAAAATAAAAAGACTAGAGTACTGCAAAGCCCAGGCTTCCAGACTACCCAGCCAGCAAGCCTGTTTCCAAACTAGAAGTGAAAGCAAGGCTCTGTCACTCTGAGACTTAACTACAAAGCAGATTTGGAGTGGATGACCCCAAGTCTCCTTCCAAATCTCTGATGTGCTGATTGTAGGTTACAGTGCCCAATTCCTCAGCATGAAACTCTCACTCTACCTGCGCTTTCTGCTCCCTCCCAGGAAACTGGCCCCATCCCTGCCCTTCCTCCCTGGCTATAGAACACTCTGGCCCGGCTGCTCTCCTGGGTCCTTGTTTAGTGGCCAAGACTCTAACACTACCATTTCTTGGCCCCCCATGTCCAGAGCCAGTGTTAGTGGCCTGGTTATATACAGAAGTCAAAGCTTAGATCCTATCCTCAAGCAACTCACACATAATGGAAGGGGGAAAAAAAGATCAAGTTTGCTAGAAAAATTAACCCAGGTGGCCCCTCATCACTCCTCTCTCCCCTGGCTCATGCGTGGTCCCCATCTCTTCTCCCCAGCCATGCATTTCACACGCCTGACCCACAGAACTTCTTCCTGGCCCCTGACCGTGTTTTACTCTGCACACATCTATGCCTTTCATCATCCTCTGCGAAGCCCAGGGTTCCACTTTCATCTCTCTATTTCAGCGCTTAAAATATTGAACTACAATGACTGCTTCTACATCTTTTTCCATTAGGCAATTTGCCCCTTGGCGGTTAAGTTCATTTCAATATTTGATTTCTTTTAGCCTCACTTACTACATTGCTTCTGAGTCCAAAGTCGGATGGATCATAGGAAAGGCTGGCCCTGCCCCAGGTCAATACCCTTTCTTGTCCTCTGCTTCCAGTCATATAAGCAAAGGGGAGAAGGGTAGGAGGAGGCAGGTGCATTTTAGGGCTTCTCATTTTCCTCCCACCTGCTCCCCAGAGTGACTGGAAAGCTACAACACGTTTTCTGAGAAGCCAGGCTTAGGTGACTCTGTCAAAAGCCTCCTGACTCAGCTTAACATTATTACACTAATGGGAGGCTTCAGTAGCATGCTTCTTAAGTGAAATGTTTAAAATACACACTCTGTTCCCTGATGAATTTTTCATCAGAACATTTAAGGATAAGTATTTTTTAAGGCCTGATAAGTTTTCCTGTCATTACTTGATGAGAAGGAGGAAGAAAACTAGCTTCACTGAGTAGCGACACTGTAGCAAGCACTGTGTTACATCCCAGGGCAGAGGAGGGGGAACCTTCTACCCTCCCGGAGCACAGAGTCTTGGGCAGGAGAGATTTCAGTGTCCCCTACTGGAGGTCGGCATATCCTAGCATGTGAAAACAGTGACTACTGAATATTCCCCACCAGCCAGCAGTGTGCTTGTCCTGGGACAGGATGGTGAGATGAACCAGACTCGATCACTAATAATAGTGCTTACATGTACTGGGAAAGGGCTGGCAATAGAGCGCAGTGGTGCAGTGCCTACCTAGCACGTGTGAGGTTATGAGTTCAGTTCCCGGTACCAAAAAACAACAACAAAAAAAAATCTACTGGGGAAAGATTTGTTAAAGTCAAATAATTACATAGGTAACTATAAATTCTAATTCATGAAGGATAATTATGAATCATAATAATGGGTACCTGTCACTGTTGCTTCACAGGGAGGTGCACGGTGCTATGGGGGAGTCAAGGTGCTGAAGGAGGAGCAGAGTTCACTGGATGGAGTGGAGGGGAGGAATCTTACAAGCAGAGGGCAGCAGAACTGGAAAGGGTAGAAGAGGCTAGACCTGTGCTGCCCATCACAGAGAACACTAGACACATGTGACAGCTGACCCCTTGAATTGGTTAGTGTGACTGAAGTTAAATTTTATTTTACTTAATTTAAATCCAAAACCTGAGGGGCTGGGGATTTAGCTCAGCAGCAAAGTGCCTGCCTGGCTAAGCGCAAGGTTGTGAGTTCGATTCCCAGCACCAGAAAAAAACAACAAAAAAAATCTAAAACCTGAAACAGTATAAAATTTAAAATATTGATTAAATCTGAAAAGAGCATATTGCATTATGGATATATGGCGTTAAATAAAATATTCAAATTAATTCTATTTGTTTTGTTTTGACTTTTATCTTTTTTTTGAAGCAGGGTCTCGCTATACAGTTCAGGCTGGCCTTGAGCTCACTTTGGAGCCCAGGCTAGTCTTGAACTTGCAACGATCCTCCTGCCTCAGCCTCCCAAGTGCTGGGATTAAAGGCGTGTGCCACCATGCCAGGCTTTTCTTTATCTTTAAAAATGTAGCTACTCGTGATCTTTATGTATATCTAAAATGTATCAATAAAATCTAAATTAAAAAATAAATAAAATTTTTAGAAGACAGCTAAAAAAATAAAATAAAAATGTAGCTACTAGAAAATTCCAGGTTAGGTGGTCTGCTGTATGTTTCTGTTGAACAGTGCTGGGCTAGACAGTGCAGACTCTGGGTCCAGGACACACAGCTCTCCTCTCTTTGATGCAGTGTGGTGTAGCAGGAGGAGAACTGTGCGTGGAGACAGAAATCGGGGATCTTATCTCTCATTGCCCGGATGACCTGGGGTACCCTTTAGGGAGCCAGTAAATATCTCCTGAATGACCCGAGTTCCTTCGTTTACCACATGGCGCCAACAATACACGCTATCAGGACAGTAGGAGATCTGATTCTCCAGTTCTCTGCCCCTGGCTCTCCGGGCGACTTCGAAGTGGTCCGGGGCCTCAGTTTCCCTGGCTTGGAGAAGCCGAGAAGGGTCAGGGCATGAGGAGGGGACAGGCCTGCCCCGAACCCGTGCGCTGTCGGAATGGGATCATCGTCCGTCTGGCAGTTTGCCCTACCTGAAAGCATGGCAGAATCCGACGAATTTGTGACGGGTAGCGCCACTGGTTCCTCAGGGGACCCCACAAAGTTCTGGATGGGCACCTGGTACCCGCTGCCCCACATCCACCAGGAAGGAGTGGCCTTTGCTTTGGAGGGGGGCGTAGGAGATGAGTCGGGGAGAGGCCCATTTTGCTACTATGACCATGTCTGTGTATTCTCTAGGCAACGCCGGGCACGCTCACTAGTTTCACCTTTTCTACAACAATGGAACCTTTGCCTGCTTCAGCGGTGTCCGCCGTACGCCGTTACCAGGGTGACCGCCGCCGAAGGCTTGTGGACCAGACCAACGCATTTGTTGGGGGGAGAGTGTAGCTTCCCGTCCACCCTATAATACGGAGATGCAAAGTACTCTATAAAACACTTCCTTGGCATAATATATTTAGTATACTGGAGGGAGTCCTCAAGCGCCTCCGATGCTTCTTGGGGGCGCTCGCGTTGGCCCCGTGCCGGCACCCCCTCCTTCCTGGTGGTAGAGTCCAGGGCGGGCCCGCGCATGCGCAATGCGAAGAGGTAACGGCAGGCAGGTGATCCGGGTTGCTAGGGATCCGGCTGGGTCTTTGCAGGCATCTAGGGATTGATTTTGATCCTGGCTTCTGGGACGCTACAGGTATGTCTCTGAACCCGGCCGGCAGCGAGCCCTGGGGTCATGCGAGGGGAATGGGACGCCCCGGCCCCCTTGGAGAAGATCCTCAGGGGTTGCCCCAGGCCGTCTCCGCCTCGACCCAAGTGTGTTTCTTCAGGTGTGAGCTGGGATGGGAGTTGTTCCCCTTAAATAGGCTTAAGGGTGACTAAATAGGATCGTGCGTGTGGGGCTGGGGATTTAGCTCAGCGGCAAAAGCGCCTGCCTGGCAAGCGCAAGGTCGTGAGTTCGGTTCCCGGTACCGGAGAAAAACCAAAAAAAAAAAAAAAGGATCGTGCGTGTGAACGTGTGTTCGCAACCGTTAGTTGAGTCCGTGAGCCCTGGCGGCCCGTATACCTGTGAGAGAGGTATACCTGGTTGGCTCTTAGCTCTTTAGGGGACGCCTTTCCCTTTCAGAATCTGAGGAAAGCCAAAGATTCCTCCCTTACTTCTTGTCAGAATTGACGAATGTATTTTATGGCCTGTTGTAAACTAAAGCCTTGCACAATGATAAGCGATTAGTATCGTCTATAGATGGGGGACACGCCTGATCCTACTCCTCAGGGTCGCTGTGAAGGCCAAATGCCACGTCTTATGAACACTAAAGCACTCTACCAACTTGTGAGTTGGTTGCTGTTATTACTTCTGATTACAAATAAAGAAGCCAAGCCCAGGGGGGATAAACGCAGAGGGACCAGCAGAGTGATGGTTGAGGCAGGTGCTCTGCTTTCCCTTACCCTTTCCCAAGGAGTTTCGCTAGAAAGAAGGCCAGCTTCAGCCAAAGGGATGGCTTGTGTCCTGGCCCACAATACTGCTGCAGGACTGCAGGGTCGCAGAATCTCGGCCCAAGTTGTTCATGAGCTGTTAGATCTGACTTAAAAGACAGCTGGTCCAGACCCTTTCTTCCCCTCATCCATAACACAGTTGTGTGTCACTTAATGACTGGGACACTTTCTAAGAATGCATTGGGGTGTGGGGGGAAGCTTTCACCAGTTGTACAAATGTTGTATGGTGTACTTACATAAACCAAATGGTATAGTAGCCTGGAACACACATAGGGGACTGTGTGTGTGTGTGTGTGTGTGTGTGTGTGTGTGTGTTTGTATTGGCCTATTGCTCCTAGGACCACGTCGAACAAAAACTCATGAAATTAAATCAAGCACAAGAGAAAATGATGCATTTAATCGATGTAAATTTGAGATATCTGAGGGGACTGTCACGCTGCATTACCCTAAACTTTTGTTATAAGTAGGAGTACACTAATGATGAAAGTATAGTATAGTAAATACACAACGCAGTAGCATAGTCTTCTATTATCAGGTATTATGTGCTGTACATAATTGTGCATACTGTACTCATATATGACAGGCCGTGCCATAGGTTTGTTTATGCCACCGTCAGCATAAACATGCGGGCAGTGTGTTTTGCTCCAACTGCCTGGGCACGATATCAGTAAATGATAGGAATTTTTCAGCTCCATTATAATCTTCTTGGTTTTTTTTTTTGTACCAGGAATCGAACTCAGGACCTTGTGCTTGCCAGACAGGCACTTATGCCCCTGAGCTATATCCCCAGCCCACATTATAATCTTATGGGACCACTGTTGTGTATGTGGGTTTTTTGTTAATTGAAACTTTGTTACGTGATGCATGACTCAATGGTCAACAGTTCTTGGCCTAAAGGTTATGAGAATTAGTGAGCCATGCGTGAGAGGCCCCAGTTAAAACCTCAAGAAATTGAGCAATTCAGTTGAGGTTTAGCAATCAACTGAGGGCCAGAGCTAGGCCTGAACCCTTGTCTGTCACATCCAGGTAATGGCCTTAGGCGTAGTGCTCTTGGTGCAGTCAGGAAGATTAGCAAGAACCACTTGCCTTACTTTTCCTTCTTTGAATGTTTCCAGATGCTTGAAGGGACAGGGGCTGCCTTCTAATTATTTCTGGTTTTTTGTTTATTTTGCTCATAACTGATATATGAATATATTATCATTGAAAGAATCCATTAAGTCCAGAAATGTATTTAATATGATTTTATATTTCTATACATTTGTATATTTTAAATATATTTTATATATATTTTTTCATTCTTCAGACAGAGTCTTGCTATGTAGTTCAGACTGGCCTTGAACTCCGAGCAATCCTTGATCCTCCTGCCTCAGCCTCCTGAGGGCTGGGATGATTGGCATGACACCCAGCTTATATTATATTGTATCAGATGTAATAGCCAAATTGGAGGATTTTTTGAAACTGTAAAATGGCAATTTCATCCAAGGAAGTCAGCTACTCTCCTTCCCAGGTTTATCTTCATAATACATTGTGAATATTCCTGTTTGTCGTCTCATATGGGACTGTATTATACACATTTTTCTGTAACTTGCTTTCATGTTCAAACATGTGTTGGAGGCTTTTCTGGACAGTCTATATATAACTCTCTCACTATATGTAATTGCTGCTTAGTATTCCAGTATAAGAATGTGCCACAGTACATTTGGCTACACCAACCCTTAGTAGACATTTTGGAGTATTTCTTATTTTTCATTGTTATAAACAATAGAGAACATTTGTATATGTACAAGTCTTTCTGGAGGAAAATTTTAAAAATAGATTTGCTGTCCAAAAAGTATGCACATTGCTGGACATTGTAGCTCCTGCCTTTAATCTTAGCACTCGGAAGGCTGGGGGAGGAAAGGCCAGCCTGGGCTACATAGTGAGACCTGTCTCAAACAAGCAAACAGACAGACAGACAGACACAAAGTATGCATTAAAAATATTATTAGCTGGGCATGGTGGTGCACGCCTATAATCACAACACTAAGGAGGCTGAGGCAGGAGGATTGCTGCAAGTTTGAGACCAGCCTGGGCTACATAGTGAGCTCAAGACCAGCCTGAACTCCCTGTCTCAAAAAGACAAAAAAAGGGCTGGAGATTTAGCTCAGTGGCACAGCTCCTGCCTGTCAAGTGCAAGGTCGTGAGTTTGGTTCCCGGTACTGGAAACCCCCCCCCCAAAAAAGGTTGTGCCTAATTGTCCTTAAAAGAATTATAACAACCTACATTTCTGCTGATAATAAATTGTCTTTTTCTTCTACACCCTCACCAACATTGGATTTTTTTTTTCCGGTACCAGGAATCGAACTCACGACCTCGTGCTTGCCAGGCAGGTACTGTGCCGCTGAACTAAATCCCCAGCCCCCCAACATTGGATTTTTATTCATTCTTTTTGCCAATATGATAGATGAAACTGCTTCTTTCAAGAAATACCTCCCACCGGCTCTGGTGATGCACACTTGTAATCCCAACACTCTGGTGGCTGAGGCAGGAGGATCACCATGAAGTTCAAGGCCAGTTTGGGCTACATAGTGCATTCAAGTCAGCCTGAACTACATAGTGAGATCCTGCCTCAAAAAAACAACAAACAACCAAAAAATGTACCTCCCAAGTTATTAATACAAGGATAATTTGATATATACCTTTAACCAACTATGGCTATCTACCTTCGGAAAATTGGTTAATTTCTCTGAGCTCTAGTTTTCTCATCTCCAGTACAGATAAGAAAATACTGCTTCTCAGGATAATTGTATAGAGCAAAAGAAATATCTGAAGTGTGCCCAGCACTGAGGCTGACCCATACTTGATAGATAGGAAGTGATACTAGTTGTTATTGTGCATTTTCCTTAAGATCTTTCTGCCTGCACTCCCTTCAGTTTTATTCTTGTTCTGCTCTCTACAAATGTAAGATTAATCCTTTTCCCTCTTCTACCCTCTTTCCTTTCTCCAGCAGAAATGCCAGGGCCTTCTAATATGTTTTGGATGGTGGCATAGCTTCAGACCACCTCAGCATCTTGGTCGCTACCCCTGTCCCCTTCACCACCAAGCTGAAGCCATTAAGGTTTGTCCAGGTGTTGTGCTTGTCCTAAGTGTTGTGCTCAGGGCCAAATGCCAGCCCCTAGGTCAGTGACAGCGCACCTTTTAGAGCTTTCAGTGATACAAACAGCCCACTGCAGCACGCATGCTCTAGGTTGGCCACCACTGCCCTAGATTGTTGGTCTACAGTTGTGTTCATTTATAGACACCTGCCTACCAGTGACACTGGCATGAACACACATCCTCAAATGGCTTGATTTTTGTTTGCTTATTTACTTATAACTTTTTGCTTATTTGTTTGTTTTGAGACAGTATCTCACTATGTAGTCTAGGTTGCCCTCAAACTCGTGCAATCCTCCTGCCTCTGCCTCCCAAGTACTCAGATTACAGGCATGTACCACCATGCCCGGCTATTTACTTCTAACTTTTTTTTTTTTGCAGTATAGGGGATGAAGCCCAGAGGCTCACACATGTTGGGCACATGCTCTACCATGGAGCTCCATCTGCAGCCTGTTGGTGTAATTATATATCATAAATATACTTTTATATTGCACAGTATAAAAATTCCAAAGAAGCTTCTATACTTTCATAATTAACATTGGTGAAATTGATTTCTACCTCAGTGAGAACTTCATGTTCTCACTGGATACATGTCTTGTTAATCATGATGAATTTGACGGCTAAGGATATAGCTCAGTGGCACAGCATCTGCCTGGCCAGCATGAGGTCCTAAATTCGATTCCTGGTACCCCCCTCAAAAACAATCATAATGAATTTATACTATGAATTATCTTTTAATACAGTTGGTACAATTTTATTTATCTATTTATTTATTTATTTATTTATTTATGTATTTATTGAGACAGAGTCTCACTGTGTAGTTCAGGCTGGACTTGAACTCATATAGATCCTCCTGCCTTAGCCTCCTGAGTGCTAGGATTACAGGCAAAAAAACTTTGTTTTAAATAGTCTTGAAGGCTGGGCATGATAGTGCACACCTATAATCCCAGCACTAGGGTAGCCAAGGCAGGAGGATCGCCGTGCGTTCAAGGCCAGTCTGAGGTACATAATGAGTTTAAGACCAGCCTGAACTGCATAGTGAGACCCTGTCTCAAAACAAAACAAAACGAACCCTCAAACTTGAAAAAAAAGAAAGAAATATGCTTGAGATGATCCCTCCTTTTTGGGCCAGTGCCCTCTCAGATGTGATGCACTTGTTACTGCTTTTATCTCACAATGTGATCAAGGAAGACTCTGTGCCTAGGCGTAGGGAAACGGAAGCTCCGCCATTCTCTTCTTGCTTGCTGTGCTTTCGTTGTCATCTTCAGTCCCCCGTTTCTTTGAAGGGATCTTTCTAAGATACTTGTGCGAATAAGTTCACATGGACTAATACACGGGGACAAATGAACCCCAACCCTTGTCTTATACCATATCCAAAATTAATTCCAAATCCAGATGAATGGTAGTCCTAAATGTAAAAAGTAAAACAAAAAAATTTCAGAAATTAACTTAGAGATGGTTGTGTCGATGGATGCCTGTAATCCCAGCACACTGGGGGGCTGAGGAGGAAGTTGGAGCCCAGCTTGGAGAATTTAACATCTTAGCAAGACCCTGTCTCAAAACAAAAACAAAGGTAAAATCAAAACACATAAACTGGGCTTGGTGGTACACACCTGTAATCCCAGCTCTTGGGAGGCTGAGGCTGGAGGATCAAGTTGTGAGTTCAAGTTTGAGACCAGCCTGAGCTATAAAGTGAGTTGAAGACGGGCCTGAACTGCATCGTGAGACCCTGTCTCAAAAAGACAAAAACAAAAAACCATGACTTTGGAGTATGAAAAGTTCCTAAACAGGACATAAAATGCTAATCATTAAAAAGTAATAAATTGGCTTTCATTAAAAACCTATTTGAGGCTGGGCGTGGTGGCACACACCTGTAATCCCAGCACTCAGGAGGCTGAAGCAGGAGGATCGTTGTGAGTTCGAGACCAGCCTGAGCTACAAAGTGAGCTCAAGGCCAGCCTGAACTGCATAGCAAGACCCTGTCTCAAAAAGACAACAAACAAACAAACAAACAAAACCTATTTGATCGAAAACCAATAAGGAAGTAAAATGGGATCCTGTATACTTGGGAGGCCAAGGCTGGAGGATTGCAGGTTTGAGGCCAGCTTGGGCAACTTAGCAAGACTATCTCTAATACATAAAAAGGGCTTGGGATGTAGCTCAGTAGGTTTGTGCCCCAATACCTGTCCCCAAACAAACAAAAGCAAAAAGGCAGGTTGGGATATTGTTAGCACTATACATGCACAGAGTCTGTCAAAAACTATATATACCAGGAAAAGAAAAAAGTATAAATATTTTGATACTAAATTTATTGAGACATCATGAAAGTAATACAAGTTACCTTTGGCCTCTACAATTACAAGAGGTGCTCAAAGTGGAGCCATTAGCTTCCCTACATTTATTAGTATGGTGAACTGCTAGTATGTATACATTTTTTTCCAGCAGACTCTGTATATAACAAAGGACTAGCACTACCATATATAAAGAACCCTTACAAACCAGTAAGAAAACGACAAACCCAGTAGAAAAATGGCAAAAGACTTTAACAAGCACTGTCACAAAAGAGAGTACCCATAGGTCCAAAGAATATATGAAAAGGTGTACAATTTAGCTAGACACTGAGAAAGAGCAAACTGAACAGCACAATACCATACATACCTGCCAAAGTGGATAAAATGAAAAAGACAGAAAATGTAAAAGCTGTCTTATACATTGCAGGTAGGAGTATAAATTCTTACAGCCACTTTGGAACATTATTTAGCAGTATCTGTTAAAGCTAAAGGTATGAATGCCCTACAAGTCAACAATTCCACACTTAAGGACTAGAAAAATACATAGCAATCCAGAAATATACATCCAAGTGTGTTAACAGTACTGTTTTTGATAGTCAAAACCTGTATACAGTCTATATCCATTACCTGCAGAGTGGACAATTTTTGATGTGATCATGTGGTAGAATATTATATAGCAATGCAGTCATATGTGTTGGTATACTACTGTAATTCCAGCACTTGGGAGGCTGAGGCAGGAGGATCACCATGAGTTCCAGGCCAGCCTAAACTACATAGTGAGATCCTGCCTCAAAAAATAAAATAAAATAAAATATAGCAACACAAATGAAGAAATTACTACACAGAACAAAATGGTTAAATCTCATAAACACGATTCTGGGTGTAAGAAGCCACGTGGAAAAGAGGGCCTGTACAGGTCCATGGATACAGAGTCCATGGGCAAGGCTTGTGAGTGCTGCAGTGTTCTGTGCCCTGATCTGGAAGGAAGGGGTGTGTGTGTGTGTGTGTGTGTGTGTGTGTGTGTGTGTAGCAAAAACTCATGAAGCCTTACACAGGATTTGCAGAGCTTCCTGTGTTTGTGTTATAAATATGCTTCTAAGTATACTTTCCCCGCTGAAGCTGATGCTCAGTGGGGACAGTAGGGATGCTGTCGTCAGCTCTGGCGCATGGGGTCATTCCCTTTCCTTGATGACATATGGGCCAATCTGAGAGTGAGACACAAGGAGAGCTTTATGTCTTTAGAGTAGAATATAGCCGTGCATGGTGGTGCTCACCTGTAATCCCAGCACTCAGAAGGCTGAGGCAGGAGGATCGCTGGGAGTTTGAGGCCAGTCTGGGCTACAGAGTGAGTTTTCATGATTTGAGAACAATAGCCTAGGTCACCGACTGTTTGACCTTTCCTGATCCTAGGCCAAGGAGCATCAGCCTTTCCCCCAGCAGGCGAGATGCCTCTCTTTGGGAATATCTTCAGTCCAAAGAAGACGCCTCCTCGGAAGTCAGCCTCCCTGTCCAACCTGCAGACTGTGAGTGGGGCGGGGTGGCCTGGCGCAGCGGGATTTGGTGCCAGGGCAGCATGCGCCTTCAGACGCTTGTCCTGGGAGAGCATCCTCTCAGCTCACTGGCTGCCGTTGCTGAAGGATAGTCTCTCATTCCTATTTGGGAATAGTCGTCAGAGCTGATTTAAGAACTGAATGAGCCAAGCATGGTGGTGCACACCTGTAATCCCAGCACTTTGGAGGCTGAGGCAGGAGGATCACAGGAGAATCGTTGGAGGTTCGAGGCCAGCCTGGGCTACTTAAGTGAGTTCAAAGCCAGCCTGAGCTGCATAGTGAGGGCCAGTCTCAAAAAAGACCAAAAAAAAAAAAAAAAAATCTGAATGAGATGGGAGACTGAGGCAGGAGGATCATTGCACGTTCATGGTCAGCCTGGCCTACAAAGTAAGTTCAAATCCAGCCTGAACTGCATAGCAAGACTCTGAAAAAGAAAACAAACAAACAAACAAAAAAAAACCACAAATGAGACAATCTCATTACACTTTTTGGTCTCAAACAATATTATCTAATTTAACTTTCACTTTATTCACAAGACTTGGCCAAGAACTAATTTTAGTCATGCTTGAGAATCAAATTCGTTTTGAAAAGACAGTGATTTGCCACTATTAGTGGGATTCAAAAGGGTAATGTAGTTTCCGAGCATGTTTGGAAGCCATAACAATTGCATTGGGATAAATGATAGCATCTCCTTTGAATGTATGACCTCTGGTTTCAAAAGTTGTGTGACATTTTCTGGGTGTGGTGTTGCAAGCCTGTAATCCCAGCGCTTGGGAGGCTGAGGCAGGAGGATTGATGCAAGTTTGAGGCCAGCCTATGGTATGCAATGACTTCAAGGACAGCCTGAACTACATAGCGAGTCCCCGTCTCAAAACAAAACAACAAACAAAACATTATATGACAGGACTGGGGACATAGCTCAGTGGCAGAGCACTTGCCTAGCAGTGTGAGGCTCTGGGTTCATCCCAGTGTCACACTCACACATGCGTGCATACATACACACACACACACACACACACACACACGATAATTTAAAAATTATATATCACAAAGTCACACCACATGGAAATCAGTTTCTGTTCTCAGCTATGAGATATCACTCCATCTCCAGCACACAGATACACACTGACCCTATACACCAGTGGTGGTGAATCTATGGCACGTGTGAAATCTCTAAAAGTGATCTCTGTCACTAAATCTCTAAAATCTCTATCAGTGAAATCTCTAAAAGGTTCTCCATCACTGCTATGTACTGTCACCTTCCTTTTCTGCTGAATTTTTTTTTTTTTTTTTTTTTTTTTTTTTTTTTTTTTTTTTTTTTTTGCTTTTTTTGAGACAGGGTCTTGTGTGTAGTTTATGTTGGCCTTGAACTCACTATGTAGCCCAGGTTGGCCTTGAACTTGTGGAAATCCTCCTACTTTAGCCTCCTGAGTACTGGTAGTACAGGTGTGTGCCACCATGCTCAGCATCTCCTAAAATCTTTTGAGCATGTGGGATCAGCTTCAGGGTCTTCATCCCCCATAATCCTGCGCGTCACCGTCCTATACACCATTCCTGGCTCTCAGACACCATGGAGGGACACAACCTGATTCCTTGGCCCTTTTCCTGCCGGGCTGGTAGTACACATCAGCTGGACCTTCACAGGGTGTTAGGGCTGAGGTTTAACCTCAGCTTTGGGGGCCTTGAGTCCATTGTCCCTAGATAAAATCACAGTGGAGGGCAGTGCCTCTGTGGCCAGGGCTGGGCATGCTGGGTCTCAGTCTCTGTTGCCTCCAGGCCCTGGGCCCCTCTCTCCTCCCTGTGTGTCAGAGATACAGGAGCACCATGGGCTCTCAAGCCGACCCTGGCCTGACACAGATGTGCTTCCGTGACCGAGGTGTCAATGGTAATTAGGGTCAGCCCTCCCTGCAGCCCTTCACGTCCTCCCTCAGCTCCTCTTCCTGCCCTTGCTTTCTAGACACCCCCCAGTACTAGGATTGAACCCAGGGCCTTTGCACTGAACTGTAACCCCAGCCCTTTTTTATCTTTTATTTTGAGACAGAGTCTCTCAGAATCAGCCAGGATGGGCTTGAACTTACAGTCCTCCTGCCTGAGCCTCCCAGAGTCTGGGATTACAGGTGTGCAGCACCGTGCCTGGCCTCGACCCGCTTCTACCTCAGGTGCCCATGTCTGCAGGAGCCTCCTCCGTGCGTGGCTTTCCCTCCCTCTCCTGCAGTCTTCTTCCCTATTCATTTGTTCCAGAGCTGATAACTGATAACTTTTTATGTGCCAGCCACTTTTCTAGGCACTGGACATAAAATGGATTAAGAAGAAAAAAATCAAATCTCTGCCTTCATGGGGCAAATATTTTAATTGGGAGGGGTACAGAAAGTAAGTTTGTGTCAGGTGATAACAGGTGCTTTGGAACAAAGCAGGGGCTGGGAAGGGCATGGTGGCATTGGAGTGGTCACTTTTTTT
This sequence comes from Chinchilla lanigera, assembly GCF_000276665.1. NCBI lineage: Eukaryota > Metazoa > Chordata > Mammalia > Rodentia > Chinchillidae > Chinchilla > Chinchilla lanigera. The sequence goes on from NW_004955413.1 coordinate 24,791,444, forward strand.
TGTCTTTTTGAGACAGGGTCTCTCTATGCAGTTCAGGCTGGCCTTGAGCTCACTTTGTAGCCCAGGCTGCTCTCAAACTCGCAAAGATCCTCCTGCCTCAGCCTCTCGAGTGCTGGGATTACAGGCATGAGCCACCACGCCCGGCTGGAGTTATCACTTTTAAGTAGTATGGTCAAGGAGGCCTGAGAAAAAATGAGGCACTTGAAGGGTCCCTGCCATGTTTCTCCCCACCCGCCCCCCTCCTTTTTTCGCAGCACTGGGAATCAATCCCAGGTCCCTGCGCATGCCAGGCAAGCAGTCTCTTCACTGAGCTACACCTCCAGCCTGGCTGCTTCTCTGATCTGCTGGGTTCTCCTGTGCAGGGGTGAAAGCTTCCCCAGGGCAGAGTTGGTCAGCACCTAGTCCTGGCTCAGGCTGGTGCTCAGTGAGTTATATAAATGAATCCAGAGATTGGACTATCCCACATTAAAAAACTGCTCCTATTACTACTATGAATTGGGTGTTGGAAGTTATTTCTTTTCCTTGATGTATGTAGCTCCATAGTAAGCAAATAATGTACCCATACATTTTAAAAGGAGTTTTCGAAGCCAGATGTGGTGGTGCACGCTTGTAATTGCAGCACATGGGGCGGCTGAGGCAGGAGGATTGCAAGTTCGAGGCTGTCCTGGGGAACTTGGTGAGCCTGTTTCAAAATAAAAGTTAAAAGGGGGTGGGGCCGGGGTGTAGCCCGGAGGCAGATCACTTGCCTAGCCTGTGTGGGGCTCTGGGTTCAGTCCCCAGCAGCACATACGCACGCACACGGAGAGGCGCGCTCACCCACACACGCAGAGTGCTCGGCGATAGAGAACAGAAATGCATTGTTGGGGTCTACAGGGAGCAGAGGGGGAGCTGGGACGGGGGCTCCTAATCCATAGCTCCTGAAGCTGTCACGTAGCGTCTCCCCCACAGTTGGATCGTTCAATCCGGGATGTGGAGCTGGGTCTGAACTACGGAACCCCCACGATGAACTTGGCGGGGCAGAACCTGAAGTTTGAAAAGGGCCAGTGGATAGCAGGTGGGCCACGTCTACTGCCGTCTTGCCAAACGAGGCCGCAGAAGGAAATCCCTGCGGTTACTGCAGCTCTCTCCTTCCCACAGAGGCCGGCATCAGTGGGGGCGTGGAGCAGAGGGAGATGCAGCGCCTCCGCAGGCGGAACCAGCAGCTGGAGGAGGAGAACAACCTCTTGCGGCTGAAAGTGGACATCCTGCTGGACATGGTGAGGAAGGGGATGGGAGGGGATGCCTGGCTTGTCCCTTGGGTCATCTCATACCACCGATACTTCACTGTGCCTGTTTGTCCAGATACATTACTTTGTATCAAAGACAAAGCCAAGCCCAGGTGTGGTGGCGCACACCTGTAATCCCAGCCCTTGGGAGGCCGAGGCAGGGGGATCGCCACAAGTTCGAGGCCAGCCTGGACTACACAGTAAGACCCTGTCTTAAAAAAAAAAAAAAAAAGACAACGAAGGTATAGTCCCACCTTTGAGGTCGTGACAGGACCCGCAGGTACAGTGCCTTTTGGTAGGGGCAACAGAGGCTGTGCAGGGTCTGGTGTTAGTTTTGCCAGTCAGGAGACTTCACGGAAGAAGAGACATTTGAGCTGAGCTACAGGACGGTGGCAGGATGGAGGAGGAACAGGGAGCGATCTGCTTCTGCTCCGTGTCCACACCAGGCAGGCTCAGACCTGCAGGGGGCGCTCGTTGCATTAGGTGACGGTGCGGAGGGCGCTGTTGGGGCTGGAGCAGGTGTCCTGGAGTCGGTGTCACTGCTCAGTGACAGTTTCTTCAGCAAGAAAATGGGCATCACAGTGCCATCGTTGGCCTCCTAGTGAGTTAATTAAGCCCAACATTTGGAGCAGTGTGTGGCTTAGGAATCACAGGCCTTATTTCCCAGTAAACCAAGCTCTATGTATCGATGTCTCTGCAGAGTGCTCTGTAACAGAGAGCAGAAATGGATTGTTGGGGTCCCTGTCCTGTACCTTCTTACTCCTCCTCCTCTGATATCCGGTGGAAGATCCCGATGAGCCAAGTCATGTTCTTTATAAAGCATTTCCCCCCAACTATGATTATGTGAGCTACAGCTCAGAAGCAATTTAAACTCTAATTGCTTAGGCTTAGAATCACCACTGTCTTTTCATCCTCTGCGGCCTGCAGTCTTTATGCTGGGCATGCCATGAATCACTGCTTATCAAATGTGGGCAGAGTAGACGGTGAATGTTCTTTGAGCACCTGTGCCCCTGGGTCCCGAGTGGCCACCCTGCCAGGCCACCCCGGGTTTCCCATCGCGAGGCTGCAGGGCTCGCGGAATCCAGCGGGCCTTTCCCAGGCTGGCCTCACAGAGCCCCGCAGAGCGCAGGTACCTCCCTCTTCCTAACGCTTGCTGCTTCCCTCCCAGCTCTCTGAGACCACTGCCGAATGCCACTTAATGGAGAAGGAACTGGAGGAACTGAAGAGCGTCGGCCGGAGAAGGAAATAAGACCGGAGACGCCGGTTAGGAGCAGGGAGGCTCCCACCATCGGGGGCGTAGGGTGAGGCTGAGCAGTTTGGTTTTTAGCAAAACTAGTGGATTTGGCCCCAGAACACAACAGCAGGCACTGGCACCCTCTGTTGCCAGAAGGAAGGTGGCACAGGATGGAGGAAGCCGGGCAGGGCAGTGGCTGGGATGCCAGGCTGCAAGGAGATCCCAAGAAGCCAAGGGGGTGGGAATCTTTGGGAGCAACGGCCCATGTCCCCAGCGCCCTGTGGGACAGTGCAGTCGGGAGCCGCAGCTGAACTCCATGGACTCCATCATCTCCCCACCTCTGCTGGACTTGAGGGATGGCACAAGCTCCACAGAGCCCACGTTTAGGGGTCTGGAATAAGTGACTGACTCTCTTGGTTCTCTGCCCCCCGCCAGGCCACTCGCCCCTGGCCCGTGAAGAATGCTCATCCCCAAAGCCACAGCTGCTCTGGCGTCAGCTTCCCAGCAACAAGCACCAGCCTTCCACAGCAACACTATTTTTGTGCTATTTTCCTGTTTATACTCTTTCCTTTGTATTAAATGATACCGAACGACCCCTCAGTGGCCCAAATGACTGCAAAAAGCACGGGTGCCTGAAGAATTAACAGGAAAAGACCAAACTCTCGGTGTGGGGAAATGGCAGCCTTGCAGAGGACGGTGCAGCTTTCCTGTCCTCCAGAGGAGGCGACCTGGAAGTGAAATTGTCTCCGCATGCCCAGATCCTCTTGCCCTGCTGCTTTGGGAGTGGGACTGGCCTGGCCCAGCAGGGACCAGTGGCTGGCACGGAATTCCTATCTGAGTAGTGGGAGCCAGGTCTTTGTGGCCGAGAGGAACCCAGTGGTCATGAGGATGCAGGCACCCAGCCCAGGGGTTTAAACAGAACTGCAGGTTTCTGTAGCCACACTGTGCCCGGCACCGAAGTCTTTGCACACACCATCTCCTTGCCCCCGGCGCAGGCCTGTGCCCCTAGACTGTGAGCATGACTGTCAGCAGATGGGTCAGACGTTGCAGGGACCAGGCCAAGAGCTGTCATGGGACCGCAGGACAGACAGGGATTTGCTAAGTCACTGAATTGCCCAGGCTGGGTTTGAACTTGCGATTCTCATGCCTCAGCCTCCTGGGTGCTGGGATTATACAGGCATGTGCCACTGCAGCTGGTGCAAATGTGCATTTTTTTGTGGGAGAGGCTTGGAGCTTTTTTAAGATTCTCAAAAGAACCTGCCTGACCCCCTGCTTCATTGAAGAACTACTATATCCTTGCCAGATGTGGTTGTACATGCCTGTAATCCTATAGCTCTGGGAAGCTGAGACAGGAGAATATCAAATTGGAGTCCAACCTGGACAACTTAGTGAGACCTTGTCCCAGAAGAAAAAATAAAAAAGGATGGGGGTGTAGCATACTGCAAAGGCCCTGGGTTCAACCCCCCGATACCCCCACAAAACAAACCTGAAGCCCTGCTACACCCTATATCGCCCGTCTCAGATTCCGACAGGGCAAAAAGAGCAAAGGTGGCCATTGTGAGCTTGAGTGATGAGGGGTGGAGGAGCAGGAGCCCAGGGTCCCAGGACCCCCTGCCTCCAGCAGGAGGGTCACTTGGCCTCCAGCTGGCACCCTTGTGCTTTGTTCATTGACGTGAGCTCTGGCCTGGCATCAGGCCCACCGCGTTGCCTTTGCAGCTGAGCACTGGTCTTTGAAACCTTCAGGGATGCCGCGCTCAACTGGTTTTCTTCCTGGCCCCTGGTCTTTCTTTATCCCCTTCCTCAGGCCCCATAAGTACTAGAAGAGCTCTATTACCTTAAACAGAACCTTTTTTTTGTCTTTTTTTTTTTTGTACTGGGAATTGAACTCAGGACCTGTGCTTGCCAGGCAGGCGCTTGTGCTGTTGAGCTATATCCCCACCTTTTTTGTCTTTTTGAGACAGGGTCTCGCTGGGTAGTTCAGGCTGGCCTTGAACTCACTTTGTAGCCCAGGCTGGCCTTGAACTCACTTTGTAGCCCAGGTTGGCCTTGCACTCACAGCGATCCTCTTGTCTCAGCCTCTCAAGTGCCAGGATTACAGGCATGTTCCACCATGCCCAGCCCCAGAACATTTTTAAATACCATGTATTGGCCAGGTGTGGTATGGCACATGCCTGTAATTCCCAGCTGCTTGGGAGACTGAAGCAGGAGGGTCACAAGTTCAAACCCTGTTTGGGCAACATAGCGAGAGCCTGTCTCAAAAGTAATATAAAAGCTGGGTGTGGTGGTGCACACCTGTGATCCCAGCATGTAGGAGGCTGAGGCAGAAGGATCACCACAAGTTCAAGGCCAGCCAGGGTGACACATACTCGGGGGAGTTTTGAGATCCTGTCTCAAAAAAAAAAAAAAAAGTCAAAAAAAGCTGGGAATGTAGCTCAGTGGTAGAGCACTTGCCTAGCATATGTAAGGCCCTGGGTTCCAGTCCCAGTTCAGGAAGAGAAAATATAATCATGCATCATTCTTGTCAATAGAAACAAAATTAATTGGTTTTCCAAAAGACTTACTTACAGTGTTAATTACTTTCCACCTGGAGAGTCACTGATCTGTGCTTTCTACCAAAGATTGGCCTCTAGCACTGAGCACACGCCTATAATCCCAGCTACTGAGAAAGCTGAGGCAGCAAGATTTCAAGTTTGAGCCTCATCTGAGCAATTTAGAAAGACCCTGTCTCAAAAATAAAAAGGGCCAAGGATGTAGCTCAGGGATCAAGCACTTGCCTAGCCCTGGGTTCCATCCCCAGCACCACATACATGCAAATCAATTTTAAAAATGAAATCCATCCAGGTGTGGTGCCACATGCCTATAATCCCAGCACTTGAGAGGCTGAGGTAGGAGGATCATTTCAAGTTTGAGAGCAGCCTGGGCTACAAAGTGAGCTCAAGGCCAGCCTGAACTGCATAGTGAGACCCTGTCTCAAAAAGACAAAAGAAAAGAAAATTCTACAGTCGCAGCTGCCCTGCCCACAGACTGAAGGCCTGAGCACTGATCAGAGAACCTGCTGGTCGCAGAGCCCTGCTGCAGTGTGTAAGCATATGACCGTTATGAATCAGATAAGAATCTGGATTCCCCCGGGCCTCACTCCATGGTCAGTTACCTACAGGTGTATATCAAATTACCTTTAATTAGTAACGTAGGGGCACATGTAAAAGCATGCACAAAAACAAAACAAAAAAATCGAACAAGTAAGAAGCATTTACATCCACTGTATGGTTGAAAATTAAAATATGGCCAGGTATGGTGGCACATGGGGAAAGGACACTTCCATTTACTATTCCAAAAGTACATGATATAGTTCTTTGGAGACAATTAGCTAATACCTAGCAAAATTTAGTCTCATTTTGAGGTGCTGAGATTATACCCAGAGCCTCGAGCATGCTAGGTGAGCAGTCTACCCCTGAGCAACACAGCCAGCCTCCTAGCATTATTTTGTTCTTAAAAGCAGAATATATTTATTGAGGGAAAGAAAGCTTCTGTCTAAGAGACAGACAGAAGGGGGGCCTGAGTGGGTTGCCCCATAGCAGAATTCTAAATGTGCATACTTTCTGGCCAGCAAGCCAGGCCTACTTCTAGAAATCTGTCCTCTAGAAATACCTGCAGTGACCCTACACTATGCCTCAATTTTTTTTTTTTTTTTTTTTAGACAGGGTCTGGCTGTCAAATCCAGGATGGACCTGAACTCACTATGTAGACTAGGCTACTTTCTACTCATGGTGGTCCTCCTGCCTCAGCCTCCCAAGTGCTGAGATTATAGGTGTGCATCACCGTACTCAGCTGTTTCTAAAATTGGTATAAGTGGGAGGCAGAGGCTAAGGTCACATAGTGAGTTGGAGGCCAGCCTGGGGTACATAGTAAGACCCTATTTAAAAAAAAATAATAATAAAAAATGTAAAAAAAACAAGCCAAATAATCCAAATAATAAACCCCAAGCCTGGGGTACGTAGTAAGACCCTATCTTAAAAAAATAATAATAAAAAATGTAAAAAAACAAGCCAAATAATCTTGGGGAGGCTGACGCAGGTTTGAGTCTTTTTTTTTTTTTTTTTTTGGTTTTTTTTTTTTCTGGTACTGGGAACTGAACTCACGACCTTGCGCATGCCAGGCAGGCACTGTGCCACTGAGCTAAATCCCCTGCCCTTTTTTTTTTTGTGTGTGTGTGTGATCGCAAGTTTGAAGCCATCCTGGACAATTGAGTAAGATCCTGTCTCAAATAAATAAATCAAGCAAGCAAGCAAGCAAGCACACAGCACACCTCATCCATCCTTCAGGGTTCTTACCTTTGTTTTGCTTTTGGTGACACCGGAGTCTTAGGGCAAAAGCCTGAGGTCCAGGAGTCCTAGCAGATGAGGCTCAGCCGCCTGTCTGTGACAGCAGTTGAGATGAGGCACTGAAGGACAGGGAAGGAGCTGTCATCAGCATGGCCATGCTGAGAATCGCAGATAAAGAGCATCAAGATCTGGCTGTGAGGGGCAGCAGCGCTGGGGTTTTATAGGGAAGGAGAGCAAAGGCAAGGGCTGGGTGTTTGCACAGCTGGGAGTGTGCAACCGGCACTGTAGCTGATCCTGGTCAGGCTGTGTGATTGGTACCTTGGGCCTGGTTCGGCCATCATCAGTTGAGGGGCTTTTAGGTTCCCAAGGGGAGTGTCTGCTCCTGATTTGAGGGCAGCCTCACTTCCTGTCCTGGTAATTGCACCTGTTGGGGGTGGGGACCTCATCATCGGGTGGGGAGAGTTGCCAGGTTTTGTTTTTCCAAACTTTCCTGGAATCCGAGGTGACTGCAGGTTTAGGACAATGACCAGAGACTTCTACGCATTGCCCCAGCAGGTCTGGAACTGGATGTTGACAAATCTGACCACTGGATGTTCCCGCAAATCCTGAAAATGAGTTGCTCTTATTTTGGCTTGCACGGGGTGGGGTGGGGGGAATAGACTGGTAGATTTAGGGCTAGTCAGACTTGTATCACAGACACACACACACACACACACACACACACACACACACACACACACACACCCCGCTTAAGTGATTAACATGCCCCTGCAGACCTGAGCGGGGATCTGACCCAAAGCATTAAAGTAATAAATGAAGGAAACTGAAGGAGAGATGCCAAGCTTCACTCTGCTCTTAGTTACCCACTGGGCATCTGCCGGCCCAGCTTTTAGGTCCTTGTTACATTGGTACCTTGGGCCTGTTTACTTGCTGCTTCCCCAAAGACCAATAAACCAACAAACTGCTAACTTATTCCTACCAATTGCCATCCCTCACAGGAAAATAAAACTGAGTTTGTTTGTTTTCGTCTTTTTGAGACAGGATCTCGCTATGCAGTTCAGGCTGGCCTTGAGCTCACTTTGTAGCCCAGGCTGGTCTCGAACTCGCGACCATCCTTCGGCCTCAACCTCCGGAGTGCTGGGATTACAGGCGTGTGCCACCACGCCCGGCTAGGAAAATAAAACCGGATTGGTGTTTCTCAAGGTGCGATCCCAGGGAGGCTTGTTAAAATCTAGATTTTTAGTCCCACCCTAAACTCACTGCACAGAAATACTGCGGAAGCAGCCAGGAGTGCTCCCTTAGCAAGTTTCCAGCTGTTTTTCTGCCTGCTGAAGTCAAAATCTCCAGGTAAACCTGGCGGAGGGGCGGGGGGGACCCGCTGAATGGAGCTGGAGGACCCGAGGGCCAGAGGGCGCCACTCTCTCGCGGCCCGCGCGTCTCGCTGCCGGAAGGGCGCTCTGTCCGCCGCGGCGCAGCGCTCGATCGCTCCTTTCCGCGTCCGGTGTCCCCTGCAGTCATGGCCGCCGCACCCGCCGCCGCCGGGGCCGGGGAGCCCATGTCCCCAGACGAGTTGCTCCCAAAAGGTGATGCTGAGAAGACTGAGGAGGAGCTGGAAGAGGACGACGATGACGAGGTACTAGGTCCTCGCCGTGCGCGGGGCGGGGAGTGGGCTGGCCCGGGGGTGTGGGCTCCGCGTGCTGTGCCTCTGGACGCGGCGGCTTCTCCGGGAGGCGGGGTTAGGGACCCCGCTGGGCCCCGGCGTGCCCTCGCTCCGGGGGTTCGGCGGCTCCTGGAGCCGCAGCGGGGCTGGGGGTGCCTCCCGCTGCTTTGGCCAAGACCCGCGCCTCCTCTCCCACAGCTAGACGAGACCCTGCTAGAGAGACTCTGGGGTCTGACGGAGATGTTCCCCGAGAGGGTCCGGTCCGCGGCCGGAGCCACTTTTGATCTCTCCCTCTTTGTGGCTCAAAAAATGTACAGGTAAGTGGCGAAGGCAAAAAAAAGACATTGGGGGCGCGCAGCGGGTGAGTAGTGCTGTGAAAGAACACGGGCTTTGGAAGCAGCAGACCTGGGTTCGAGTGACCTTGGGCTGGTTGGTTGCTCCCTAACCTTTCTGAGTCCTAGTATCTTTTTCTGTAAAGTGGGATTCTTACTTAGCAAGGTCGTTATGGGATCGTTTCAGGTTATTAATGTCTGAGCAGCGTAGTAAGAGCTCAGGAGAATGTGAACTGCTGTCACTAGACATTACAGCTCCCAGCACCGCTGCTCCTGTCTCTTGTAGGTGTGTGGTGCAAAGAGGGAGTAGAATGCACGAATAGAAACACTGGTACTAGGGGAGACGTTTGCTTATTGGCTCATTCGTGACCAGGCTGGCTGGTTTTGGTTTTTGGTTTTTGGTTTTTTTTTTTAGTTTTTTTCCGGTACCAGGAATTGAACTCATGACCTTGCGCTTGCTAGGCAGGCGCTGTGCCGCTGAGCTAAATCCCCAGCCCCTGGGCTGGCTGGTTTTGCTTGCATCTCTCCATGCTCACCCTCCCTCTGCAGGTTTTCCAGGGCAGCCTTGTGGATCGGGACCACTTCCTTTATGATCCTGGTTCTTCCTGTTGTCTTTGAGACCGAGAAGTTACAAATGGAGCAGCAGCAGCAGCTGCAGCAACGGCAGGTGAGCCTGGACTCTGGGCTTTTTGCCAGTGGGAGACTGGAGTTCTTTCTTTCTCCAGCACCTGGGGAGACTGGCAGTTAATGTGGGGGTGGGGGTTGGGATCGGACCCCTGCTCAGCAGTGTCTGTTCCATCAGGCCTGGTGAAAGTGACACGCCTAGGCCTATACAGTGTCTTACTCCTCTTTTTCTTTTCCAGATACTTCTAGGGCCTAACACAGGGATCTCAGGAGGAATGCCAGGGGCTCTACCTTCACTTCCTGGAAAGATCTAGATTATTAACTGATAACATTTGAGCTGTCTTGGTGAGAGAAGTTCAAACTCAGTTTGAACTGCTGATTGTTTGTAATTTTTTTTTTTTAAACTTTGGCACATTGATCTAAACTTGGGAGAATTCTCCCTTTGAAGTTTCATGGAGAATCCCAACCTGCAGCTGTGCCCTCCACGCTGCCCTCACTGTCCTCCTTCTGTCCTCGCTGATACCAGAGTGCAGCTATGCGGACGGTTACTTCAGCTCTGGCCACCCAACCCCTTTTAGTCAGCTGCTCCTAACTATCCCATGATGGCGTAGAAACTGACACCAGTGGAAGGGACGGACCCCGACCATTAATGACTGGTTTTGGTTTTTTATTTTTTTCTTTCCAAGAATGGCCATGTTGGGGAGGGATGAGCACACAGTACAAAGCCGGCACAGTACAGTACAGCTGTAAAGCGCTGGGAACCTCTGTGCGTGTTGGAGGCGGCGGTTCTTGGCAGCTTCGGCCACAGACGAGGATGATGGGGCTGTGGGGGCAGAGCTGGGGCTCATATCCTCTGCACATTTTGGCTATCAGACTCGTGTGTTAAAAAAGGTCAGTGCTCACTTTTTGTATTTAAAATTAAAAATTATTACAACTCAAAGTGTTACCCATGTGTTTGTGGCAGGTCCTTCAAAATTACAACCATTTCAGAAGGTCAGAGACATACAATACCTCAGATTTCCTCACCCAGGCCAGCACCACCACCTCCACTGACCCATCTTATAGACCTAAATGAATTCTGAGCTTCCAGAAATGAAAAAGAAATTTCCTTTTTTTGTCATGACCCTCTTTAGGAGCAGTCTTTGTCCTGATTCAAGTAATCAGTTTCAGCTGCACCAACCTAAAGCAAAAGACAAGCTCTCTGTACTTGCGGCCAGTAACATTGTACAGTTGTCAACTATTTACAGTAAGTGCTGATTTCTAGCCCCAGTGTAGAAATTCACAAATAGAACTTTTTTGTGACCTAGGTTTTGTGTTTTTTTTTTTTTTTTGGTTTTTCTCTGGTACCGGGAACCAAGTTCACGACCTTGCGCTTGCCAGGCAGGCGCTTTGCCGCTGAGCTAAATCCCCAGCCCCTGTGACCTAGTTTTTAAAAAATTACTGCCTAGGTGAATCAGTGATGATGAAACCAGCTGCAACCCTGTCTTTGAACTTTGTAGTTTTTCCACTTACCATAAATTTTTAATGAGCATCCAACATACCATGTATGTGGATCACTTATCAGAGTACTATGCAATTTAGGTGGCAGTATTCTTTAACAGAGGAGGAAATGACCACAAAAAGGTTAAAATAGTGTGCACAAGGCCTGGTAATAAGAGCTAGATTTGGATTCAGCCTTCTAAGTACAGACCCTGGTATGGATTCAGGCAGCCTGGCCCCAGTGCAGGGCCTTTCACCTTTTAACTAAGGACAAACCCTGATCCCGTCAGCAGGTACAAACTTGTATCTACCTCACGGCTTCTTCAAATTGCCAGGCCTAATTTTTAAAATTAAGGTAAACTGCAAAACACCGTGGGTGGGTATGGTGGTGGGTGCACATGCCTTAGTTCTAGCACTCAGGAGGCTGGAGCAGAAACCAAGGACTGAATGCCACCCTGACTACCAAGTGAGATCCTCCCTGTCTTGGAAGAAAAGAAAAAACTTTGGGCACTTTCTGAGTCAAGTAAATATTTTGTTTGGATTTTTCAGGTAAGTTTAATCAGAGCTTAATGTAACTCAAAGGTGACATGATGGTAATGAATTCCTTTTAAAATGGCATCACACCATTTTTTTTTTTACGTAATAACAATTCAGGCTGGGCGTGATTGTGCATGCCTGTAATCCCAGCACTCAGGAGGCTGAGGCAGGAGGATCTTTGTGAGTTCGAGGCCAGCCTGAGCTGCACAGTGACACTGTCTCAAAAGACAAAAAAAAAAAAAAAAAAAAAAAATAGATATATATATATATGTAATTCAGGTAGACAAGGAGATTCATGTATGGAATTTTCCATTTTTAATATTTGGTTAAACAAAATACATCTTTGTAAACAAACCCAGCACAAGGCCAACAACAACAAAAAGGGAACAAAAGCAAGAAAAACAAAGCCTGGGGTTGCCCCTTACTGGGCATCAGGGTCAGGCCTGCTCCCTTTAAAGGAGGGGGCTTTCTGCGCTTGGGCATCAGCATGGGTCCCTGTTCCTAAGCACCAGAATCGGATATGAACAGAGAAACCAGCCCTGAAATGTTGAAGCATCTTTGCATATTCCATTGGCTCGTGCACTCCACGTGCACGGGACTCCTCTGAAGTGCCATTTGCACAGGCCCAAGCAGTTTGTGGAGAGAAGTTTCCTCCTCCCCGGAAATGGCTTACTATCACTGACAGTGCCAATGGACCATGGTTCAGCTTGAAACAATCAGCAGTTTGCTGGAACTTCCTGGCTGGTGTGGTTGGAATGTCATTGTGCAGGGGTAGACAGCTCCCTGTGGTGCCAAGCCAGTCTGGTGTAGAAAATGGTGCAGAAGAGACCACGGCCAGTTGCTGAGAGGGCATAACACAGTTGCCGCTGGGGGCCTCTTGTTACTCGGCATAGAAAACGGCCTTGTGAAGATATATGTGCAGAAAAAGTGCTGGTGTAAACATGCACTCCAGTCACAGTGGGGAGCAAACCTCGGCTTCCCCCGTGAAGCTTGCTGAGGATTGACATGCAAGCCCCAGCTGGCTCTGCTGCTGGAGAGGAGTCTGGCCAGCGGGGCAGCCCTCATTCCTGCTGAGACCATGGATCTGGAAGGACTGGCTGGGTCACTCTGCCCGCCCTGTCGCAAGACAACCACAGCCACTTTGGTGACACGTGTGGTATAACTTACTTCCTTTCGTTTTCCAAAGTCACAGGAGAAATGTGGCCTACAACTATTTCAAGAGGTAGGGGGTGGGCAATCTGGTGATTTGTAAAGGAGACTACACGGAGATGACAAACCAGGTCCTGTAACAGTGCACGTAACCACCCGACTTGAGGGCTCTGCTGTTTGTCACCACAGTGACTCAGCCTTGGAGCCCAGGACTTCTGCCAATTCTATCTGCTCTTAAACTCTGAGAAGCAGATCTTCACATTATAATCTTCCCTCACCTGCTTCTGTCCCAAGCTAGTAGAATGTGCTATTAAGGGTACACAATTTTTTCTGATTTTGCCAGAGTGGACAAAGTATGAAAACTACCCACTTTCCTTTACGTTTGCCCCAAAGCCTCCTAAATCAATGTAGTGAAATGGCAGGGACAAAACTAGAGTAAAGAAAAGCCACCCCATGCCTGTCCCAGTCTGGCTTAAGCCACATCCTCTTAGCTATGTATCTCGCCCTTGTCTTGCTAGAAGATTGTGGGATTTAGCCACCTGGCTTGGAATATTAGAGGACTTTTCATTATAAAGCTCAAGGCTGGCCATAAACCTCCTGTAAAAGTGGGGTGGGGTGGCGTTAAGGGCTGTAGACGGCCTGGCACATGGTACTGCTGCTGGGGTCCGGGAGACGATTTCCTGAGAGACACTTATGCTCTGTGTCCTTGGAGGCAGTCGCTGGGTTTTGCAAGTACTGTCTTTAGACTCACTGGTGCCACAGCAGGAGAAAGTGGTGGCAGCATCTCTGGGGAGCCTGGAGTAGCAGCAGGGACTCCAGCAGAACCTGTCAGGTCCTCAGAGAGAGGGGGAAACAGCTGGGACCCACCTTGCCTTCTCTGATGGTAGCACGGCTCCTGATGCTGGCCCTCGGGGCTCAGGCCCCTCCCTTCCTTCCCCAGGCATAGACAGCGGGTGGTTCTTGAGACAGTCCACACACCTGTCCTACTGCACTGGCAGATCCTAAGGGGAAACCTGATGAGATGTTTGGGGAAGTGGCCAGGGCAGGCCCACGGGAGAGGCCACAGCACATGGCAGAGGCCTGGAGGTTGGGGCAAGGGGTAGGCGGGGCAGAACTGTGTTACACATCAGCCCTCCAACTTTGATGGGCTTCCACCTCTTCTGGTACCACCAGCAGGAGTTCACAGTTCTTTCCTCGCAAATGATGTTTTAGAAATTTCCTACGGAGAAAGGAATAGGTGAGAGAAAATGCTGTTGAACTGAATTCCAGCCTCAGGGCCACACATTCAGCAGAAACCTCATTATTTATACTTTGGTAATCCTAAAACACTCTAGTGGCTGACTATTTGTGGCTCCCCTCTACCTGTCCAGTTAGAACTCCACCCTGAATACTCCTCACCCTCTGTTATGGTTTGTATCTGCATGTCCCCCCAAATCCTCATGCAGTCATGGGGCAGGCTTCTAGATGTATGATTGATCCATAGTCCAATGCTGGGATTGTGGGTGTGAGTGCTACACTTGCCCCTGGGGCAGTAGTCTACATATGTAAGGGAGAGAGAGAGGCTGCTAGCGGCCAGGCCTCCCTTTTGTTATTGTTGTTTTGCTGTTTTCTGCCACCATGTACAGTTGCCCTCTGCCATGTGCCATATGCCACCCTACCTTGGAGCCAGCTGAGTATGGACTGAAACCTCCACAAACTGTGAGCTAAATCAACCTTTCCTTCCTTAATTCTGGGCATCAGGTATTTTGTCTCAGCAATGAGAGAAAAGTAACCAAGAGTTCCTCATATATTACTGCTAACTGGAGCTGGTTCTGAGGAATAAAACAAAATAAAGGGCTTCTGCTTGTCTAAATAAACTTCTTTAAAAAACCAACTTCTTTAGTCCCAGTCTGGCTGAATGTTCATCTTCCTTTCTCTGAATGTCAAAGAAATGACACTGATTGTCTCAGTGGAGAGAATGTTACAATGCCAGCTCCCAGAAGGCTCGGATTCCAGACTGTGGAACTTGCCTATGAAAGGGAAGAAAGTCCTGATTAAGGTCTTTCAGGCCATCATGGCACACGCCTATAATCCCAGCCCTTGGGAGCTGAGGCAGGAGGATCATTGCTACCTGGACTACATAGTGAGATCCTGTCTCAACCCCCACCTCAAAAGGTCTTTCAGGTCAGAGATCCTGTGATTCCAAGTAAGCCAGGAAGAGGATCCTAGTACACAGGAATATCATTTCCTTTGTCAAATAACCACAGATGAGACCAATTTTCCTGAAATACCAAATGGGGGGAGCCCCGAAGCTTAGCCACAGTGGAGATTACCTGAGCTCGCTCTCGCCTCCAATCCACTCGGGCATCTTGAGTTTGGAGTCGAGGTTGTAGTAGGCTCCCCCTACCTCTCGGACGCAGATCCAGTGCTGCCTTTTGAGAGGCAGCTTAAGTGGTCCCCAGCACAGGCTGGAGGGCAGATTCATGATGAATCCCATGACATTAGTGAGAGCAATGACACCAACATCCCTGTGAAAGAGACATGGCCTCAGGCTCTGAGCCCGCCCCGACTTGGCTTTACCACCACAGGCAGCCACCTCCCCATTCCCAAGCTCAGGGCCTGCGCCATGACCTCTAGTCTCCATCGAGTCAAGCCCGGTTCACGTTACCTGCGCTTGTCCCACCAAACAGCTTCGTAGCCTTTGGTCTGAAGTGCTGCCATAATGACATTCACATCGTAGTTCCCATTTCCCAGCATGCTCTTCTTGTGTGGTGTCACCATGGTATTTGGAGACAACCTACAATTCAAAAAGAGGAGGGCTGAGACTTGCTGGTCTGCCAACTCCCACTCCCCGCCTACACTACGAGAAAAACACTTTATATCACTGCGTTGGAAGCTGGTTTCTCCAGGTTTATCTAAGTATGCTGACCTCTGGGCTCCTGCTTCCCTCTCTATGCAAAACAATTTGGGGGAGGGGCAGGACCTGTCTCCTTGCCATTCAGGAAGAACTTCTACAGTGAAGTCAATGAACACAAAGGATGTTCCAAGAAGGAGTCTCACTCACCGAACTCTAGCCTGTTGCAGCCTCTCTGCAGTCTTTGTATTTACTGATCTTCCTGCCTTGATGCAAGCCTTTTGTTAAACAGTGGGAAATACTAAGTGATACTTGTACTTGCATGGATAGTAACTGGTTACTGCTGTTTTGTTTTGTTTTGCTTTTTTACAGTTTAAGTGCTTTCTATTTAAAGGGTGCACACTTGGTAATCATTAAATACTCAAAGGCATAAGAGGCCCAGAGAGGTAACAAATCCATGAATTGGGGGCAAATGTAAGGCACTAAAAATTAGTAAGGCCTTGTGTTAATCTGGAACACATGACCCACCTGAAGGAATTCCAAACCTACACAGTACTTGAAAAAAATATTTTAATTAAAACACAAGGAATCAGTTGAAAAAACCTGTGTGTGTGCAAACCCACACATGCACATGCACGCATGCATGTGTATATGGTAATAAAGACCCATAGCTAGGCAAGCGCTCTACCACTGAACTATACCCCAGCCCTTTTTTGAGACAAGGTCTTGCTAAGTTGCCCAGGCTGGCCTGGAACTTGTGATCCTCCTGCCTCAGCCTGCCGAGTAGCTGAGATTATAGAATGCACCATGCACAGCTAACTGAGAAAAATTTGTGCCAGACAAAAAAGCCTCAGCTAACACGTTGGCTGGCCCACTCAGCTTCTAGCCACTTTTTGCCAGGACTCTAGCAATTCCACTTTAAGATATGGCCTATACTCCAGGCATTTCCAATCCTATTATTTTGCGTTCAGAGATCTGTCAGGCCAGGAGCTGAAGAAAGGCCCCCTGAAGGTAAGTTCAGCATGCTTTTGACCTTTCTGTGAAGCAGAGGAAGGAAAATGTGGCAAGTTCCTCAGGACAGAAGCGGAGAGCAGGTGTCCTGGAGACCGTGATGTGCCATCTCCAGCAAGGAACTCAGACTTGAAACATTAAAACTTACCATGCCTTTTCCTTCTCCATACTGACTTTTTTTTTCTTTTCCTGTGCTGGAGATCTAACTCAGGGCCTCTGCACATGCTAGGTAGGCAGTGTTCTACCCCTGAGCTACATTGCTACCCCTATATCGATATTTTTCAAACATACTGTACATACAACATACTCCTGCCACTGCTTAAAACTCTCCAATCATACATAAAGAATTTAATTATAATCTAGCCAGGAACAGTGGTGGATGCCTATAACCCCAGCATTTAGGAGGCTGAGGCAAGAGGGTGACAAGTTCAAGGCCAGCCTGCTCTGTATACTGAGATCAAAGGCCAGCCTATACTACCTAGTAAGACCCTGACTCAAAAAACCAAAAATAAATTAATAAAAATACATAGGTACATACACATATACATGTGATCTAAATGCCTTTATCTGCTGAGCTCTGCTCTTTCCTCTTACACATGACATTGTTCCTGTTCCTGAAATACATAAGCCTTGCACTCCCTTGGGACTCACTCACATTTCCACTCCCCACTGTCTGGAAATGGTCCTCCCTGAGAGCTCTGCACCTTGTTATCTGGGTCTCAAATGTAACTGCCACAAAAAAACTTTCCCACCCAACCTTAGTTTATCCCAGTCACTTCCTCTTCTGCTTCCTCACTGCCCATCTGCTTTGGTTTACTTACAGCACTTTGTCACACCAGACACGCTTCCTCCTGTGCCTGGTTTGCCACACTAGAATGACACCTGGGCCCGGACTGTTCAGTTACTGTGTATCATCTGCTAGGGTCTAATGAGTGCCGGGCATATACCAGGTGTTCAAGGAATGTTTCTTGAAATGTTCTCTGTTTATTTTTGTTATTCTGTCTCTTCCTTTCTAAATATTGGTAGACTCTTTTTTGCTGTTGTTTTCTGGGACAAGGTCTCCCTATGTAGTCAAGCTGGCCTTGAACACATGGTGATCTTTGTGCCTCAACCTTCTGAGTGCTGGGATTACAATCACACGTGGCTGACGCTTAAAAGTAAAAAGGCTGGGCCGGGGATTTAGCTCAGTGGCACAAGCACCTGCCTGGCAGGCGCAAGGTCCTGAGTTCAAGTCCTAGTACCAATAAAAAGTTAAAAGGCTTACCTGTTCATCTGAGAGCTGGCAAAAGTGAGGAATCAGAAGACACTAAACCCCACTCTGCAACTATGTTTTATTTTACCTGCAGTATCTACTGATTACTGAAAACCTGTGCTAAGCACTATACAAGTTCTTTAATGTGTCTTACTTACACCTCATAGTAATTCTATGAGGATATGAATTATTTCTATTTTATAAATCAAAAACAGGGGACTGGGGATTTAGCTCAGCAGCACAGTGCCTGCTTGGCAAGCACAAGGTTGTGAGCTTGATTCCCAGTACTGGAAAAAAAAAAAAAAAAAAGAAAAAAAATAAATAAAAAATAAAAAGAAATAAAAAATCTGTCAGCTGGGCGTGGTGGCACATGCCTGTAATAACAGCACTCAGGAGGCTGAGGCAGGAGGATTGTTGCGAGTTCAAGGCCAGCCTGGCCTACAAAGTGAACTCAAGGCCAGCCTGAACTGCATAGCAAGACCTTGTCTCAAAAAGACAAAAAAATAAAAAAAGAATCAGAAACCTAAGGTTTGGTGATTGTATCTGACTTGCCTTTAAGCGCTTACAAGGACGGAAGCAGGATTCAAATTTAGGTTCATCAGAAGCTCAAGTTATGCTTGCTGTCTCACGAAGAGACCAAGAGTCAGAGTGGGAGGTTGCTAAAAGGAAATTAGCAAATCCCTAAGGCCTGGGGCTAAAACAGCTGTAGCAGGACAAAGGCTCTCGTTAGTGTCCTAGAACACTCCTGAGAAAGCTCAGGCAAAGGGGCTGGGGATTTAGCTCAGTGGCACAGTGCATGCCTGGCAAGCGCAAAGTCCTGAGTTCGGTTCCCGGTACCAGAAAAAAAAACAAAAACAAACAAACAAAAAAAAAAGCTCAGGCAAAGAAGGCCAAGCTCAAGATCTCACAGGCTCCTTTCCCCCACCCACGTTCCAGTAACCTCTAATTCCTTTCCATGAGGTCCCTGACTAGTACAAGGAAGAAGATCTCAATAGGGACAACACTGAGTCTTTTATCTCTTACCACCAACCTCCCAGCAAGCGCACAGCTTAGAGCAGAGCTGCCACAATCCCAGTGATGCTAGTTCCTCCTGGCTTAGTATCACAGAAACCGTAAGGCACCCAATATTCCAATACCATAACTGAACAAACTAAGCAAGCAAAAAGGTTTCCTGCAGGAAATCTGGGAGACTCTCCATTAATCTTTACCTGTGTCTCCAGGAAAGAGAGTTACATAATGTGCTTCAGTTCCCAAACATATTTAACCACCCAGATATTTCTTCTGAAGTTCACCTGTTGGGACTGGTGTTCCAAGGATCTTCCTTCCTTGGCCTTCATTTCCATCTCAGATTGAAATCCTTCCCTGTGTATTAACACTACCTCTGCCCTAACTGGAGGACCCTCTAGCCCCATGCCTGGACTTCTGAAACAGGTTCTTCCACTGATCTCCTTGCTTCCAAATGCTCTCTCTACTAACTCAGCCTGTATGATCTTGCCACGGTCACCAACGTGTCACTTCATTCCCTTACATAGGAACTGACAGTCACACCACCAGCCAGCTCAGCCAACTCCAAATCCCCCAGCCCTATAGGGCCCTGCTGTTCTGCTCTCCTGGCGCTTAGTGCCCTTCAGGCACCATGACCATGTGGTCTCTGCTTTTATCCTGTTTGGTTCCAGGCCAAATCCTGCAGCTTCTTTAAGCTCAACCTCACATCCTGCCTCTTCCATCTAATCCTTCCTGGCTCCTCTGTGAACGAGAAGGGAGACTGAGAGAAGTAACATATCTGAATTCCCATCCAAGTGCCACCTACACTAACTGTGAGATTTAATCTATAACGCTAAGCCGGGTGGGGTGGTGCACACCTAAAGTCCCAGCTACTTAGGAGCTGAGGCTGGCCTGGGCAACATGGAGAACCTCCAACTCAAAACAAAGTTAATCTCCAAGCCTGTTACACAATATGCTTCAGTTCCCAAACCTATCTGACCACCCAGACATTTGCTGTGAATGATCCATAAAAATGGTAATGATTCCTACTTTACAGGACTGCTGAAGAATTCATTTTATACATGTACAACCAAACAGTAAGTCCCTGAAACTCTTTCACTCTGTATCTCTCAGTTAGGCACTGGCACCCGATGAAACACGTCTAAACCTCTCCAGACAGGGAATGCTTGAGAATAGTTTCCATCCCAGCCTTGAGGGTGGTCTTTTTTTTGGGAGGGGGCCCCCCCAGGTGCACCACACAAGCACTTGCTTATACTTTACTAACAATCAGATGTCCACTGTGTTAGCTGCTTGCATGAACTTTGTCGCTTAATCCTCCCAGCAATCTTGATATTCTGTAAATAAGGAAGCTGAGGTACAAAGGTTACTGTGACTTGCACAGTCATGCACAGTTGGTGGGTGGCAGAGCTAGGGTTTAAACCCACGAAAAGACTGAACAGTTCTCTGGTTCCAGTGAATTCTATGAGATCCCATTCTGGTTCCTATGGGAAGTTTTTTTTGGCAAATGCCTGTTCAAGATTGCCTCACTGATCTCCACATAAAATTTGGGCTCTAAAGCAAGCCTCTCAAGTCTGTCATCACATAGGTCAGAGCCAGAAAACCTGAAGTGATCTACAATGGCTCTAGTCCAAGTCTCCACCAATGTCCACATCCTCAGCTTAGGTCCCTGGAACTCTCTCCTGATTACTAGTGCACCTGGCTATGATGATTTTGAATTTTTATGAAAGGGAGATGGGGAGGCACTTCAGGTTCATTTCCTCCCCGATTTCCTTTTTATTAGGTCTGAGAGATGTGACATTAGCAAGTGTGGCTCAATTCTCTAGAAACCTGAGGCAGAAGGATTGCATTGAACCTAGCCTGGGCAACTGAGCAAAAGCTGTGCCTCAAAGTAAAAATTTAAAAAAAAAAAATTTTAAAAAAGAGGGCTAGGGATACAGCTCAGTGCAAAGGCCGTAGATTCAATCCCAGGCACTGCAAAAAGAAATCCCCAGTACTGTAAAGGGTGAGGGGAAGGAGAAGGGAGGGAGGGAGGGAGAAAATACAGCTCATAATTTCAAGATTTTTTTTTCTCCCAATATTGGGGTTAAACCAATGGTCTCACAAGTGTTAGTCAGAGCTGCATCCCAGCTTTAAAAAAAAAAAAAAAGTATTTCTTACACACACACACCCCAGCCTTTTTTGTTTGTTTTTGTTTTTGAGACAAGGTCTCACTAAATTGCCAGATTAGCCCCAAACTTGCAATCCTGTTGCCTCCTAAGTAGCTGGGATTACAAGCATGCACCACCACATCTGGCATCCTGATGTTTCTAAATAAAGCACAGATTATAGAGCCAGCTAAGTAAGTACTCTGGGTTAGCTACTATTACTATGTTTTCCCAGCTCTTAGACAAAATATTCAAATCTTTTCCTCAACTTGTAACTACCAATCATTTAAATGTGGTCTCCCCTACCTGCCCAGAGACCTCTAACAGAGAAGCTGGAGTGCCTACCCTTTATGGCACAACAATATCCCTAGTCTCTTTGCTCCTGCCAATTGTCACTAGTTCCTGGTTCCATGTAGATGTTTAGCAGATATGAAGCAATCTTTCACTCAAGGAAACCCAGCTGAAAACTCCTACTACCCTCCCCCAACCAAGCTAGTTTTCATCTAATTAGATTGTAACAGTCTATTTGGGAGAAGAATGCATAGTTAGCTCCAAGAAAGTATCATCACTGACTGGGGTGGGTCCTGCAAAATGTTTGAGCCCTGAGCATTTTCAAACCCACCTAGCCAAGCTGCTCCTGTATCATTTCTACTACCCTCCATTTTCAAAGCTTAGATACCTATGTGGTAAACTGTCTGCAGTAAACATCGCTGATGACACTGGTCCAGTGTCTCTGAGCCTTCCTCCGGGACCCAGCCTTGGTCACAACCGACTTTTCTCTTCCTTGTCCCTTACTGCTGGCCAGTGATCAGCTCAGCTCTAAGTTCCTACTCATTTTTCCTCCAAGTGAGTCATCTCATATCCACAACTCTACTGAAACTCCACCCTGCTAGCTGGGTGCAATTTCTCCTCTGCTAGCTGGCTAAAATTCAACTGCTTAGATGAACTTCCTCTCAACAAAATAGCACTTATCAACAATTTCTTCCCATTTCTACCACTCATTAGTCACGCCTTCAAAATTGCAGAGAACTTCTAGTTCTTACACTTGACAGCTTTATTTTTTTTCCATCAAAGATCTGATGAGAGAATCCTTTTTCCACTTCTAAATGGCTCCTAATGCCATAGTTTTCTCTTCACCCAAATCTTTTGTAAGGCCTGCTCAAGGTATAACTCTGAGACGTCCTGTTCAGCTCGTTTTCTCTGCAGTGCTTTGTGGTGCCTGGCACAAGCAGCTGCCCAATGTTTGTTTTAAAAATTCCATCTTCTCTCTCTCACCTTTTCTCCCTTTGCTTTTTCCTGTGTATTTCTCCCATGCTGTTGTTCCTACCTATACATACAGAATCTTTCCATATAAAATGCTCTATACAGAATTTTACTTCCAGAATTCTCTTTTATGTACTGGTTTATTTTTATTCTCAGGTGGATCTTTATATGGTACTGACAAGAATGGAGGAGAACAGCACAATTTGTACAAACTTTAAAGGGCACTCAGGAAACTGAGGCAAGAGGACTGCTGGGAGTTTGATGATAGTCTGAACTACACAGTAAGACTGTCTCAAAAAACAAAAAACAAACAAAAGCTTTAAAAAGAACAGGTCCCTGGTTCCACGTGGATGTTTAGCAGGTATTAATCAATGTTTCACTCAGGGAAACCCCAGCTGAAAACTGCTATTATTCAGAAACACTCAATAATCACAATCTACATCTTCAGTCCCGGCTATAGGTACTAGCAGCATGACCAGCTGCTGCTGATACAACAGCTCAGACAAGCCTTTCCAGTCTGCAGAAACCAAGAGACAGGCCCTGCAGCCACAAACCTTGAGTCCAATCCTGTCATGAACAGCTCTCTGCACCCTCTGTGCCATGACTTCCTTGTCTGGAAAAAAAGGCAAACAACAGAGTTGCCCCCGTCCCCCCACTTGGTATGAAGACTGAATTAGCACAAGAGAAGCACTCAGAACAGTGCTTTGCACTAAGTGTTCCTGTGTTAATCATCTCATGATCATTCCCCTTGTTAGATGAGGAGCCAAATTTACAGAAGACTTCTCCTCAGTGTGACTCTACAGAGAACTGTTACATCTGACATTGATTCATTAGTGGATAAAACTCTGCAAAATCACTTAAACTGAGTCTTATTTCCTCAGGTTGTTTCAGGATCATCAACATATACTGTGAAGAATAAAGCACACTCAAATACCCACTATGAATCCTTGTATTCCTCTTAGTATTAGATTAGGAAATAATCTGCAAATATCTAATTAGGTGTAGAAGAAAAATTAATGGCTGGTCAAAAAGAAACAGTTCAAGGGACTGGGTCGTCCTGGTACGTGATTTGGTGATCTGAGACACGTGCTCTTACCTCCCAGGGCCCCATTTCCTGCAGAGTGCATCTACTTGCTGCCCAATGCCCACGATGCAAATAACACATCTGCTCTGCTAAGGCAAAGGCACTACTCAGGGTATTACCGGCATTAGGAAATAATTACTCTCATTACAGTCCTGTCAGCATGCTCAAATTAACATTCTTTTAAAAGAAAGCCTATGGTTCCTCCAAGGAAAGCGGTCCACACCTATTCTTCACATATGCTGTGACTGATTCTGGCTGTGACTCAGGTTCCTGTGCTGTAGTAATTTCATTTCTAAGTAAAGAAATCAAAAAAAAAAAAAAAAAAGTGTCCTCTAGAAGTGTCAATGTGCTCTGCTTAAAGACTTCTCGAGTTTTCCCTGCCCTGAGGAATGGGCAAGCCTAACCCCTTCTGGCTGGAGTGATCAGATAGGCTCATGGCCAAGGTTGCTGTGGACTGCAGACATGCTCTGGGTCCACCCAAACACTGCTGAACAAATTCTCTTACCCTGCTTTATTTATTTATTTATTTAGTCAGTCTTTTTGAGTCAGGGTTACACTATGCAGTTCAGGCTGGCCTTGGGCTCACTTTGTAGTTCAGGCTAGTCTTGAACTCACGATTCTCCTGCCTCAGCCTCCAGAGTGCTGGGATTACAGGCCTCCACCACCACGCCTGCCCCAAACCCTGCTTTTAAAAAACCCTAGAAAATCAAAGCAAAGAAAAAGCTGAACTTCTATCTACTCGTGGCGTGGCATTCAAGTGGATAAGAAAGGCTATCTAGCATAAAGTGGAAAGGGGGTGCGCAGGGATCTGGAGTCAGCTTCAAATCACAGCTCTGCTCTCTACGAGATACTTGGATAAATTATTGACCTTTCTACCCATTTCCTGATCAGTAAAATGACTGTTGAGAGAGAACCACACAAAACAATGTATAAAATGCACCAAGGCCAGCATGTGGCTTCACAGAAAAACTGGGTACTGTGTGTACGTCTTTCTTGTGGTACCTACCACATTTCAACCTTTGGTGACAGGTGACTGTGGACATGATCTTGTTCCCCTTCTAGACTGTAAAGTCGGCAGCAGGATTTGAGAGGGCAACATTTTAACATAAAGGTCAACAACAGACACACAAATCTGATCACAGCCCTGGCTCCAATGCTTATTATACTACCGTGGCCACATTACTGCACTTTGCTGAATGCTATCTTCATCCATAAAATGGAAATAATGACATGCAAGTGCACAAGTGCGTTTGTGTGTACAATAGATTCCATGAAGTTACCGAACAGACCTCTTGAAAGAACACAACTAAGGCCTCAGGAAATGGTCCATAAATGGAAGTGGCCAGGGGTGGTAGCACATGCCTGTAATCCCAGCACTCAGGAGGCTGAGGCAGGAGGATTGCTGTGAGTTCGAGGCCACCCTGGGCTACATAGTGAGTTTTAGGCCAGCCTGTACTACATGAGACCCTGTCTCCAAAACAAAATAAAACAAAACACAAAGTCACAAATGGAAGTTATTCTCTTTCCCATTCCTGCATCCTTTGTACCTCCTGACCACACCTAGTTAATACCTGCAGGTTTGAAGATTTATGTACCAGAGACACTGCCCCACCCACGCAAAATCAGAAATACCAAGTGGGCATCAGGATGCCAAGAAGTAGTGCCCTACCTCTGGAAAATCTCTTGCAGCGTTTCCCGTGTGAAGGCGTTGCTGTCCTGGAAGACGTTATTGAGGGCATGGAGGGCACAAAGTTCCCGGCGCTGCTTCTCATGGTAGATTTGTGGGGGTGCTGCCTGGGGCAGCTCCAAGGATTCAGATTTGGCCTTGTCTCCTTTCCATGGCACGCAACTCATGTTTTTTGTTTTAGGTTCCAGAGAGGGCTGAAAACACCACACTCTTCCCTGCTGAGGAAGATGGGAGCTTCTCAGTCTTTTCAGGATTCCTGAGGTCCACCTTATTCTCTGGTGTCCATGACTTATGCTTTGTCACTGGGAGAAAAGGCTGGAATCAAAAAGGGAAAAAAAAATCCAACTCTTCTCTCTTCTCAATAGAAAAATAATTTTTGGACTAGTTTATATCGCCACCACCGTCAAAGTGCACGGTTTTTAAAAAATCATATAAAATATAAGATCTTGTTGCTCTTTCCTCACCCTCCTCCAGAAAGACAAGATTTCCTTGCTGTGTCTTCCTCTCTGCAAATGCCAACCAGGCCTCACTGCAGGAGGACCGATCGGAATAGGTCACATCGCTCCTTTTCTTCCATTTCTTTCCAATCACGACGCCACCAGATCAAGGAACAAGGCCTAGGAGGTGGTGGATAAAACGCACTGCTCAAGCAGCTAGAGGCGGCCAGCCAGCGCGGGGTCGCGAGGCGCGCTGGGGCTTCTGGGGCAGCCCTCCATCCCCTCGGGCGCGGCGGGCACGGCTCCTGGCGAAGCTGGACTCCGGTCCTCTCGCCGCGGCCCTGCGGAGAAGATAACTGGTCAGCCCCGGCCGGCCGCCGCCAGCACCGGGCGCGCCCGGGACTGGGTGCGACGG